>NC_137510.1:20057500-20565000 GCF_041902795.1 Electrophorus electricus
TGCATGTATGCAAAACAGGATAAAAAGGGTGTATTTTAACTTCAAACATTCATATTGTGGATACTGCACTGAGCATCATGGTAAAATCAAAAAGGCACTGAGGATACAACCAGTCTAAAATGCAGTATAAAGGGTCCCCTTCACCCAAAATCCAGTGCAGAGTGGGGCTGTGCATTAGCACGACCACAAACCAAATTTTATCTTCATCGAAAAACATTAAAGAACATAATGAATTGATTAAATAGACTATAGCAAGACTAAAAACCCAAGGATTGTATGATGCAGGCAGTGGCTATGAGTCTGATTCTAGCTAATCTAACCACAGATTGATTTTACTTTGATACCTTAGTACTCGGACCTTCTTTGTGTTGTTTATTTATTTTTAAAATGGTATGTGATAAGCAGAAAATAAAGAAAAACGGGAAAAATTCCATAGAATATTTTTGATATTTGATATATTTGCACCACAAATGGTAGTGGAAATGACAGAAATCTCTTTTAAAGTTTATTTTAAGATATGACTTATATGATTTTTATGAAGGCTGTAATTTCAAATGCTGTTGTTAAAAATGCTATAAAATCATAGGCACAATTTGAATGTTGATGCTGCTTCTGGCTAATGAGAGATGTCATAATTTGATACAAATTACTTATCACCAAAGAGCAGATGGAAATGAATGTTTATGTCGGGCAGGCCATTTCCTGTATCCATTAAAGCTCGCTAGAATTAGCTAGAATCTGGATATGCAATTACAGTGCTTTGTATAAGCATAAAAATAAAAGTTTAAGAAGGTTGTTTACCATTTGACTAATATACTTGATAACATGTCATATTTTTCATAGCATAATTGTTCCTCTGCATCGGGTCAATACTTGGCCACACCACCTTTTGCTACAATTACAGATGCAAGTAAGCTATAAGATATGACATATTTTAAGATATATTTCAATCAGCTTTCCACATATGGATCCTGACATTTATGCCCATTCATCCTTGCAAAACTACTCAAGCCCTGTCAGTTTATCGACCAATGGTGAACAGCAGTTTTCAAATCTTGTCACAGATTTTTAACTGGACTGAGGTCTTGGCTTTAACTTGGCCACTTTCATACATTGAGGTTCTGGATTTTGGACCATTCCTGTGTAGTTTTGGCAGAATGCTTAATGTTTTGAATTGCTGGAAGATGAACTGCTGTCCTAGTCTCAGGTCTCTTGCAGACTGGAGCAGGTTTTCTTCAAGGACTGCCCTCTATTTGGCCCCATCTGTCTTACCTTCAACTCTGACCAGTTTCCCAGTTCCTGTAGATGAAAACCATTCCCACAGCATGATGCTACCCCCACCATGCTTCACTGTGGGAATGGTGTTCTCAGGGTGATGAACACCTTGCAACAAGGACAAAAAGTTCAATCTGTCTCATTAGACATTAAAGTCTCTAACATGCCTTTTTCATAAAGTCATCTCTCCATTCTCTCCATTTCAGCTTTGTCCAGGAAACAATTGTCCCCTGTTCAGCTTTTCCCATCTCACATGCAAATCTGTCCAGCACATTCAGAATAACCTTTGGCCTCTTAGACACTTTACAAATTTACTCCTTAACTGCTCACTGACTTGTGATTGGTGGCCTTGTCTAGGCAGATTTGTGGTTGTGCCATGTTCTTTGCATTTCCTAATAACGAATTAAGTTTGTCTGGTAACAAACTTTACCACCTCTAGATGGTAACTGGTTGCACAGAAAATGCACAAAACTAAGGTGTTTTCACAGCAATAGAGGTGAATTCTTATGTAGTCACAATTTTTATGTTTTTTATGTGTGAATAATTTTGCAAACTTGATTTCCCTTAGACTTCACTATTATGGACTATTTGGTGGATTCCTGACATTTCCATGTAACACATCAACAGGTAAATAAAGTTCAAGGGGGTGAATACTCATACAAGGTACTGTAGTTCTATAATCACCAAACTAATTAAAATAAATTTTAAAAGCAAAAACAGATTTTAAACAAAACCAGTTATTGTGTATTTGCATTTCACAGAAACGATTTATTTACTGAATGTTACAGAATACATTACTGGATACCCTAAGACATATACAGACACCAGTATGCATGCATGTCTGTTTTACCCTTTTAATACTTTCCTTTGATGAGCTTTGCATTTTCTATAATACTGACAAAAAATAATAGTGGACAAAATGGATTCAAAGTGTATTTATTGTCATTTCACCACACACTGTGAGTTCCACTACACCCCATCATTTAGACAACTACACAGATTTTTGCGAAAAACAAAGCAAAAAAAGCAAATAATTTATATGCAAACATTTTCAAATGTGAGGACCATTGTCTTCTTGGTACAGTAACACAATCTATTTGTTTAAAATGTGTTACTAACTTAAATGTGTTAAAACATTAGATTTCAAATAAATACATACATTATCAATGCCATTTAGTCATTTTATTACCAAATACACTTAATTAATGAAGGAATCAAAATTGTTAAAAAGCCATTTTGTTAAAAAGGATTTATTATGTTCAGTTATTTTCTAATAAAATTGATTATTTGAGGTGTGATGGAAATGCCATTTGTTCATGACTTTTATGAAAAACTCAAATCACAATATTCACTTGTGATGCAAGTGTCCACTTTCAGATCTTCTTACTAGTAAAATTTATTAAACTATAGACTGTGAAAAGTGTGTTTTGAGAGACCTTTTTTCACAAGTTTCACAAGGCCTAAAGTGCCCAAAGTTGTAGATTCACCCATATTCAAGAGCTCAAGTGAATGTTATGGTTTCACCTGGTTTTATATTAAACTCCAAATAAACACTTTATATGCTGATCTACAAATTTCTTGTTTCCTTTTGCTGACCTTTATGTTAATCCACCAACAACAGGAATATAGCAGCCCAGATACTGCCATGTGTGCCATGTCAATACTGCCATCAAGGTCCCTGTGCTACAAAATGAGGCCACAAAACAGGCTGATATGTCAATATGACTCTCTCTCTCTCTCTCTCTCTCTCTCTCTCTCTCTCTCTCTCTCTCTCTCTCTCTCTCTCTCTCTCTCATGTTTATGTTTGTCTCTTTGTCTTTTCCAGCATCAGTATAGGTATAAAAGTATGTTTATTAATAATTGAAATGCAATGTTTTGAAAGTTGTAATTAATGCTAATTGTAGGCTATCTTATCTTAAATTAAGCTCTTTAATGATTCTGAGAGTTTAATGTCAGAGTCACAGTTATCACTATGTATGAAACTCTCTGAAATTACGTTCAGGGCTTGGCCTAATGGACACTCACTAACATAGATATGATGAAGGCTTGTTAAACATGCACAGTTCAGTAATGAGGTTTATCACTTATCAAGTCCACTGGGGAAGAATTCCTGAGATCCTGAGTTTCATCATTTATAGTGCTTGAGATATGGAGTGAGTACTTTCTAAAAATAACAGTAAACTGAAATGTGAAAGCTTGCATGTACATGAGTGATCCATCCAAGTAAGACAAACAACAGCCAAGCACATGTCTGGCGAGGTGTGGTGGTGATAAACTGGTGCTTGAGAGCTAAAAATATTCAAAAACACACTTATTAAAGGCTGGGTCATATTGGAAAAGATGTACTCCCTTAACAGTGGCTTCCACATCACACTGTATGGCAAACTGAAGGTGAAGTCTTAAGCTTATGTCAGACTGTATGATGCAAAGCTGCTGACCATATACATTCTGTTATTGGCTCTCACAGGCCACCTACACAGTGTCAGACTTCAGAAAGCAATTACATGGAAGTGAATCTTTGTTGTTACTTTACAGACTTACAGACTTACTTTATTCTGATTATATTCATTGTAATTAAGTATAATGCGCTTAAGCAACTGGACAGAAAAGAATGGGTTCATCCTTAGAGTTGGCTCTCCATAAAACTAATTTGTGACCACTTTAGTGCAAATAATAGACAATTACTTCCCTTCTTCTACCCAATTCTAGTGTATTTTGTCCAACTAACTGTGTTAGTTATTAGCAGTTACCACCTGCAGTCTGAATCCCCTGTATATAACGAGGCCAAATAACCTTTCTTTGAGAAAAACATATTTTTCCAAATTCTGCTCACCTGAAGTCTTAGGTAAACTGAATGCAAATGGAGGCTATTTCCCACTGCTTAATTCTATGTACATGAACTGAGGCCCAGGATTGGCCCCCGTCACTGTAAATCATCGGTACAGAGGAAGCTCTCACCTGGAGAGCAAGGCCAATTGAACTTCTTTCAGACTTTTAGCTATGGCATTGTCAGGATTCACACTCAGGTTCCGGTGAAAGTACACAAGTTTGATTTGGCCAGATGTTACCTTCCCTTTCATTTAATCATCTCTGATCTTTTCCAATATTACATCAATATCAATGTCTTCCAAAACTTTAACAAAACTTGTGTTTTCACTCTTACCCCTCTCTATCTGTCTTTATGTCTCTGAGTGGAATGATGTTTTCATCCCTCCACCCCATGCTGCTCTAGACATAAACACCCGGTTAGCTATTGGAACGTGAATGCATTCTTTGGGGAAAAGCAGTTTTTTTGTTTTTTTTTTAATTTGGTACTTAGTCATTTACTACATGCTGGAATGATGGTTTTATCTGATGTACTTACTTAAAGTATGTAAAATAACAACATTAACAATGCAACATAACACAACATCAGAAATAACATATTGCTTTTGGCCAGGATGAAAGGTTTTGCCATGCAGTCAAACCAAATATAAAGCTGGTTTGCTGCCATACTGACATGTTAAATAACATTTATTGCACTAAATTGTTCAGTAGTCTTACTCACTAATCTTAATATTTACCTTCCTAGGAATTTTATTCAGCATCTGAAATAATTGCAAAAATATGATGTCCACTAAAAAAACTGCAATTGGAATAATAGGAGTGAGCTATGTACTTCTCTTAGTAAAAACATTGTTATTCTTACAACATGAGAGTGGCACAACATCTGCTATGTTGAGATTATAAATATAAACTCAGATTATATGTTTATTTTCACTGGTCACTCAAGAACACATTCAATCCCAAAGAAACAAGTCATTGAACATGATGATCTTGTAGTGATGTGCTTTTAATATAGCAGCCTAAAAGCAGTCGTATAATTATATAGCTCTAGTTAAATTTGTGTTTTAGGAAATAAATTAAATTATTAATTTTATAATTCTGTTAGTGACAGTGTAGAAATACAGAGTAACAGAGTGTAGAAACACAGGTATCACAGAAAGATGGTCTTTGATTTGCTACCTCAGGGACCATTTTAATACTTCCAGTATAGTTAGTTATACATGCGAATTGTGTGAACCGCTGCAACAAATAATTCCCATATTAGAGGCTATAAACTGTGCGAACAACGTTCTAATTCTGCTAATGTTACAGAGAAATTAAAGTTTCATGTATCCAGGTGCAGGAAAACCCAATGAGAACAAAACTCTGGCCAATAATAACATTTTTGTCAACTTGAGTTGAACAATGGTTTGACCGAATTTTTACAAGTGAGTTCTTGTTTTGTATGAACCAGTAGGCCTATCTTTCTTTAATGATAAGTTATATTAGTTACACTAAAAAGTAAAGGGCTTGTTTGAGAATCAAAAAGAGTGCTTGCAATTCAATTGAAGGCTAAGTATATTATTGTATAGTGTATCTTTTGTCCTCTTCCCAAACCTTACAATTTGACCTTTGTTTAACATGTTGACGTTATAGTGACCTTGACGTGGTCACTATAACAGCTAAAGACTTAATCTAAAATATGAATAGGTGAATGTCACCAGAGGGACCAGATTGATCACATTTGTCCATAACATTCAGGTAACACTCTCCATTCACATTGGCTGTCCATTTACAAATCTTCAGTCCTGCAGATACCAAGTAGGCATTTCTACTTTTTCTACTCTACTCTAATTGTTACCTCCTTATAATTTATTTTCTGCAGTCTAATAAACAAACTCAAAGTGAATGCAAATACAAGTTTAAACTGTTGTAGGAAGTGCTAACAAAATGCCTCTAGGCCTATCTATTAGCATTGACTTTATTTTCAGGAATACGACAACCGCAACATTATCTGTCAGAACCTCTCATCTGGGCTATTGCGAACTTCAACCGCTTTCTTGTTAGTCTCGTCAGTTTTTCTTTTCTTTTTTTTCTTCCTATTTTGGCGTTTAAGCGTCTAGGCACAGAATAAACAGAAACTGGCACTCACTGTCACTGCGCTGTTAGAAGAACATCCAGTTGCACTAAGGTATCCACTATCGTGAAATCTTCATTAGTGTGAAGAAATAAACTCTCTCCTTTGAAACGTTGTAGCGTTGTATAAAGACTTCAGTCTTGCCTTCCACACATTGTTTCGCGCGCTCTCTGCAAGCCAGAAAGCTGGACATCGCACTTTGCATCTCTCGCGCCTATTTCTCGCGCATTAGATACACACACACACACACACACACACACACACACACACACACACACACACACACACACACACACACACACACACACACACACACACACAAATTTCAATTGTGAAGAGGAGATCAAGTTGTATACATCATGCACAAAAGGAAAAATAAAATGTAAAAATAACATCGGATTAAGTTAGAGTTTCTCTGCCGTGAAGAATTGTGTGATAGTGTTTCTATGTATATAGTAAATATATAATTGATATTTTATAATAAAACGTATGACAACCCTGTTCTACTTTCCTTTTGACAGTTCTATCTGAGTTCTGTTTCTCAAGTATTCGTGCTGCAAAACAGTAGTTTTAGTTAAAAGACGTTAAATGAAATTTCATCACATCTAACAGATTTTAAATAGAGCATATACATATAACGAAGCTACAGAAACTGTTGCGATTTAAAAAAAAAAAGCTCCGCAAGCAACGTAAATAAGTCTGATCCTGTCAAATCATTGCAATATATATTTTACATCAATAACGTGCTTCACAATATTTCACGTTAGATTTTTATTCAAACGTTGTGAAGTACAGACTTGAAGTTCCATGGCAGAAAACGTTAATCTATGTGGACCCTAAGTGCAATGAACATCACTCTTCCCAACCTTTATTTTTATAAGGCTTGAAATAGAAAAAGAAGAATCAGAGGCTTGGCCTATCTTTGTGCTCTTTGATGCCATGTGCCTCTGCTGCTTGAACTCACGGAGCAGAAAAACTAATATTCAAGGTTTTTAAAAAAATAAATATAAAAATACTGTATAGCTGTGGAAATACATAAACATTATTTCTAATAATGTTTATTCAAAATTTGCATAGTCAAGGGTAATGTAACAGGATTAATATTCATTATGTTGTCACCACATTTTTATTTTCTGAATGTATTCCTTAGATTTTCATCCTTATTATCATTTATTTTGAAAAAAAGTATTTCAGTTCAGAAGCCTTCCTGTGTGCTGCCGCATGCCAGGAGGAAAAGTTCCGCTGAGGCACCTGCTAGTTTGGCAGGAACATCTATTTTGTCCCTTTTTCAACTCGCTTTAATGAACTTGATAGCTCTGAAGGATAACCGCCACTGGTCTCATGTCTCATGTCCAATACTTGATTTGTCAAAAGTTATTTTACCACTATCGGACTACAGAGATCACATTCGAACTGAACATAAATGTGGGTCAGTCATAGCTCACAGTCAAGTTGTGTGGTGTTGCCTAACATGCTTCACCTTAAAATGTGTAAATTACAAAGGACAGTAACGAACGAGGCTGCTGACTGCCTCTAAGCTTGCCTCTAAGCTTGCCTCTAAGCTTGCATAAGTGAAAAAAGAGACTGATCAATCATGATCGGTGGAAAACCCTCTGCAGGCATACAGTTGCAAGGGGAGAGAGAAACAGGAGGGAATGATAATTACATCACTCCCATATGTTATGTTCACAGTTGATGTGCACTGGACTACCTCTTGTCATTTATTTGTGTATGATTGATTAGCTTATGATATGGAGTATGTCACATCCTCTTATACATGTCTTGTCATGACAGATGATTTTTAATTCTAATGGAACCCTGCAACTTGGAAAGACATTCTGTCTACTTGTAAATCATTTTACATGAGTACACAAACGACGAGGCTTATGCCTTACTTTACTTAGAAACGAGATTGCATTAAAAAAGCCATAGAAGCCCTCATGTTGTTGAGAGGTGATGTTTTAATACTATAACTGTGCTGTGAAGGTCAGAATAATAATGTAGAGATGCCAAAAAACAGGCACTAGAGGGCAGAGTGGTATATCGTTGTGAAACAGCTATATTTATAAAGACCTTGAATCTGCAGACCATGCATATATTTATCACAGTATGCTGATCCAGAAATTGACTCACGTGCTTCTGAATGTAATGAACTGAACCATTACAATTTAATAAAGTAGTAAGTCCTCTTAGTTAATTATAATGTCTGTGCAGTGAAAATGGAAAAAAAATCTGACATAAATTTGAGTGTCTCTCTTTTCCAGGGATGGAATAATTAACCTACACAAATCCTTCATTTGAGCAAAATTAGAAATAATATTATATACTTGGAGAACACATTTAAAAACAACCATAGTTTACCAAAGTGCTTTAAATTCACTAAAATAAAGATATCGTTAGGGAAAAATGTATGGAGTGAAAGACATGCAACTAAGGTAAATGCATTCAAGTCAAAAGCAAGGAAAATGCAAAGTTTCTAAAATTTTAAATTCAAACAAGACTGCACTCATAAAAAACCAACATGCTCAGATGGCCTCATACACCAGTGAGAAAAGGTGAAAGTTACAAGTGAAATTAAATCATTCAAAAGCAAAGCTCCAGAAGTCCAAAAATAGGCTGGATTTAAAATTTTAAAATTATTTGGTAAAATGTATCCAAAGTAAAACATATCACCTACAGATATGTTTACTTTAATGTTTTTATGTTAAGGTTTGAGAGTGAATTTACTAATGAAAAAAATTGCATTAAAATGTACTTCATTGTCTATAGTAAAAACTAATCATTAGGTTTTTTTCTCAGTACACTCAAATGTAGAATATATATATTTTTGACTCACTATGGTAGTTAACTGTTGCACACATGTAGTCAAAAACCGCTGGTGTGGGTCTGTATTTTTGTATATGCACAAAATGGCTCAATTGTGACTATATCTTCAGATGTATCTCTAGATTTACATTTGCATTTAAATGCAAAGCTCTGACAACAATCAGCTTTGAACTTGGAGTATAGTTAAATAAAACTTTATTACCTATTACATAATTTCAGATGTTCTTTATACACTGTCAGGCTTTTATTCATGTTAATAACAATATGACACATAGTATACACTTTCTCATTTCAGTCTTTCCAAAACTTGATTTTGCTGACATTAAAGTTAGCTCACAGCCAGAGGTTAACTCTAGACCTGAGAATTGGAATTAGTGGGTTCTAGAATCTGCCAAGCCTGCAGTCCCGCAGTGTGCCAAGGTCCATATTGCTTCCATCTGGTGAGTAAACCAGTTTCAGACAGAGCCAACCACACATTATTGAAAATGTTATTTCCTATGTCAAAATGTTGAATTCTTCCACACAAGAAAACTATGCTTTAAATGTGTTTATAACACTCTGCAGCTTACTCTGATCTTTGAACTAAGGATAATTGATCTTAACATAATGATGGAGTCATGCAATGATGATCTTTAACAACACATTGAAGTTAAACAAAAAATTGAAGACTTGCTTAAATATATGACCCTAAGGACATTTAATTATTTTTTATTTTATCCCGGTTTTCTAAAAAATATATTGTCTGTTATTTATTTTTATTATTGGTAGTTAGTAAAATACATGAGGAACAAAATCAGTTATGTGTTGATATTCAAAAGAGGTATAAGCATTAAAATGACTCTAATTTGAACAATTGTGTCATATGCCCATTGGAATAGCACTTAGGTCAAGGAAACTGACCTGCTCTGGTAGAGACCAAGAATACAGGCTGTAATGCCAGACATGGTGGATAGGTAATTCATCTTGGGCTTGATTATTTAGCCAGAAAGGGAAACAAACCATTTGTTACATGTGAAAGTGTCCGCCCATTTAATTAAATCTGCTGTTCAGATGTAGGCAAACAAGTAGGAAATCTGTCAGTGGACAGTCAAACCCTTTAGAGAATTAATTAACATAATGTAGTTAAAGCACAAGGACACTTGCAAATTTAAGGGGACCATTGATGTTTATGTTGACAGACATAATTCTTCCAATAACCTGATCATTGCAGTCCTCTCTATAATGAATAGCACTGAAATACACAAAGTGCCCCCCCCCCCCCCAAGAACTCTACACCCTCTACATTCTGACCAAGAGTGGAACTACCTCAGCAACAGTGGTTTTCTGTCATAGATGAGGAGAAATTGTGGCAATCAGGTTACTGTGATTAATTACTTTTCCTTTCCTTAGTTTTTTGGTAAATATTTATGGTTATATTCCTTTGAAATTAGTTGATATTAATTCACCATTAGTGATGTTCAGTGCTTTGTTAAGTTAAAGATATGCTGAAATGATTAGTTATATGTGGTGAGCTATATTCCATATAAAGACTTCTAGTTATATTTCCTATAAGTTGGTTATATTTCCTATAAATAAGGTTAGCTATATTCACTATAAGAACTGGTTCATTATATTTCCTATAAAAAGGTTATATCGTTATAAGTTGCAGTTATCTATGTTCGCTACAAGACATTGTAAGCTAAATTCCCTATATGAAACATCCAAATAAATTTTGCTATATCAGTATTTTTAATGTATTTGTGTCACCATATCACAAAGTACCACAAAAATAATCTCTGACTCTCCCTCTCCATGTCCCCTCTGCCTATTTTGGCAGGCCTGTGCCAGGTATTTGTTGAAATTCCACACACCCTGCAGGGAGAGGTATGTTCACTGCTCTCGTCTCAAGCCTGGTGCCTGTCTCTGTCCATCTTATGTGTGCAAACACACAGCACATGCCTGGGACATGCAAACCTCTGTCACTGGACCCTGGCTAACAGGCCTGTCCCAACATGTTGGTAGTTGTTTTTACAAAGAAGATACAGACATAAACACCCACAAAACCTTAATATACACAGAAAACAATAACTGAACAGGTCTAATGTAGAAAACATTTTGGGTGATCAGCTATTAAGAAATCGTGAGTTGTAAAAATGTTAGATTCTCTCCCCAGAGAGAGACAACGCTTGCTGTTCGTCCATTTTGGCCTTCCATAGGGAGGGAGTCAGAGAGAGCAAGGCTCTTGAAGCTACTCTGGTGCTCCCTCTTTTCATGCCATGTCTTTGAGTGTTAGCGGTATTGGTGTTGAGTGCTGGTGTGAAGTAGAAGTGTGTTGGTGATGTGTGTGTTGCCTCTGACGTGTGCTGGATGTGCAGATATGTGTGTCTTGGCCATGAAACGCGTGTGGTGTTTCTGTTCGGTGTGTATGTGTGTGTTGGCATGGGGAGTGAAGCTGAAGTTGGTGTCAGTAGCTTATAAGGAGACAGAGCCATAACTCTCTCTCTCTCTCTCTCTGTTCAGTGGCTTAGACACATGTTCCTTTCCACTGGACTGCCTTCATCCTATGAGTCATCCTCATTTTACAGGAAAGGGCATGTGTGCACTGACAAGCTCATATGTGTTTAATAGGTCCGTTTGCTATTTCTGGGTCTTAAGAATACATTAAAGACATGTAACAACTTTAGTGTAATAGAATTTGATTTCATAATTAGTGCACTTTTCATAATTTATGAATGTGACTAAATCTCTGTAAAAAAAAGTTGCTTTCTGACGAGTATACTCACATTTAAGTAGCTTCTCACAGTTTTGCTTAAGGCCAAATATTGTGTACATTTACATTTGTATTTTAATCATATTTAGTACATTTATGTGTGAATCGTGTTTACACTTATGATATAAAATTCTAAAGTGCATTTTCCTTCCAGAATAGACAACTGCCTAACAAACATATTTACATATATTTCTCTCATCTCTATCACTTACACTGCTCTAGTTTTCAAGTTTCTTTTTTTTATAATTCTTATGTGGATATGAATACAGTATGAATATTATATGTATACAATGTAACTCATGTGGAGTTTTGCATAACTAAGGAGATGAAAATGTCCTTTGCCACAGTTTTCAAACATTTTCTCTCCTTTATTGGTAATGTATTCCTGTATGGTCCTAAGGGACTATTATAGTATTTGTGATTAAATTGTTTTGAACTCACTGCCTCGGTTGTGGTTTGGAAAGTAACATAAATATCAGGATATCAGTATATCATCCAGCATTTTTAAAGAATGATTAACCTATACCAGGGTCTCTGGTAGGCTAATAGATTTAAAACACGCTTGTCGTGTGGTTAGTAGTTTAATCTGAATGCTCGAAAGTAGGGTATTTATTCGTATAACTTGAAGCAGGCCTTAACTTCCATATTTAGTCATCTTTTTCTTTTCTCATGAAGCAACGACCTAATATAGATAAATAGTGCTACCAGACATTTAGCCTACAAGTGCTTTATTATGGTAAACTCAAATTTCTTTGAACCTTGTAAATGAGATTTTACTATGTTCAATGTATTGTATTTTAACTAAAGTTTGTATAGCTCGTAAGCGTGCCTAAAGCAATAATTCAGCATTACTTCATATACACCCTACTTTAACTCTCCAAAGAATAAACCGAGACAGACGAGACAAAACCACCCCCCCCCCACCCCCCCAAAAAACCCAACGAAATCGTAGTCAATGCCAGGTCGGCCGCCGCTAACGTCTAACTACATTGTCATCCATGATGTGTGTTCATTTAACGCACCCCCGCCCCATCCGTTCCTATTCCTCCCTTCTTCGCTCGTAGACATCCAACGAGTCAGAAGAGGAGGCGCGAGGTACGCAAGGTGAGCGGGATTCAGCGTGAGCTCAAAGTTTTCACAAGAAATGTGTTTAATCATCAACGAATGTTAACATATCCTCAACACAGGTCTGTTCAAACGGATTTATCCGCAATGGGCACATTTTAAAAATGAAAAAGCATTAAGGACTGAGATTTTCGTCTTAGGGAAATTTGAGAACCCCCTCTACGGTTTCTCTCTTACGGACAGACCAGTGCGGACTAACTGGAATATAACATTCTTGACACTGTAGTCCATGGTAAGTTCAATTTACACTAATTGCTTTGTTCAGTAATTTTAATTGGTCAGTTTTGATCCTAAGCGTCACAAACACAAGTAAAATTAGTAAATATAAGAGATGCAAGAAAAAGTAATTGTTATAAATCACGCCATTGGGTGGTCCACATGCTTTATTTTCCTTGTCTGTCATTTGACTGTTTGAACAATTATGATGATAATTGTTCTCTGTCATTTGTATATTCTAGTAACCTAATTGAAGGATCGCGCTATTAGACATGTCTCATATATGCGCTTATGGTCCTTCTAGAGACTATACATTTTACTAGAGTACTGTTAAAATAAATTTTTATAGATCAAATAATTTATTTTAAAATTACAATTAAAATTAAATCAGTTCAAGTGCAGTTTTGAAAAGAAAACGAAAAAAAGAAAAAGAAAAACACAGGCTACACAAGACGTGTCTGCAGGTAGACATAACAGGTTAACTAGATTAAATTTGTTGCTTGTATTAAGTACATTATTTATTTAGTTTCTCATAATACACAATAAAATGTATAGGGTTGAATTAGCCTACAGAAACACTAAATCTTGTTTTTTTTGTAGACTGAAATATCACCTTAACACTGCCATCGACTGTATTATTTACTAAAGCAATATCGTCGGTTTCGTTGAGATGAACTCCACATAGAGATGAGATTAGGAGGCAACCAAGTTCAGTAGGCTACAATTTAACGCACTGAAGGCTAAGGGTTTTTCTCTGTTTTTGCATATTTTCTTAAATTCACTTTAATCCCATGTCTCCTTTCCACAGTAGCACTTAATCCTCGCGCTTAAAGGGTCACCATGTGCTGTCTACATTCTTCCCGCAAGTATGCCCCTATACACGGCTTTGATCTTCCCGCAGATAATGTTACAAACTCCGTGATAAAGAATAGACCTTTCATAGAGCGGACCCCAGAGTAGCCTACCGCTGAGGAACGTACAGGCGGGAAACGTTGACAGGCTATTTACAGTAAATTCATAATGCCAATGATGATGCAGTAAGTAAAATTATATATATATTTTTTTCATAATACGAGAACAGCCTATCTTGAGCTAATAACCAATTCGAGTTTAGAACATAATTATAAAAGCTAATTATAAGAACAGTTTTCCCACTAAAGTGTTGAAAATATTTTCCCTCACCTAACATTGACCAACACAGAATGATTTCTTACAAGTGAACAATTGATTACTGATTACCCCCGTGAAGCCCCTCATAGACAAAACACTGCCTCGGTACTCCTGTCAACCCGCTTTAATATATGGTGAGATCCACAGCACACTGTGTAGGTGGACCGCCTTTGTCTGTTAGCAACAACTTGCATATGTAAGAAAGAAATGAATGTCTGACAACAAAATGCATCACCAGCAGAATTTTAAAAAATGTTGAAGACGTTAACAACGTTATCGTTTTTGTCAAAGTGTCAACTCTGAAGTATGTTGGACAGGAAACTGAGGACACTACACATATGATTATATAATTAGGCCTATGTTTTCTGTGACATTGTCATTGGCGTTTTTGATGCTTTTTGATTAGCGTGATAATCTTATCGTGTACATTTTAATAATATATCTTTATGTTTTAGCCATTAAATGACTTAAAACTCAAGCATGTGTAGCTCAGTCTAGCTTTATTCTTATCCTTTATTTGCTTTTGTCTTCACTCCACATGTATCTCTCCCTCTTACGTCTAACTCATATGAGCAGAGTACTAACAGATTACCTTCTTTTTCTGTGATGCTGTAACAATCCTATTCTCACAGCTCATAACCCCAAAACTCTAAGATTAACATTCAACATTTCACATTAACATCTCAGACAATTGCCTAACTGAAGCTTCTCGTGTCCATGCCAAATGGAAGTCTCGTTCTCTTCCTCCACTTCTCCATCTTATACCTATGCCTTCCTCCCTAACATCTCCACCCCCTCCTCCTCCCCCTCACTTTCTCCGTCCCCGAGTGTGGCCACAGTTCTCTTTTGCTTCTTTCTCTCACTCCTTTCCCTGCTCGGCATTCTGGGAAACCTTTACACACTGGGGCTTCTCATGCAACGCCGCAGGGGCCCAAGAAGGAGGCGCATGGCACTTAACTGCTGTACGGCTCCCCCTTGTCTCCAAGCCTCGTCCCCTTTGCCTTCCTCTGGCTCCTCTTCCTCCTCCTCCTCCTCTTCTCTTCACCTGCAGGTTCTGAGTCTAGCTTTGGCAGATCTACTCTACCTCTCCACTGCTCCCTTCATCGTCTACGACAGCCTGGCGTCAGACTGGGCATTCGGTGAGCTTGGCTGCCGACTCCTGCTCAGTCTGGACCTGCTAACCATGCACGCCAGCATCTTCACTCTCACCGCCATGAGCCTGGACCGCTACCGGGCCGTGGCCCACCCGCTGGCTGCCTCCTCAGCCCCTTCCTCAGGCCTGCTCCGCGTGGCTCTGGCCTGGGGCTTTGCCCTGGCACTCAGCCTGCCCATGATGATCACCCTGCACCTGGAGGATGGGGAAAACCACGAGGGCACGCTGTGTGTTCCGGCATGGGACGAGCAGAGTTCCAAAGCCTACCTCAGCGTGCTGTTCTGCACCAGTATCCTGGGACCAGGACTAGCCATCGGGTGCCTGTATGCAGCCCTGGGGAGGCTGTACTGGGTCTCTCAGACGCAGACAGCCTGGGCCGGGGGAAGCAGCACATACCCGCCCCGGGCCCCTCGGCCCAAAGTGTTGCTTCTGATTCTAGGGATTGTGCTCACATTCTGGGCCTGTTTTCTCCCATTCTGGATCTGGCAACTGCTACCACTGTATCGACCAGACGTTCTTTGCAGGGTGCCTGCAGGCACACAGGTTACAGTTAACCGTATACTGACAGGGCTGACGTATGGGAATTCATGTGTGAATCCATTTTTCTACACACTACTGACAGGCAAGCGGCAACGGACCAGCAGGCAGATGAAAGGCACATCCACTCCCCTCTGCCCAAAGAGTAGCTCTGTCCCCAAGTGATAGGCACAGTTGCACCCCTCTACCCAAAGAGGAGCTCTGTTCCCCAATAAAAGGCACAGCCACATCCCTCTGCCCAAAGAGCAGCTCTGTGCCCCTGTGAAAACACTCGTCCTTTCCATTCCCATGAATAAATGCACTCTTTGCAGCTCTGTCAACTAAAGATTTAAGATTTAAGCCTTTTTGGTGCAGGCAAGTGTAAGAAGTGGTCTAATTTCCCTGTCCAGGTATCTAAGTTCAGTGTTCTTTAAGGTTTTGATACAATGGACTAGAACACACTGGAGAACCTGTTCAGCATTATTGATAACGGCATTGAAATGTAAATGCATTTTTAAAGTAGCATTGCTTGCAAATGTCTAGGGGACAAGGCTCTTTCATTCAAACATCTTATAATACAATAGTGGACTAAAGTGCAGAGAACATCTGTTTGAGGTGACACCAAAGACAACATTAAAGGAAAACACAAGTTTTGTCATGATCTGAAAGTTACCTGGGGGTGGGGGTGGGGTGTCATTTTTACTTCAGGTGTGAACTACTTAAAAACCAAGTTGTTTTATTAGTTTAAATGAAAGGGGGAACAACTTCATCTGAATTTAGCTTAAAGCTAAAGGACAATTCCCATTGGAATTTGATAAATTACAATTAGGCAAACAATTATGTCAGCTCTGATGGCATGTATTTATGAATGGATGAGTTTTTTTACCCACACTTTGGTTCACTATTTAATTGGCATAAAGGTGATTGGGTGCAGTTACTGCTAATATGTTGATTTATTTTCATTTTGTTTATATGTCAGTGTGAAAAGGCACTGCATTGATTTCCTAAGCAGTGTAGCAGTGTACTGCTTAGTCAGAATTTCAGTGTTTAATCAGAACTTTTAAAAATTACAACAGTAATGTACGTCAGTTCTCCGCAAAGAAATCTTGTCCTACTGACTATAATTTTCTGATGGTTTTGCTCTGACTGAGGTTTGTGCCTAAAAAATCACAGATTTAAACATTCTGGAATCGGTACTGTATTTGACCGCTGGATGCCTTTTCTTAGAAGGCATCTTTGTGCTTTGCATCCATACCATGACTCTTCAAAGACTCAGACTTTGAACAGCTGTTTGCCTTTTTATGATAGTGAACTGCATTGTGATTTTGTTGTGCTTTTTTTCCATGCATTGCTTTGCACGAAGCATAGTCACAAGCATTTATATACATGCATTTGTGGTGCATAAAATAATATATAAGCATGAATAAATATATTTATACTGAAGTCGGTGGAATGGTTCATGGTTATTAAGGTAGATCTATGTAAAAAGATGATCTGGCTTACCTGGTGGTGTTACCTTTTGTGCTGATTTACCTTTGTTTAGGTATCAAGTATCAAGGCAAATGAAAACAAATTCTTTTGAAGCCAAGTGAAATGTGATAAAGGTCCTTAAATTATCACACTGATCCTGCGACCCCTTCTTTTTAATGCTGATATCTCATGTTTAGGTGACTATACTAAGTTACTTTACATATGTGGCCTTCCAGTGATGTTCGTATGTGGAAGACATGTAAGATAGTGCTTGCTCGTGTGTGTATGTGATGTCTGTGATGGCACTGTGACAGGTTACCTTCAAAGCTATCATGCACATGAACAAGTATTGTATGTGGAGGTGTGTGTGAACATGTGCTACATGGTGGACCCTGGCCAGCAGTCTTTTCGAAGTCTCTCCGGGAGAATTTTACTAGACCACTGAAGATAGCGCAGACACTTTAATAGCAAATGGTTTTAGCAGTGAACGCTACTTCAGAACAGAGCCAACATGACAATATAAAACAAATAATATAGAAGAACTAAGAAACTATAAAGAAATAGTAAAAGAAGTGACAGCTGTCACAAAGATATTTAATACAATTGAACAAAAGCTTGATAAGTTATGAAGGAATGAGGGAATTCTCTGTCAGTAATACAATAATACAATTAAACAACTGTATTATGCTTTTTTCTCCTCTCTACCTTCTAGACATTCCAGATAGTGGATCACCTTTTCTATTGGAGTTATCAGTTGAGTTATAGAGTTATCATGTTGAAAATGATTAGAGTGAGCTGGGGGCCAAATCACTGAATACTGCCAAGCCTGAGACTGAGGTCAATCTCTCTTCAGAAGGCTGGCCTTCAGCTGTTCTGAAACCAGAGCACAGTGGATCCCATGTGGGACCCTGATGTGCATAACAGCACCTTTCCCCCCCTTCTTTCCTTCCTACCCTGGCATGCGTTTCCTTTTACCTGGGTGAAACGTGCACGGGCGCAGGGACAGTAGGGATGATGGGCTAGCCGGCACCCCTGCCTCACACCCTGCATGGCTGACCAGCTTCACACCTGTATGGACCCTCCACCTCCAGCTCAGTCATTGTGCACATGGAGCTTAAAGCATTTCCGTGGAACAATGCGATTAGTTCTTTTCCTATACCCGATATTTGTCTCTGGTCTTCTTCACGTATCATGGTGCCTTATATGAAATAGCTTAATCCATGTCTGGAGAGAGCACAGGAGATCTCTGTTGTAAATTTGATATAATCTATGTTACAAATTTGAACTGAGTGCCTTAGGTGAGGGTTTTTATAATGCAAAAAGAAAGTTATAACATCTTAGACTTCTGGATACACTCCATCTTGCTCAGTCTTCCAGGCTAAATGATTGAGTGTGTGATAAACTTCAAACACATGTATTTACCCACCAAATTCAAACTGTGGAAAAATAGTGCCCTGAGGGGAGGTCAACAAATCCATAAGCTGTCAGTTTATGTTTGTAGTCACAAAGACTTGATACTGTTTCACTCTCCAACAATAACCACAATGACTGCTTGTATGAAATTGCTTGTTTTGAAGGGGGTGGTCAGTTAAAGACCTCAGACTGTAGGAGAATGTGAAGGGGGATATATTTTCTTTTCATAATAGCAATTTTATGTTACCTATATGTTTCCTCAGTTGAATACATGTCCTTTTCCTGAGGGTCTTTCCATTCTGAGCCCCATCTGCTTCCCTCCACTCCTGGTCCACACCTCTCTGCTGTTGCTCCAGTGTTTGTGGCTTGGGGCAGGTGCCCCTCCCCTGGGCAGCCAGTTCAGGAAAGGCCCCCGCTGGGCAGACGAGACTAGGCCGAAGCCTGGGCCAAGCTCCTGCTGAGACAGTATAAGAGGCTCCCTTTCTCTAAGGCATACACATACACACATACCAAATTTCTATTTTCCCATCTGTTTTCCCTCTTTCAATCTCTCTCTCCCCTGTCTCTTTTTCTCAAACTGCAGAACAATCTCTCCCTGCATTCTCTTCTTATGTGTCCTCTCTCACCTCATTTCACTCTATGAAGATCAAATAATAATCATCTCAGTGTCAGATAGATGTCATCTGAATGCTAATTTGTTTACACATATTCCATAATAAGCACAGGGCCAACATGATATCCATGATATTTTGGGTTATCAACCAATGTTACTTATATCATCGTATCACTATTTTTATGTCACTTGCTTCCTCTAAGCCAGAAAAAGCCCTCAAATCATTTACATATTAGCATTGTGAGATCTTGATTGTTGCAGGCATGGCATGCACAGATGCTCCAGAGCGTTTATTTCACCTTGCTGTAAATCTTGCTGATGCAAACGAAAAGCCTTCCCTGAAATCCTCAAATCATCGTGTGAACAGGAGGGGGCCAGTTGGACAAGTGTCTCTTTGTGGACCCTGGGGCTCCAGCAACTGCAAAAAAAACCCCCAAAAAAACCAAGCCTGCCTCATGCCTCGACCTGCCTCGAGCCTGTATCACGGCCTTGCCTTCACACCCGTGTGTCAGCTGCTACGATCAGACGGGGACTTGTCCTGCTGGCCTCGGAGGCCGCAGGTTACATAAATGAACACTGCCACTGCAGTTCACACCATGGCTCTGGCCAACAAAACCATGAAAATGCCATGGCTGCTTCGCTACTGTGCTTTCTCCTCTCTCAGCCCCCCCTTCAGCTTCTCTGACTTGTCGTCTATCTGCTTTACTGCCACCATGTTTGTCGACTGCTCTGTCGTTCTCTTCTTCTCTGTATTATGGTTCTCATGCCACTGGCCAGAAATCCATCAGTCACTGCTGCATTCAACTGGCATCGTTCTGCAGGAAAGAAGAGGCCATTTCCTTTACAAATGTAAGAGAATATTCCCTTTGGTCACTTGACTACATGTGATATACATTAGAGCTGACCGTGCCTAGAGTTCTCAACCTGAACTTCACGCCATGTGAATGCTAAGCATGACTAAGTGTGAGTTTCAGACATTGTTTGGTATCTAATGGAAGATGAAAAGAAGGCTACTCAGTCAGGACTCCACAAGCAACTCTACATTTGTACAATATCCTTCTGCCACACATTTTTGTAACATTCCACCATCGAAACCAAAGACATAAAAAGACAGATCAAAGTACACCTATGATAATTCAAGAAGAGGAGTGGTGTGGGATAACACAGATGCAAGTATTGCTTGTTGCCCTGGAAGTGTGATATTGCTTATTGTGGTGCTTCAAACCAAAACATTTCCTTTTTTCTCATGAATACTGCTAAAGTAAGAATTAATATGTGGGCTTCAAAAGTAGTAAAGTTAAAAAATTAAAAAAGCTAAGCGGTTGTTAAGGGAACATATAATTAAATACAATAATGATCTTTGAGGTTAGGTGATAGGTCAAAACTACCTGTAGCATGCCCACTAGTGGTGGAAAACATATAATACAGTTAGCCATAAAATCGTATGAAAAATCCTGTTGGTAATTATTTTTAATACCTTGTTTAACAGAGCTAGGTTCCCATGAACTGAAAAGATTCCAAAGTAAGCTGGGATGAGATGATTCACACAAGTGCACAATAGCAGCGGGGAATGCAGGGCAGTTGCAGCAGAAGATGCACGTGGGATTGGATAAATAAAATGTTTGTCAGCGTTCATTAAGGCTGTCTCTCTGTAACCTAGCAACAGTAGATACACAAGATTGCGGTGCACGAATACAGCGCTTCTTCACTCTGTATCATATATCAATGATAAAACAGTGATAATCGCAAATAAAACATTTCTGTAGCTCGCTGCTACAGCTGCCGCTGATCTAATAGGAGTCCATCCCCTCTCCATGTCCCCTGGAAACATCACTTCCGTTGTGCTGTAACTGGATATGCGGTGTTTCTGAATTTGTGTGTATTCCGAAGTTGCATTGTTTTCCGAAATTTCCGAAATGTAGCGCACATGTGGTCATTTTGAATAAAGTATTTTCCTAATTCGTTCACGAATTTGCTTCGCGTTGTAGAGAAAGATTTTGACATAGCCAACTGGACATTTTTATTCCCAATACTACGTAGATGGGGATTCTGAGAATCGTTTATACGGTAGATTAATATCTTATACAACATCCATGGCAACTATAACCACTAATGTCATGATATCACAACGTTTCAAACTTCACAAAGGCACTGGGCAAGGATGCCCTCTCTCATTTATTTGCCACATTCATAGAACCATTAGTCGCAGCAGCACATCAGAATGAAAATATCAATGAAATTAATTAAACACCCATCATAAAATTAGTTTATATGCAGATGATATCCATCTCACTTGATAAAATAAATTATTGAAACTATTGAAAATTACTCCAAAATTTCAGTTTAATCAGATGGTCCAAATCCAATGTCAAACCAATAAATAAGTATATAAGTATATATTTAAAAACACCTATTCAGACACCATCTATTCAATTGAATACTAAATTCATCACATGTCTGGGTATCAGAATTTCTCCCCAACTGTCAGAATTATCCAGTCTCAATTACCACCCTCTTCACAAAATACATGAAAGGATCTCCAATGGTAGGTAAACATTTCCATATCTCTCATAGACAGAATTGATCTAACAAAAATGACTAAATTGCCCAAAGTTTATTACTTATTCTCAATGATACCTATTCAACCTGCTACAACCCATGTCATTAGATACAATAATCTGAAATTTCTACTGGAAAAATAAACCACCCAGAAACAAGCTTACCACGTTACAGAATTCACAGATTTATGGAGGCTTAGAAGGCCCAAATTTCTACAATTATTATCTTACCAATCAGTTGCAATACATACTACAATGGGTAAATCCCAACCAAACAGTCATCACATGGCTCAATGTTGAACAAACATTATGTAAAGATATCTAGATAGCAGACTTACCATTTATCAGCCAAACACTCAAAAAACACACCTGCTTCAAAATTGCAACAATAGCATAAACTCTGACAGCTTGGTGGAAATTCCACAAAATCACAAACTCTCCACTTTCATAGAATGAATCTATGTGGAATAACCCCAATCTCCTCTTAAATAAAGAAATCAATGCATTTTGCTTCATGGATTGCTAAAGGAATCACACATTTCATATATTCCATGAGAACACTCTGACATCACTCTCACAGTGTTCCCAGAATTCCAGCACTGACAGTAATCAATTTCTTGAATTCTATCATCTAAAGTTTCCACAATCAAACAGGCTGAAAATATATTATATCTACCCCAAATCTCTGATTTTATCAGCATATCCTCTCCAGAAATACTCTTATCAAAATATACAAAATAATACCTAAACCAAATGCATAATAACCTTACCAACCAATCAATGAGAAGAAGACTTGTCAATTACTCCCAATGCCGATCTCTGGACACAAATATGCAAAAAATAATTTCTGCATGATCACAAACCATAATCTACATCTTACAATATAAAAAATATCCACAGAATACATTACGCTGAAGAAAAGATGTTTACAAGGGGATTTAGCAACTCTGAAATATGCCCACATTGTACACACAATACCATATAGATGCCACGTGGCACTGCACACCCATGAAACAATTTTGGAAAGAAATTATCAATCTGTTAATACTCTGCTTAAACATCATGATCCCCATATCTCAAGAACCATGTATTTTAAAAGACACATCAGCAATCAGTACCACAAAAGGAACCACAACTGCACTACTTACAGCTCTAACCATTAGCAAGAAATCTATCCTCATGAACTGGAAATTTAAAAAAACATCATTACTATTACTCACTGGAAAAATTTTATGGAAAAAACAAAACAAAACATCTGCTTCTGTCAAAAACAGAACCACTCAATGTAACTCAATCTGGACAACAGTCATTAATTTTCTCCAACAGTAATCACCCCAACAATTTAACACTAGTGAAAAAATAGGCACCCCGAAATCCAATACCCAATTCCATACCACACTATACATAACCATCACAAAACACTTCCATCCATATTCACAAACTCACCCTCAAATGTGCACACACTGAATTGTATCGCAGCATTACAGTATTATTTAACATCTAATGTATATACTGCTGGTATTATTAATGTAGTATATTACTATTATTATTATTATTATTATTGATATTATTTTTCTTATTATTGATATTATTATTAATAATAATCTGTTTTACTTTTGCCATTTCTCTTCTTTTTTTCTTTCTTGTTGATATTTAGTCTATCTGTTTACATGTCCTACCTCATGAAAGATACATAAAGGCTTAATAATTCTCAAAAGGTGTGTGTGTGGGGGGATTCAAATAATTCAAAAACAGTAATTAAAAGTAATTAAAGTAATCATCCCCAATGGAGCCCAAATGTGAACCACCATGTAAACATAAGCATCACAGGCAGAGCCCATTACTGGCATTGTCTTTCCTACAGTTTCTCATACCAGAGTATTTAGTATGATGTAAGACATAAGTAATTTACAAGTGTTTATTCACTAGAGACCTCAGTTAATACATCAAAACCTTTGGTTTGGAGTTAAGTCAGCAATACTAACGGAATCAGGTTATATCAACTAAACATCACTTCGAAAAATTAGGTAATATATGGGTTCTTCCTAGGGAAATCGGATCTCCTTGCCTTACAAATATGACAAATATAGTGGCTAATGAAGCAGACCTGAGCATGCCTGTGCATAGTAAGACAAATACAATTGAATTCTTATATGATTTACCCAGTATCAATGTAAACACATTTGACTTAAAGCTGATCCACTTATAGTTCTGCACTTTAAGATCATGCTCACTATTTTATTTCAAATCAAATATACTGGAGCCAGAATAAGGTTTTGTTTTTTTTTTCTTTTTCTGGGAATGTCATGCATTTAACATGTCATGCAATGTATGTATATAAGGAATATATAGGCTTACATGTTTTAAAGTAGATAAGGATCCTTCCTTACTGCAAGACTTCTGGTTTGTTTGAGATTGTCCCCTAATCAGCCCCTAATCAATTACCCAGTATGTGTTGTTTCATAGCTAAAATAAATGTGAAAAGGTAAAACTGAGTATTTCTCCAAAGTGCCAACTCTTCCTTGTGAACAGTTTCATGCAAGTTATAGCATAAAACCGCCATATTTGTATGCTTCTTAACTGAAGACGATAGTCCTGTTTTAAGAGTAACTACATGACATTGAAATATCCAATGATTTTATCTATGAAATAAAAAACTGGCAGTTCCAGTTTCATGTATTTTGACCCTAGGAACTGTTGTACTGTAAGGAACTATGTTGAAGGCCCACTGTTAAAATTGGGTACTAAGTATCTTTGTAAACTGTGTCAGAAATCATACAGTATCCTACCATGGTGAATGAAGCTATGGTAAACTATATAACATTAAAGAAAACGGTCAAATTACAGTTTAACCAATACATTTCACACATTTGACAGGCACGCTTATCCAGAGCAACTTACAATTTCAAGGATGTTACAAAGGTAGATGAATGTAGTGTTAATAGTTTTGCCCAAGGACTCTTATTGGTATAGCATAGAGCACTTGCACAAGTGGGGATTTAATCCTAGACCTCACAGGAGAGGCAGCATTGTTACACATTATAACAACAAATATAATTCATTTAATCGCTAGATACAATACAGTGAAGGCAAAAAACAAAAACAAAAAAACTAAACAAAACAAATAATGCCAGACTGACACACTAGCAGACACACTGTGATAAACAGAGAAAACAATTACAGAAAAACTATAAACAAGAATTAAAGAATGAATGAATTTACACTTATATAGTGCCTTTCAGGGAACCCAAGAATGCTTTACAATCAACAGACAACTTTTACATCACACGGCAGTGAGAAGCAGCAGCCAGTTGCACACAGCGTTCTCTCAACCAGGAACCTCAGCCCCCTGGGGGACTGAATCTGGTGCAGGGAGGGGAACGACGACAACACCCAGGACAGAGCAAATCCACCACTGAGCATACAGACACTATCTGTACATACTATCTGAACAGCCATTCAGTGGTCCTGGTAGTGTGGGTGGAATAAGAGTTGAAGAGAACATGAGCAAAAAAACCCAACAACCCACAAACAAACAAACAAACAAACAAAACAGAGACAATACTACATGTGAAATACCTAATAATATAAAAAAAGTAATAAGATTGGAATATGCCAACTTAATTTGTATATTTTTTAGAAGAATGTATTTCCTTCAGGATTCAGAAAAAAAGCCATGACTAAACACAACCAAGTTCTAGAGACAGAGACAGAGACAGAGATGGCTGCTATCAACATATGTCATGTCATATAAGGATAGCTCCAGAACTGCCGCAGTTTTTTTTAAATGATGCAGTATTTGAAGATCGCATGGCAGCCAACATTCAAGCCTTAAAAAGACTAACACTTGCTGTTTTCTAGTCCAGTTTACGCAGCCGTATTCTCTAAAACTAGGCAAGCGTGGTTAGTATAGCAGCAGCCAACCCCCTCTGCTGGCAAAAACAAGCACAACGTGAGACGCCTGCACGTCTGCTCTGCTGCCAGGTTTTTCTGAGGACCTTCTTAGGACATTTTTGGTTTTTTAAGTAACAATTAAAAACGAGGACATTTGCGGGGACATCTCCAGCCAAGAATAGGTCACTAAAACTGGGACTGTCTAAGGAAAACGGGACGTCTGGTCACCTAGATACTAAAGTCACCTGTGGATGGCAGCAACACACTATTTTCCTCCTAGCCCCTTGTTGAACATTTTATTAACATGACCATTAGATGGCGACACAGACCACTTTATTTAGTTTACCACACCTACTACCTTATTCAGGTACGATGCGGAAGAATTTACTAAGTAAGGCATCAAGTATCTTGTGGATATAGTTTAAGCTACAAATGATGTAGGCTCTTTCCTCAGAGCTACACCAGAGGCTCAGTGACTTTTCCGCTTTGACACAATTACATTTTATCATCTCCTGTGGTGATACTGAAATACCGCTTCTCGATATTCAGCATGCCCATTCAACATATTTCTTACTGGATGCTACCTTACATTCTTTATAGCAATACTAAGAAATATAGCATAAATTAAATGACTAACGTTGGTCTTATAGGCAGGCTACTTTATCATCCTCTATACTGCCAGGATTAGTCATCAGTCATGAGACCCACTGAGTGATGCAAGAGACACATAGAATGCCAAAAATAAAGTGAACAAATAAGCATTTGAAGAGGTGGCTTATCATATCATATCTCATTGTGCACTATTATGACACAGTTTGTACTATGCTTGGCTGAAAAGAATAAAAAGAGTTACTAGAAATATGACACATATTTGTTATTACTGTGTGGTTTATATAATGTTGTCTTACATTTCATGTCAACAGCCTTGTTGGTATTTTCCGGTTCTCAGTGGTCCTTCGAGATCAAAGTGCTAGATAACAGGTGTGTTGGCAAGCGCGGATTAAAGTGCAGCTCTGCTGCATGTGGATCCGTACTTTCCTTTGATCTTCCTCTTTTCTTATTATTCATCGGGTGTAGGACTTCTTTGAAGAAAGCCCAAAAAGAAAGAGCTGCGTTTTCTGAATCTATCCTCTCCACCTCCTCGTCCTAACTGCACTTATCCTGTGCTCCATTTTGCAATGGGCACCTTAAATGGAAGAAAAGAAATGATTTCAGTGAAAAAGAAGGGTTCTGAGCTATTAGGTAGCAGGAGGTTCTGTAGTGAGAGGACTAATTGAATGTCAGTGTGAGACATGTCAAGGAAGCTCAAGTGTCATGTCTGCAGCAGTGGGGAGGGGAACGTTAGAACAATAACGTTCCAGCTTCAGACAGAAGTAATCATAGGGATTTAATGCAGTCTGAGCCCAGTGAGTTCCAAGCTGGTCTTTATCATACCTAATGACATAAAGATAGATTGTGAAGTTGTGCACAGGCAGGTGACAATTAGTATTTGTGTGTGTGGGTGAGTTTGCCACTACAAGCACTTTTGTTAGATTTAGAGGCAGCCAAAGCATTGAGAGACAAAGCGCCAGGCTGCAGCACAGACCAGGGTTAGGGTGCTTTTCGTCCAATGCTCCAAACGCGGCATGTGTGCATACGCTGAGAACCAGACCCTGTCCTCCTTTAGGTGTCTGACTTGGCCCTGTCACACTGTTGCATAGACAGTAGCAGCAGGAGAAACTCTTCAATGTTCCTCTCCTCCAGGTGTTTGAGTTGGTTTATTTTGTTCCTTTATTTATTATTCAGATTGAAAAAAAAATACCAGGGACATTTCTATTTATTTTGAAGAGAGACCTGAAGACCTAAATATCCATAAAATGGATGTACTGTGTACATATACATGCAAAGTCTTTGAAGGTCCCATGTAAGATTAACAAGTAGCAAACCATGCATGACTTAGTAAATTATTATAGAATTTCCAAAATAATATCCCAGAAACATGCACCATTGTGACAAATGTTGGTTAATAGTTCTCATTTCAATGTTGAAAGTGAGTTCTGTAGATCTTATTAAGACCATGAAATTAAATTTGCATGTAAAAATCAAGACCTTTGAACTTCACACCATGAGCATCAGCAGCAAAGTCTTATAAGCAGAGACTGACATTTTCACATTTAACTAAATTATTTATGCTGTCCCAAAACCCAGAGCAGAAAAAGATTTTAGCTTTGTAACAGTGAACAATCTAAGCAGCTGTAAGGACAGACATTAATTTTCTAGACATTTTAATATCAGAAAGAAAAAAGAAACTGCTCAGTTACAGCTTCAGAAATAACCAGTAGGAAAGCGTGCTAACAGTGTGGTCTTTCTCTTCATCCAACACAGAACCAGAGACTTGCGTCAGGACAGATCACAGCGCAAGCTAAAAGTCGGATTGAAACTGATAACATCAGCAAAATTAAATAAATCATGAGATGAGTCCAATCCTAGTTTTGTGATACATATGTTGGATGAAAAAAAAAAAATCATAATAAAAAGTTTTGTATGCACACATTCATGAAACTTTAGTGACCAGCAGATCTTCCCAGCAACTAAAACACCGTGTTGGAAACTCCCCGGAGGTCAGCTGTCATTCCGTTAGCTCCGTTAGGAACACCCACCTCACTGCTTAAACGTTCATGGGAGAAGGCAGAGAAATAAACAAACAGTGATGACCCTGTCATGATTCAGGTGCTGACCCTCATTAGAAAAAAGTGTAACTGCAAAGTAAGAGTGACTCAAACTTTGTGTACAAAATCACGCCTTTGGCCTTCCCGTGATTCCTCCACCATATGCACATCCACCGAGGCTGGCAGGGTCCAGCCACTCTGATGCTGGTGGAAAGCGGGGCGTCTAAGGTTAGCCTGTGTTCGGGAGGCTAATTAGACAAGGGACAGAGGGAACATGAACGCAGGCTTGTTTGTGCACGGATTCAGTAGGCTTGGGCTCTGCTTGTCTTGTTAATTAGGGGTGGACTACGTCATCGTTGCTAAGGACAGGTGCACGGCACACAGGCTGGGACATGCAGGCAGTGAAGCCTGCCAAAGTGGAACGAAATGGACAGCATCTGCATACGTCCGCATGGGCGGGAGAGGCAGGGCCAGGTGCGCAGCTTTGGCTCTTAGGGTGCTGACTAAAGACGTGCCCCACACCAGAAAGAACTGGATCAAACCAGCACCCCTGGACCAGGCCTGAGCAGGGAGGGTCACAGGCTGGGGGTGCTTGTCAAGCTCACCACGCCTGTCATAGCAGAACTCTCCACTGACCTCATTCGAGCTGGGATATGTCCCCATGGCAAAACGCCACTGTTCTGCAGCCTTAGCTTGGGGAGGCTGCTATAGAACCAGGTTTTCATCTGTGAAAATGTGTATTACAGAGTATTCCAAATTATACCGATAGGTTGAAATCAACATAATCTATGCTGTAAATATTTAACAGACACAACCTTATGAAATAAATTAGGTTAGAGAATAACTAACAAAACAAAAGATATTTTGGCCTTGTTTAGCTGGTAGCCCACCATCATACCACCATGGTAAACAAGGACATGTCAGTGTTTATTAGTCTTGACTGTTCACATGAAGAAGGCGTATCAGCTAGCCAGTCTTCATTGACTGAGCTACATATTCCATACTTCTGGCTTCAGTTCACGCTCTTTGGTCCATTACTCGTTGGCTTGCTTTAAAGAGGCAGCTCACATAACTAAGCAGAGTAGAAGGTTATTTTTTTAATAACAGCAAAAGAGTGAACAAGTTGCTCAGTCTGTGACTGGAGCCATGTGTTTCCTTACAGTTTATAGTGTGTTTAAACGTATCCCAATACTCAGTGGGAGGTCACCTAGTCACGGTGGCTGAGCTGACAAAGAATACTGTAAACAAACACCACAGGCTTTATGAAGTGGAGGGCTATTTTGAATGCAAGACAAGATTTGTTCAGTATCTTTGGGTGGACACAGCAACAGTCCTGAACCCACCAACAAAATGTGTTAAGCAAGGCTGTATGGTAGTTAAAGAAAGAGAATATTTTCATTATGTTGCAGTTGGGCTATGCCTTACAATATATTATAGCACTATGTTGAACCTCTGATGTTATTTAGTTCAAGATTGGCCTTCATTATTTGGAGCAAAATTGTTTATGTTTGTTGCCTTGTGTTATTCAACATTGATTCATTAAAACACCCACAGTGCTCTAATCTGGAATGTAGGTCAGAATACTTGTAGCTCACAAGAAAAAAGTGATTCGTTAGAGGGCTTCTTTGCATACTGCCAGCTCCTGCAATATCACTATTACAAAAGCCAATATAGCAGATGACAATACTAAAGTCACATAGAAAAGGTTAAGTTATACATTGGCTATTTTGCAACAAATAAATCAAGTGAAATTGTACTGAATCCTGACAACACTGAGGGACAAGAGATAGCTGTGTTCATTATGACCAAGATTATTATTGATTTTAAAACTATTTTGTGGTTCTAAATGGTAGTACTTTTGTTCATTTTTAAGTTATTTTATACTCCAATAAAATATTTTAAAAATTATTATATTCCATAATTGTCACAAGCACTCTGAAACACAGCTTGGAAGCAGTGCTGCTAAGGACATAAATAGACAGAATGTTGTACATAAACTCATTTTACTATTTGTAATTCAAGGGCAAAGGTACGTAGTTAAAATTATTACAATGGACCTTAAGTAAAAACTAGCATTTTAGAGCACCTCATGAATCTTGCTGGTAACAACTCATTGTCCCTCATGTTTAGTCAGCTCATTTTTTCATAGTGCTTGGTTGGACGGTGTGTAGATAGATAGCATGGTAGCTATAGAAGAATGGTGCTTCAAGTCAATGACATTGCATGTACATGTTCTGAAACAAAGCCTTCAGGAGGTCAGTGGTGGAACTAATATGCATTTAAAGGCTCTCTCTTTCTTTCTTGTGATACTCAAACAGTATTCTCAAAGTGAAGAGGAAAGAAGGATGTTGACAAAGCATGACTCAGATTAATGAGGATTTTGATCCTTTAAATGAAAACTCACAGAATGATCAAAGCTAGAAAATCTAATAAGCAAGACACTAATAAGTATCATTGCCTTTAAATGCATTCCCCATCAAGCACTCTTTTATTCACTTGGGGGGGGGGGGGGGGGGTGACAACCTCTTTTCAACTTTCAGTAGGACTTTTGAAAAATGTACAGCACTCACTACCTCAAAACTAGAGCACCACCTGCTGGACTTAGCTGGCCAGTTTTAATGACTACATTTGGTCATTAACATCAACCTTAAATGTAAATATTTTACTTTACAGACCTAGAATATGTGGAAGCAATAAGAAAGAAGTGAAAACATTAAAGGAAAGAAAAAAGAAGAAAAGGGGGAAGAACAGAGGAAACTATGGGTGAGTTTTGACACTTGGATCATTCTGAAACTGTAGCGGCTTGGCAACACATCATACTACAGAAATCCTTCTTTAGCCTGACAGCACTGAGCAGAAGAACAGGGAGTCCTCCTCCCTTGCTCCCAATTTCAGGGAGTTCAGACATAATGCATTCTGATGCCCGCTGTCTGGGCACTGATGCTGCAACAGGAAAAGATGCGTATGGCGAGGCGTTCTGAGGCAGGTTTCAAAAGAGTTTCTCTTAGTGCTGGGAGCGGGTGCGGAGGATGGGAGCTGAGAGAAGCCGTAGGATAGGGAAATAAAGCACTACCTGAGGTCAGGAGCAAGATGGATTAGGCTTCTAAGATTAGAACATAATCATGGGTGCCAGTCACAGGAGAATCTTGGTGGTGCATTAATTGTCATCAGAATTTGAAATGAGAGAAAACCTGGAAGGAGGTAAAAAAAAAACTCTCTCTCTCTCTCTCTCTCTCTCTCTCTCTCTTTCTCTCTCTCTCTCACACACACACAATCATGTTTGACTAACTGTTTCTATAATTAAAGTATACCCCAAAATGACTGCAATGTCCTTTGCATTTTGTGTAATTTAAATTCAGGTTTTCAAGGAAGTAAATTATTTGGGTTTTTTTTTTCAGGTTAATTGGAATGCTCATGTGAAGATGCACTGAGGGCTCTAACAAACTAATCTCATTGCTTCTATTTTGGTTAGACAAGGTGTTTTTACAGATGCATGAATGGATGCCACGTCTCTGGCCTTCAGCAATAGCTTTGTGGTTTAGAGTATTGATGTGTAATTATACATACCCATCGCCTTAATTTCGCCATTTAAAACATTTTGCTGTCACAAAAACATCCTTATACAGTAAGGACCAATTCTATTTTGAATCGCTGCAGCAACAAAATACCCGGATGACTAAGATCTTCAGTCCTGCCGGTACATACCATTCCGTATCATTAGTCACTCCTCCTTACATCAGATCCACCATTGCCTCTGCAGTGAACTGCACAGCGTCCAAGGAAGGCAGAGCGGGGTCTAATGATGGTTTAATGATGAAGGGTGACAGATAAAGGCAAGCCGATGCGTCTTATTAATGCTCTATTCAAATTGGAATTCATCGACCACTGCAACGGCCCGATTAATCTCGCCATTTTCTGCTTTTTTGGTGTTCAGATGGGAGACAATTAACCTTGAAAGCACTGATGAGGGTCGTGTTTGTGCCTAGTCGTAGTTTACTTGTTTTATAGGTTTGCGTGGGACTGATTTATTAATCCGCTTCAAAAATTGGCAACATTTGTCAGGCTGCCGCCCACAACGCTCCTGCCCGCAGCCCCTTACGAGAGTAAATGACATCCAATATTTGACATATTCTATTCACAAATAAATTATTTTATCCTGAAATCTCATATCTAGTAGACATTAGTCCAACTTAATTTTATTGTTAAGCACAGGCTGTTTATTCTTAATAAACACAAATAGAAAAATAAAAAAAATTAAAAATACAGAACATTTATTACGGTAGGCTATTGCTACAGACAACATAAAATGTCCATATAAAAGTAAATGGCCTCTATAAACATACACATACATATTAAAACGATGCAGTTGGCTAAATTAACCAGATAATTACAAATAAATATGTAGCCTATATTCTGAAAAAGCAAGGACCAGGGACAAATGATTAAATGATCATATGTCCTAGAATACGAATTCAATAATTTTTTTTTCAGCAATTTTCTTGTTTCCTTCTTTAAATCATTCGTCACTTTAGTCAACGTGGGGGTAAATGACAGCCTTATTTACCCATTTTGAACAGAGCACACGACACTTTAAACCAGTGGTACGCAACCCTATTTGTGGGCCTACACTAACGCTTTCTGACATTTCTCACAGCAAGCAAATGGTAGCTGATTTCCGTCTGCATTAGTCACGAGTGAAAATGACTGCCATATGTCAGAACTGCCTTGAGTCGGTTTATTTAGGGTGTATTTGCCTTTCTTTATAGAAGTTTCTTCATCCGAGGCCTTCTGACCGTTTTAAAGATTTTTGTAGAACACTATTCAGTATTAGATCATTCCTTTATATTTTTGCTGTTATCTCTTTGTGTTATTTATGCATGCTAATTATTAAGTCATTATTGTCATGTTTAGACTATTTATTCCTACATGTATGTGGTGTCCTGTTTTGGAATGCACTGGCTTGGTTAACCACCTTCTGCGCATGACACTGACATTTTCGCCTGATTATGAGGGAGGTAGCACGAGTACCATGGGAATGCAGACCTCTAACTTGTTTGTATTTCCTAGGAGGATTCTTTGGCCATCCCTTCCTGACTGTCTAAAAAAATACATGCATAACATTCACATCATTTTACACAGGAGCTTGTGTGAATTTAGACCTAGTGGCATTAACTATAGGTTACTAGTTGCGCCAATGGCAACATGAGTGATTTAGTTATGTTTTCACCTTAGGTAAACTAATCTGTAATCATGCTGGTAAATTCAGTACAGACACTGACCCGGGATAGAAAAGGAACTGCATAATTAATTGAAACCTTAATACACAAAAGATAATAAGAAGGAACTCACTGAGACAGTTCATTGAAAAGTATCAAATTGACAGGCCCGTAGCAAACAAGAGTCTAAAAGAATGATAAAAACCTGCACATCACCTTAACAGTGTCTTGTTCTATATATACATTTCATATAAAAAATGTATACATGTGTTCAGTCATGTAAAGGCTCTATCTAAGTAATCCCAGTTTATGTCTGAGTACCTACTAGACATTTTACAGCATATCTTGCTGATGTTAGGATCAGAAACAAAACCAGCTGGATGTCAATTTGCTATCTAGATACTAGCCACATACTTTGCTAGTTTAAAGTAAAGCTGGTAAATAAATGTTAAAAAAGGTATTAAAAGGGGCTGTCTCTTGGTAAGATGTTTAGTGATAGGTTCCCGTGCCACATTAGCATCTAATTACGCATCACTGACAATGACTACTATAACACATCACTGTTGCTCCTTGCCACTGTTTCAGACTTGAGCCAAGAACAGCACAGAATAACGAGGACATTTGCAGTCTGAGCAATTAATCTTGTCTGATCTCAAACAAGAGTGCATATTAAAGTGCCAAGCAAGCTAAAGGAGAATAGAAATGACTGATTTTGAATTGAGGTAGACCTAACAGTGGCTTATTTCTGCTCTTAGTGTAGAAGCAAGCTCTGTCTGAATTATTCTCAAGAAAAAAGGTGGTGCAGAAGTACTGCTGATGTGGAATAGAAAGGAAAGTGCTCATTTTTAGGCCATTGTCATTTAAGACAATGCAAGTGACATGCTTGCATTATGATGGTTCCTTCCTTTTTCCTCTTTAAACATGTATGCTGACACATTTTATGGTACCCACAGAGCTAAAACAACAACTGTGAATCTGAAGCAAACAGGATGACAAAACATTAGGGAGGTAATACAAATACATCAAACATTATCAGAAACTACTTTTTTTTTTTAAAATGTTGCATTTGTGTGTGTAGGAGGGGCTTACAACACAGAAAACTTTAATAACAATACATTAACACTGAGCCACAACACAACAGTATGAACTAACTGATATTTGAATAAATTGTGCACTTACGTTTTGTTTCCATTAATGCTGTTGTGTATTAATTCAATGGGTTTTTGCTGTGCCTTAATGTTATCAAATGTTTCACAGTTGCTGTTGTGTTGTGTTGTGCCTATGGGGGGCCCTCCATATATTTCCACACTAGCTAAAAGAAATGTTTGATAGGTTGATAGCTGAACCCAGCAGCTGACAACTGGGGGAGTGTCAGGACGACTTCTCAAACAAGCATCTACAAATGAGGAATTTATCCAATCAGACCAAAACAACACATCTGGTAGGTCTTCTGATTTATTTCTGTTATAAGGAAAATACAATGGTATTCAAGAAAAGCAGGAGGGGGAGGAGCCGTGGTGCTTAAGCCCAGCAGTAGTCAGAAAAGAACCCTGCATTCTGGCCATCTCCATGGTGCCCCCCTTTATTTACACTGTGCAATAACAAAACCCTCAGCGGTTAGAGCAAGTAACGCAGACAAATGCTTTCCTTCATTAGCTCTATGGGAATTCAAAGAAACTAGTCCCCACCTACAGGTGGGTGACCTGCCCCATTCTTGCCTGGACATTACCGAAATGACAAAACATCTTTTCAATACACAGCCCTTGTTTTAACAGGGCTTCACTCAGCAGTTTCCTCCTGTCTTGTGCATGTTGCATATGATACATGAGCCATTTATTATGACATTGCATTTGGTTTAATTTGGGGCAACATACTGTAGCACATCTTAACAGGCAGCTAACATGGGATATTAATTCATTTAACATGGGAGATTAATTCAGTTGTACATAGGAAAACTATTTAAGAGCAGCACCAAGAATTCAATGCAAAATCAGACATTAGCATAAAAGAAGCTAGAGGGGGGAGATGTCCTTGAGATGTGAGCCATATGCAGCCATTCTGTCCAACAGTGCAGCAGTGGAGCAAAGCTGAGAAAGAGAGCAATGTTTGAACTTCAGCCAACAGATACTCCCAACAGATTATAACACACACACGCCCACATACACGCATACACACACATGCACACAAATACAAAGAACAACACACATGTACACACACACCCGTACGTGTACGCATGAACACGCACACATATATGTGCATGCACAAGGACACACACGCTTAATGCACTGTCACACCAGCCCCAAGCCATTTGAATGCTGGGTTTAGTGGATGTTTACTAATTTTGATTAAAATGTTCATTTTGGTTGGATGTAGTGATCATTGTACTTAGAAAAAAAAAAAGCATTAGTTCTCTAAATGAAATGTTCACACCACCTCTGCTTGTGATCAGTGTTTTGTGCAGTGCATTAGTATACATGCACACATACAGAAAGGACTGAAACAAAGGGGGAGAAACCTATTCATAAAAATCACGCAGATGATTCAAATGTAATAGCTTCACACAGTAAGGGAATATTAAAAATGTCTAAATAGAAATATAAATCTACAATAGAATATTTTATTTATATATATATATATATATATATATATATATATATATAAATATGAGACACATACAGACACCGAAGTTCTTTTTTTAAAAATTACAAATGAAACAATAAAGGTAGCGCCTTGACTCTCCTCTCCCTCTTTTTCACCACACACCCCGATAGCACGGATCATATTAAATAAGGCACAAATTTACACAAACAGAATTTGGCTAGTTATTGTTCCTATATTTACACGAAATAGCTACAATGTTATTAATGACAATGCATTTTAATATGATGAAAATGGGAGTAGCTCAGATTGGGAGTTACGTTTGCATTGTGACGCAGAGGGTCAGTTTTCACAGTTTAAGCCTAGCCTAGGACTTAGTTTAAGCCTAGTTTAGGAATATTCACTCTTGGTAGTCTTCATTGACAGGCTCTTTTTTTAGTCTAGGGCGTGACTTAATTAGATGAACTGGCCCAAAATGTTTATGTATTAAGAGAGCTTAAAAAACATTCTGCTTTGGATAAACTGATGAGCCTAATGCACATCTGATTACATTCCTTTTACATACATCCATATCCATAGCGCTTAAAGAACACCAGTACGCGCAGTTTGACTCTAGCCCTCTCCCTAGAAAAGGCCTTTGGTCAACAGGCTTTCCATCACACTGAACGGTGGGCAGTGCTGCTGAAAAAGTAATGGTAACAATGCTGGATAGGTTATTGCTCGTGTTTTACCAAGAGATTTTCATTTTTAGCATAAGGGATAAAAGGATGGGCATTTCCACAATGGATTTACTTTCCAGATAAGGCAAAGAGCTACTTTCAGAGGAGATCATCCGTTTTGTTCATCAAGATACATATACCGTGTATGTATATGTATACATATACTGTGTAGATATGAACACACATATATATACACACACACATGCATATATACACGTTTAGAACTGGGATCAATACAGTTCATCAACTCCACATTAACAGAACAGTTAAGCCAAAGCAAGAGAGATCTCAATCATATAAGGCTCAAGTCCAGCTGTTGTCTTAGTCCAGGTCCCAGCCTCAGAATTAGGGATACCATTAAGAGTTCAGGAGAACACTTAAAAGCCACATTTAACACAGTGGCAGCCTAGAACAAGATGAGCACTGTCCTTTCTCTTCTAGTTCCTCGCCTTCTATAAGCAAATAGCTCAGCAATACCAATATGGTACAAATATATTCATGAGACACAAGGAAAACAGAAAAAGTTCAAATTTAAAGTTGACAACACTGGCAGCCATTATAAAAGGGCAGCTTCCATTTCCACCGAATGCAGTATGGCACACCCCCACAATCGAATCCAATTGTCAGTGGCAGCTCAGCATTTAGTGGAAAGCCATCCAAAGGCAGACTGAAGTAAGCTAGCCCTCAGAGCGGCCTCGCTCTGTGAGCGAGCGCAGGCTGCCCCAGCTTGCAGGCTCGGGAATGCACGCGTGCAGCCTGCCTGGAGGTCAGTAGTTGAACTTGCCTGCCTGGTTGACGGGTGATGTGGCGGGGATGAACAGTGGCTTGGGCGGCACGTCAGGCTTGAGCGAGGCGGCCCGGCGGATCATGGCTCCGCGGTGAACCTCGGGCTGCTCGCTGTAGCTGTGCTGACGTGTCAGGTAGTTGCTGGGGATGAGCTGGTGACGCACATCACTGCCCCCTCCACTGCTGCTGCCACTCGAGTTCACGCGGGAGAGGAGCGGAGGGGCGTGGTGGGCACGGCGGCCGAAGCTAGGCTCCCGGCACACCACTCCCCCGGAGGCCATGAGGGCCTGGCGCTGTGAGGGGTGGCGGGACACCCTCTCCAGCGTGGACTGGTGCTGGGGGGGCACCTCGGGAGGCACGTCCATGCGCCGCGTCAGGCTGTCTCTCGGCAACGTGGAGGAGCTGTAGTAGGGCGCTGACTCCGTCTCTGGTATGTGAGGCTGCACGCGATTGGCGAAGGCCATCTGCCCCCCACTGGCCGACACGGAGGAGGTGAGGACGGCAGGGCTCTTGCCGGGTGCCACGCTGATCTCGTGGATGTGCTTCAGGAGCTCGTCCAGCGAGGTCACGTCCACGATCTTGTGCGGGTAGCAGTGTGGCGGCGGGGCGGGCATGCGCTCAGTGTTGTGGACCTTTCGCTCGTCCAGGTGCATGGAGCCGCCTAGCGGCTGCCGGCTGGCCAACCCATGGGAGAAGGGGAACATTTGCTGGTGGACAGCCGAGCTGGGCCTGGACCCGGCCATGTTGGGACACTTCGGCTCTTTAGCATTGTTGCAGTTCTGGTTCTTCTCCCACTGGTTCTTGAAGGCCTTCATGCTCTTGATCGGTAGCTCTGGGGTTGAGTCAGGTGTAGGCAGGCCTGAAAGCTCCGATGAGTGGTGGTGGTGGTGGGGGTGGATCAGCTCAGACATAACTCCATGGTGGGCGCTCCTGCGGGGTGGGTGATCCTTGCTGTTTGGGAAGAAGGCATTGTAGAGCTTTGGAGAAGACACGTCCAACTTCTCGTCCTTGCCCTGGCTCTCCAGGAGGCCATTGAGCTTGGCCAGGCTGCGCAGGGAGAGGGCATGTGGGATGGGGGCCTCTGGGTCCTTGGCCAGCCTCTTGGTTTTGTTGACATTGTGGTTGCAGTAACAGGAGACGAGGAAGCCTGAGAGGAAGGCACCCAAGACAAATGCCACAAGGACACATGCTATTAGCAGGGTGTAGTGAACGCTGTGGTTGGACTTCTCGACTTCAGGGGGCCGGCGGACGCCTGCAGACAGGGAAAATACGAGATGGAGGGGGGGAGAGGGGGAAAGAGAAATGAATAGAAAAATGCCTGTTAGAGAGTGGGGCGGGATCTTACTACTGATATAAAAACACAGCAGGACGGTGGTGATGTTTTGCTAATCCCTCCCTCAAACAGTGAACTTGAAGACTTGGAGGAACGAGCAAATTATTACTGCTGCAAATTACAGTTGTCAGACACAACAGAAGGCTGAATGGTACAAGGTTTCTGCCTTGGAATGCGAGTTGGGAGAGCTGGGTTAAGGGCTCCCTGCTGACTTCTAAAGCGCTAAGCACATTCAGTGCTTTTCAATATGAACACGAGCACTAGTGGGCATCCGATCTCACTCTGGAAGCTGGAGGAGGGCTCAGAAAGGAAGCATCTGATATGCTGCATGTGACTAACAGCAATGCTTAGACTGCACTACTTAAAGCTATAGTCAGTATGTTCTGAGAACAAATGCTTTGGGGGTGGGGTTGGGCATTCATGTTGCCATACATATGTAAGCATTGCATAATGTCTGTCATAGTAGACTAGGTCTGCTCAGATCTGCTCAGACAGAACAGAGTTATGCTACTGCTGATTCAGACTTTTATGCAGGTCTTTAAATTTGCATTTCGATGCATCATCGACCAAATATAATTTCATGTGTGCTGTGTGATATAGGGAGGATGGCCAAATTGAATATTTCAGGAAAGGTGCACTAATAATTTGTGCCATCATAATGTCTTGATGAGCTTCACAGGATGAAGCCAGAGGTGATGGTTTCTACTACCTGCCTATTGACATAATTAGCAAATCCTTTTGCCAGCTGGACTGCCATTCTTTGTGCCCCTACTGTCGCTACAATTTTTCTTGATGCAAGAGTAATGGCCAGTGGCCAAATCTGTAAAATGTGTGTGCCAAAGGTAGGCTTAGGCCTTCACACTGTTAAAAAAAATCAGATTTGTGTATGTATGTATGTATGTGTGTATGTATATGTGTGTGTGTGTGTGTGTGTGTGTATATGTGTGTGTGTGTGTGTGTGTGTGTGTGTGTGTATATGTGTGTGTGTGTGTGTGTGAGAGAGAGACAGAGAGAGAGAGAGAGAGAGAGCGAGAGAGAGAGGGTGCTAAAAACTGGTTAACTGATTCATGAACATGATGCATGCATTTAATCAAACAAATTATAATGAAGTGTAAAGGTGGCAGTGCTGGACAGTGGTGGCATTAAACAGCACCAGAGGATATGAAGGCTCTGTGAAGGCTTGGAGGTCTGTGCTCAAGTCAGCAGAAGCTCTCTGCTTCACAATGCTTCAGCAGGAACATGCAGCACACAGACTGCACACACACTATAGGGGAGTGTGGGTGGACCACAGGAGGGAGGGAGGGAGCAAGTGAGTGAGAGAGCAAGAGAGGAAAGTGTTCTTTTCATGCAGCTGCAAGCAAAAGCATAGTTATGAATGCAGGAAAAGTTTATGGATGCAAATAAAACAATGATGGTAAACCTCCAGGCATCAGTGCAGCACATTAAGAATGCAGAGCAAAGTATTTTGCTGGCTTGAACGGGAGAAGCTTTCCGATAGTTTTTTCTTCTTTTTTTCTCATAAATGTTTTTCTTGAGCTGCTTGCAGATGCAAACTAAGAGTTATGGGGAAATAAACTGTGATATACAAGTTTGCTTTGTGGTAACAGAACATCACCCCCCCTCCCCGCCTCACACACACACACACACACACACACACACACACACACACACACACACACACACACACACACAGTTTGGCACAGGATTTATATAGGTCATGAAATTGTTGGAAAGAGTTGCTCCCACATGGCAGGTTTCTCTTTTTGGATGCAGTACCTTCCAGAAAGTTCTGTGTTTTATGAAAAAGTGATGCTTGGGTATCATAACACACTAGTGTTAACATCTGCACTGAATAGAATGAACACAGATTCTCTCTCTCTCTCTCTGTGTGCACGCATGCACACCTGGAGAACAAGGCATTTAAAAACAATAGAGAGATTTTCATTTTCTCTCTCTCTCTCTCTCTCTCTCTCTCTCTCTCTCTCTCTCTCTCTCTCTCGCTCTCTCTCTCTCTCTCTCGCTCTCTCTCGCTCTCTCCCCCCCATCATCAGCCCCCTGCAGGGTCCTAAACTTTACCCACAGACCCTGGCACACACTGGCACGCACATGTTCTTTGAAGGAGTGACTCAGTCCTGATGCCTGCTTGTGCAGGGCTACAGAGGGCACAAAGGAGGACAACATGAATCCTACCCGCCCCTCACTGTCACAACCTGTTTGTAGCTCTTGCCTAGGGCTCAGCAGTGCCAGAAGGAGCCATATGTTGGTCCAGCCAACTCCCAGTACCTCTCTCCAGACAGGCACACAGAAGGCTCCTCTCAAGGCCCAGAAGGCACCCTAAGACAGCTGAGTCTGAAACGCAAAGGAAGACTTCTCCTACAGACAAAACTCTGAAATAAATACACATGCAAACATTTTCCTAAAAACCTCATCTTAACAGGAGAAGTTTCCCTTCAACTTGCCTTGTTTGTCATCATTATGATCATTAGTGTTGCCAAACGTTTGTATATGAGGCGCATCTTGGCTCTGGCCTAATATGTTCACTCAATGTGTTAAACTGAGGAGCAGAGCGAGGGCTAAAGATAGCAGACGTGCGAAGAACAGGCCCAGCCATATTATGGACCATCTCCAGTCTGCCAAAAGGTAAACAACCAGATGGGCTGAGTGGGGAAAAATGAATGCAGTGAGTCCAAAAAAGAGAAGGCAGACAGAGAGGGAGAAAGAAGAGCGAAAATGAGTGAGAAAAGAAACAAAGTGTGTGAAAGACAGGGAGAATGGTTAGGAAGGTTAAGGATGACAACGAGGGGAGGAGAGAGGGGTTGAGCAGAAAACAGAGATATGAAGAGATATGAAGATGATCGCTGTCCAGGAGGAGAGAGAAGCTGTAGCAAGACACCCTAAGAGATGCGGAAAGATGAGGGAAGGAGTCGAGGAGAAGGACCAAACTGGGAGACAAGTGACTGACACACTGAGTTGGTGTCTCTTTTGCACTCCCCCTCCCACCCTTCTCTTTCTGCCTTTCTCTGTGTACTGCAGCCATGTAGCTGTTCTAATGACTCCATCTGAAAAGAGAAAGGACAAAAATAGCTAAAACTCCATGTTATATAAGCACTATATGTAACAGTAGATCAGGATCTGAAGAGGGGAGTTTTGGTGCACAGGGAGAAGGATGGTGAGATCACTCTAAAACCTTTCCTGGAATGTGATAGTTGTTTTGAACAAAGTTTAATGGTAAAAATGCTTAAAATGGAAATAAATAAGGCTAGCAACCAGTGTGAATTGTGTGTGTACGTAAGGTGTGCAAAGAAGCACATGACTGAACACTCACCCCCACCCTCAACCTGGTTTTTGCGGTCTGTGGTGGAGAGTGCTACCAATCCTGTTCAGTGACCTAACAAATTCTCACTGGCTAAGATCACTGTAAAGGAGTGAGGCAATGAGCCAGGTTGGGTCCCAGTGACAGGATGCTATCTTACCTGACTTCAGGGGCTTACAGAAACAGAACTTTTATTGATTTTTTTATTTTTACTCTTCTACTCCTAGATAGAACCTGTTCAATAACTAGAATAACTGATCTGCAAGGAGGACCACGTCCTTGCACATGAACTATTGAATTGGTTAATATGGACATACCATGTTGAAATTTTTAGTGGCTCATTAGAGCTCAGAGACTTTTTTCTTTAGTGATAGCCTTCATGATGCAGAGACAGTTTAACTGAAGCATTCTTAAAATAAATTGCTCACATCAGCTTTAAGATGTGGCAGACCAGGCATTTTACAGCCACAGCTGTTGCATGTTCTTCAACCCCAGTGAGCCCATTTGCAAACTGCACGTAATTAGAAGGAGCTGTAAACATTTCTCACTCCAGAAACAGAGAAAATGCACATCGTATGGCTCTAACGCTTGCTTGTCTCCCTTTTTCCCCCCCCCGTTTCTACAGAACACCCCCCCCCGGCACTGCGGCCCTCAGAATGGCCATCGCCACTGTTCTGCTCCCCGACGCCACTGTGTATTACACTCATTCAATTTACGAAGCTCTAAACAGAACATCCAACTTGAATTTTCTCCCTACTGCACAACACTCCATCACACAAGTTACTCCACCTTGAAAGGTAGATTTGAGTGAAAGTAATTTGACAAGTTGTATAAGATCAGATGGTTCATAACAAACAGTAAATAATTGAGTGTGAATTAAAAAAAAAAAAAAAATTTCATCGCATATTCTTCTTCAAATTTATTTAGATTTCTTTGTTCCATTCCACTGCACGGCAAATTGAGTTCCGCTTCGTTTATGACAGGGTGAAGTAGAATGACAATCCTGAGATTCTCATTTGTAAGAAGAGCACCCCAAGGAATTTCATACACAAGCGTCTGAGCTGATTGAAATACACAAAGAACCAATAAACAATCATTGCAATAGTGTTCGTTCCCACAAACCTAAAAGCTCTGATGTATTGAATAACAAATTTATCACTTCACTGTCCGCAAACTGCAACACAGACAAGCTCCGTTAAGTTTTTTTTAAATTGACATATTTTATATTTTTAAAGATTCATGCTTTGTTTGATGCCATATGCATGCAAAACATAATAAAAGTGGAGAAGCAGGGACACTACCCAAACTGCTCTTCTTCATCAGGGTGCACACTTCAATAGGGAGAGAGAAGGCAGTGTTAGGCACATGCAGGGTACCCGTTTGGCTACGTGAACATCTCACAGGCAGAGGAAGAAGCAGGGTGGCTCCTTGAGTAGGGAGACTCTAGAAATCTCCCAGAGCAAAAAACAAAACAAGAGCCAAAAGGTCCAGAAGCGTGCAGGCCACGACAGGAGCAGGGCGGATGTCCACAGCAGAGTTCCAACCCCTGTTCTCCACCGACAGCCCAAGAGGAATGCCTCAAACTTACCTCCAGCTCCCGATTTCTCTGACCAACAGCCCTAGAATTTGAACTGCGCCACATTCACAGAGTTAGAACGAGTGCCATTCTAATTCTATGCTTGCCCTGTGGTCTGTTAAATCTAGAGCTCGAGCAGACCTCTAGATTTCTTGTGGCGGTCTGGGCAGTGCGCGGGATTTGCTAACCAGACAACGGGGAGGAGGTAGTCGAGGAGAAGAGGAACTGGGGACTGAACAGAGCAAGGTGTGAAGCATTAGTCGAGAAGAAACACCAGGCAGCTTAACAAAACACTACTCCCCTGTGCTTGGAAAGAGAGGGGAGAAAAGGGAGCAGAAAGAGGAGGAGAGGAGGTCAGGAAACTCGGGTAGGAGGAGCACATTACATGGATTACACACTGTGGGCCCCCAGTTCATGTAAAGTCATGATCTGTGTGAGTTTGTGTGTATTAGTAATGGGAGGCATGAGGTTTTATGGTTTGTCCATTTTTTCGGTCACATCTTGCAGGTATGAGAGTAGATGATGTGTGTATATTACACAAAGAGCTTGCCACGTGATTTGTGAGTGGCACATGTGAACATGCTGTGATCATGCTATAATAACTGTTACAGCAAAACAAGTCATTTTCATAAAGAAGAAGGAGGACATGGACTGGCTCTTTCTCCAAAGGCTTTAATAACCTCTCATACACCACGCAGTTGAGGGCATTTTCGAGACTTCTCCTAAGGTTCGTCTCCATGATCGCCTCTCTCGGCTTCTAATGAGCTCCAGAGGCAGCACTGTGTTAGCCGATCAGGAGCACAGCCTCCTGCAGCTCATGTGAGAACCATCAGAGGGGTAGGAGCACACGGCACGCCGCCAGTCGCCTCATTTGATTTTGTAGATAACCTGCGAGAGGCTCCGTTTCAAACAGTGGTGGTGATTGGGGGTGTGGGTTGATATGGGCAGCAACCCCCTCTGAGCAATAACAGGTGCATGTTTGGCTTCTGATGGAAGCATCATTATAGGTGTCTGTGGGTGTCTGCAGCTTGGAAAGCAGCACGTAACCTGGGCTCGCCAGCCCCTCCAATTACACTTAACCCACACAGCAGCTATGGGTGAACAATATGTGTGCATGTTAGTTATTTATATAATGGAGCAAAGTGGTTCTGGCCTTAAGAGAAAAAACTGCCCTTTATATACCTACTCTCTAAATCTGATACATATACATACATGGTTAGTATTAACAAGTTCATCTTAGCTATATAGCAAACTGAAGAATGACCGTGTTTATAATTTAATCAGGTGTTTTATGGGATGAATGAAAGCTGTGATTTAGAAATTCATGCTATTCTCAAGATATTCACACTTAACCTCAAGGTGTTTTGAGATTTTCTGACTTAATTATTTAAATTAAACAAACAAACAAAAACAAACAAACAAACAAAACCTTTGTTTGATGCTTTTTCGGCCAGTGCTATATTGAAATATTCTCTGCTGTCAATAATAGATGAGATCCCACTCTCAGTCTGTGCGCATCCATAAGGGCATATGGACTCCCGCCTCTGCAGGCTGAGGATGAGCAAGACAAGGAACCGAAGAGAAGAGTCAGAATGTGAAGACAAAGGCAGATAAAGTGAACATCTCCTAAACAGGAGGACAAGATGAAAAAAGATATGAAGAGAAAGAGAGCAAAAGACGAAATGTGGGAACGAAACCCAAAGAAATGCTGTGTGAAATGCATGCGACTCTCTGTCTAGCTCTGAACCTCTCCAGCCTGAGGCCGTCTCTGTTGGCAGGGCCTTGGTGTGGCCGTGTGAAACATATCGCCCACCAGAGGTCCGTCAGGCAGCGCCTGCCTCTGGAGAGACGGCCCTGGGATTATTTATTCGCTGCCGTTGGTTATTACGGGCTGGTGGGAGTGATCATGCCGATGGCATCAGGCAGAGCCTGAGTGAGCAGCACTGCACTCTGAGGGAGCAGGATGTATGACTTCATCTCCGCACAGCCGGTGAGAGCGGGCTGGAGGCCTCTGATAGAGCGAACTGCACTACGCCTGATCTGACATAGGGCATTGTGGGAGATGGGAGTAGAGGAAAAAGAGCCAGCAGAAGGAAAAAATGGCTAAATAAACACAGCTCGCTGCAGACCTGATGCATATGTAATGGATGCGTGTAAGTCTTTGATTTAAACAAGAAATGAGAAGGTATAAGGGTATAAGTCAAAAGTTGCTGAGAATTGAAAATTTGGATGAGATTGCATAAAGGCCAACAGGAAACCAGTCGGGATTTCTTCATGTGATAAGGGCAGTGTTATTGTGAGCAGGTGTTGGTATTCCTGGGACTGCACTTCACTAGAGACAGGTCACTATTCACCAGGAGCAGATTTTGATTTACTTTTTTTAATAAGCCTGTTTAATTGTATTGATATAACTATATTGAGCGCAATTACATTGGTCAATTACTTTTAATTTCTTTCTGTATACAGACTAATGACATTTAAAGATGCTATATCAACCAGTAATGATTCTTGTTCATTAATGAATGTTTGTGTCTATGCATCCGTGAACAATGCAGTCTAGGAAATATTTAGTTTGTATTTGTGTGTGTTTGTGATAATGCCAGCCAATCAGTCTTTAGCACAGTCCGAGTTTGTGTGTGTGTGTGTGTGTGTGAGAAACTGAGGGCCACACAGTAGAATCCAGTATAGTGCTAGAGGAGCTGCAATTAAGGAAACTGGAGAACTAAAAGACAGACATTAGAATTAGATCCTCTCCCCACCCCCTTACCCTCCATTTCCACACTGATTGGCTCCGAGTCAGGGGAACCCCGCCCTCCCCGCTCCCCCTCTGCAGGGTGGGTACCTTTCTCAGAGACACCTGGCCCTTTAGGTTGAGCTGGCCCTTGATTGGTTGGGCTGGCACTTGTGGGTGAGGTCTTTCCTGTGGTTGTATTGGAAGGGGGCAACAGATTAACCAATCAGTAAAATCCATTATGTGAATAATATTTACATAAACATATGACAAACAAATATCAGTTTTCATAACAATATTCTGTACACAAGCAGCAACAAAGAGTTATGAAGATAACACAGCAAAGGAGGTTGCATGAACTTGCTCTGTCTGTCTGCACAATGAGTAGTTCTCCAACATGATTTGTGCGCATAATGTTAAATCAGGTATGTAAATTACACTCCTACTCAAAGGCAATTAGAACTTATTTGGAGAGTTCATTTAAGATCAATAAAGCACTTGCTTGGGAAGCCAAATCAATAGTTGCCTTAAACAACAGTTTACCAAAAACAGTTTTTGTTCACTGGAGAACTATGTAGGAATTTCTAGCATGAGGCATTGCAGTGTTTTCTAGAGCAGAACCCAGCTCACTGGGAACACCTGCCCAGCCAGCAGACGGAGTTCTTCATGGAGCCCTGCTTCCAGCAGGCTGCAGACCTGTTCAAGCTCCACTTTTCCAATCATTCTCTTCTCTCCAAGCCTCTCCCTTTCATTCCACATTCACATAGCACTCCGAGACTTCACAATATGTCTTGGCACTCACTAAGAATGGTTTTAAGGGTATCCCCATCTTTAATATTGCACTGGAACTTTACATATTGTACTGCCAGGGCTACTTTAATCATTGATACCCGTATGAAGTCCCAACCCTGCCACCCCACAAAGCAGAGTGTCCTTCGGCCCGGTCAGCAGAGAGGGGCTTCGGAGCGGCACCCACGCTTAATGAGCCACCCTTACTCGTCTCGTGCGCCAGGCTGTGACCACCAGCCGACACACACATATACTTGTTTTCTGCCAGTCCACCAGGCTTGTTCCAAATCTATGCTGTCAGTGTGCCATCTGTGCCAGGCAAATGGAGCCCACACACCAGGGGAGCCTGGGCTGGCAGACCGATGCACAGCCGCAAGGCTGAGTTATGTTATTACCTCCACTTATTATCATTCTTCCCTCTGCCTCTTTAAACCATTGGGGAGAAAGAAAAAAAAATGGCCACTGAGAACAGTTTCATTGTGTGTGCTGTGGGGAATGTGTCTGGCTGGCTTTTCTCTGTGGGGCTGCTTTATCAAACAGTGGGGAGATAAGGGGGAGGGGTGAGAGGGAGGGAGCAAAAGAGAGAGAGAGAGAAAGAGAGACAAAGCACACAGGAACAAAGGTCTGATTCTATAATGGTGCGGCTTTGGCACGTGGGTGTTTCTCAGCACTGAAATAATTGCTCTGCGCTATAGAGCTGTGGAGGACTTTGTTTCAGAGTGTGAATAAAACACCCATTAAACTAAATAAGTAAACCACTCGTGTCATTTCCAGTGGTAGGAGAGTGGTGGTCCAGTGAGATCCAAGCTGAATTAATCAGTCGGAGAGTGTGGGGAGTTATAATTCCATAGTCTATGCTCTCTCACCCTTCAGACCCCCTGACTGATACCATGGCCTAGAGATGTAGAGTGTCCCTGGCTGCTCTGAGGTGTCTTTTCCTTTGTCTCTTTGCTGGTGGACTGTGAGGTGTATGGGGACACTGGCCTACACCGTGCAGGGAGCAGTGAATGTGTGAAACCTCTGCACACTGCACCACTGGGTAATTCTTGGCTGTCTGTAGTGATACGAGTGTGTGTGTGTGTGCGCGCCTGTTTCAGGCTGCGATGGGTGCTGGGATGAATGGAGTTAAGGAAGCAGACAGCTTGTACTGTCTCTGTGTCAGGATGTGCTGTTGATGTGCTTCAGCACAAACGCTCTCAGGCCCTGACCCCTCTGCTGATCTGTCTGCACTGCACAACCCAGTCGACACCCATTGTATTCTGCCACCGCAAACAACCATTCTATCGCTCGCACGCCCACATGCTTGCACACACACACACACACACACACACACACACACACACACACACACACACACACACACACACACACACACACACAGCATAGTGAATGTGCTCAGCTCAGCGTGCATGTGCATAGCATGTGGTGCACTGCACTCCAAGGGCATTCACTGACCAGGCTGCCAAACCAGCCAGGGTACGTGTTCAGATCTGGAGACAAGTTCCGGCAGACGGGGGCCAGGCCTGCAGCCTACCCCCCCAGAGTGGGAGCGAGCTCAGCCGTGCCTGACGGTGGAGGCTGGTCTGGAGTGGAGGCGTGCAGCACCTCCACCCAGCATGGTGGGGGAGGGTTCAGACACTCAGAACAGGACAGATTGAATTACTCTCTGTAACATGTGTGCATGAGAAAATTGCCTCATACAGGAGCAATATGCAGTAATACGTTTGCCATTTGTGCAATTCACGGGCCAAGGCCGCCAAACAAAATAAGAAATGTGTTGCTATTATTCCCACAAAAGAAGGAACCAAATGGCTTTTCAATGAATGAATGGAGTTAAAATGCATGTACAAGTTTCGGAGCCCTTCTGAACAGGAGAGTGATACACAGAAAGGCAGTAACGCTGGGCAAGTGATGAATTCAAGCCAGTGCTGAAGACTGCGGCGATGACTGAGGCGATCTACAAACCAAAGAGCCACTGACCATAGGCCGAATCCACTGCCGTGTTCTGCTTTCGCGTGGTTGCCAAGACATCTGCGATTAAGGAAAACAAAGTGAGAGATTAAAGGGAGCCGCACTTAAGCTTGAGCTCAACCGGAGATCTAGAATATATGTGCCATAGGGCTGTGTTGTGTCTAGCCTCCATCAAGTAAGGTGTGGTACAGGGCCCACATATGACTCATGTAAGGCCACTGGCTGTCTGGTGCTGACCGTGGCAGCTGTCGGGGTACTGTGGGTAGCCAGTTTCCACGTCCTGCTCAAAGCCCGACCTGAGGAAGAGACAAAAAGCACAGAGTTAGCACCTGCGTCATCTCTTTCTCTCCTCCTTCCCCTAATTGCCTCTGCTGTCAAGCCCGGGGAAGCAGTCCTGCTGTCTGTGTCTGGGCTTGAATAACACTAAAAGGGAAATGCAATTTGTTTGCCGCCTCATCAAGGATGGAGCTCTTGACAGGGGCGCTTGGGCAAACGAGCAGCGAATGAAAAATGCACGCAAGACGTCACATGCCACACTGAGGCAGCCATGTTTTCTCCATGCTGACAGGAAGAGCAGAAAAAAAAAAAAACATTCAAAAGGCACGAACACAAGCACCCACACACATCTACACCCACCCATATACCCATACACACCCACAGGCCTTATGTCTATTATAAAAATTATAGTTCCAGTTATTTTAGATGCTATTATGATTGTGAATATTAATTGCAATTAACAGTGATTTATTTCAGATATGGTCTGAGTGCATTTGATGGACTGAATAAATGTGTGCTTTAACCTAGCACCAAACAGAAATATCTGAGTGTAGCTCACTGATAGCACAGAGCTCTGTGCAGCAGGGCCCTCTTTTCAGGAGGGGGGCCATTTATGATGTCTACTTGTGATCCAGTGACCATACTAATGTAGAGACTGCATTCATTATGGGCATTAAAAAATTAATAATCACAGAGCATAAAATCACAATCTGCTAAATTATGTATCTATCTAATATGCACATACAAGCACCTTCTCACACATGCACATTTGCACTTACATACACAGCAACACAAAGCTGTCAGTAGCCAAGACTGGCATTATAGGTTGGCGAGTTAGCCAAGCAAAAAGAATGAAATACTTTGGATACATTGCTGTATAGCTTGCACCAATGTGAATCAATGTGAGGGGGTCGATTTCTGGCACTTTTGAAATTACTGTGGCAGTGTGGTACTGAACAGAACATTATTTTATTGACTGTACTTCACTAGAGGTCAGAGAGTAAATCAGTGAAGATGTCTTAGATTGCTGGTCCTTTTAAAATGAATGTATAGGGCCACATTCAAAATGACTTCTCACTTAGCCCTTTGACTAAAGGGATAGAAATAGAGTTGTTTTTCATACAGCCAGAAATACAGTTGTTTTTTATAGAGCTAATATTGATACCTAACCCATCACTGTGCAATACTTGATAATGTTACTGAAAAAAAATCAAGCTACTTATGGTAAAGTATTTTTGTTAAAGTAAATAAGGTTAGGGCTAAAGTACATTCGGTTGTTATAAAAGTTGCGCAAATTGGAGTTTGCCTGCTTCCCTACAACCAGACATGATTTGGGCTCTAAGCATCTTCAGTTTAGCTAATGATCAATTCTGCAGGAAGTTTCATGTTTCTTATTCAATTTATGTTTTTTTGTTCTTCTCAGGGTCACTTACACGCTGGGAAAAGTATGGTACCAAATGTACTGAATCATCCCGACATTAATTAGTTGAATTACTCAAACTCCTAGAAAATGTAAATTTCACCGGGAACTAGTTTCCCTGACAGCTGACAGCTCAATAGCTGCAATGACTCAGCACCTGAGAAGGAAGATTACTGCACCGCCCTCACCATCATCATCACTGATTACATGCCACAGGGATTCGTGCTCTCCCAGAGCCACTGACCAACTGCACAAAAATAGCTATGGCAGTCACAGCAGCCGACATGATAATGAAAGGGTCAGTCAGAGGCTACCAGAGCCAGGCAGCTGCAGGTTTACATACAGATGTTAATGGAGGCAGAAAGATGGTGGAATTAAAACGTCAGGAATGATATCGCTACCGCGTGAAACTGCTCACACCTGCACACATGCTTGCTTTGGAGTGACACAATAAGTGTTGCCCTACGCAGAACAGCGGATGAAATGAACAATGTAGGCAAACAATGTAAACACAGGAAGGTTCCGCAAGAAGCATGGATGTTAATAAAGAGTCCACCAAGGACATGATCGAGTTATGAAGGCAGGGTTGTTCCTTCAAAGTCTGGGCTGCTACAGTATCAAATTAAGGGACCTATGGCTGCGATTCATGCTTTGATTACAGCATGATTCATTACTTGATATCCTGATTCATCTCTTTGGTGTCTTGACTCAAGCATGCATAAATGGCACAGATACGAGTGCTCTGTTAAATGGAGCCTTTTTGTATTGTCTAATAGCAGAGCACAGACTCGATGGTTCACTGCGCAAGTCCCTCTCAAATGGGAATAACCAAAGAGGCTGGACATGTTAAAAAGGGAAATGTAAAATAGCTGTAGTGTATGCCATACAGTGACAGCACTCTATTCTGGCTCTGACACAAAGGTGTTTCTCCACACCTGAACCCACCCCGCCCACAATATTCAATCTGTCTGCCCTCTTCCTGACACAATTTAGATTCCCCATTTCCATTACCCAAGAACAAATTGCCCTGGAATGAGAGCGAGTTAGAGTTTTGAGAGAAAAAGGGCAGTAAGAAAAATCAAATAGGGAAAGAGAGCAATCAGTATAGTCCACTGCAAAGAAGGCTATAGAACACCTGGCCATACATGTCTAATCTTCATATTTTGGCATACATTATGCTCATATTTAGAGCTCTTGTGTCAGACTGCCACTGGAACATAGGCTCTGAAGGACAAGAGGAGTTCTCCTTCACCTGTGAACCATTCTTTAAAATGATTGGAAACGTGTTGCATTGCAGCAGTGCTAGATTCTAAATTTCAGATGCTGAGACCCCTAGTATTACCTTTGTGCTGGTGGCCAAAGGTGTTCAAATAGGTGTTCAAATACCAAAACCCTCATAAAGCCAGTGGGCTGACAACATAAGGCCCTGCCTTTAGAAGACTGCCGCTGAGGAGACTGCCTGAGCCTCGACAGATTCTGCATTCAGTGGATCTTTCAATAACACATGGAAAACATGAAAATACATGGCAAAAGATGGAAAACTCATGTCACATCAATTCCCAAAAGCCTAATCCTCAAAGAGGCAAAGAGCTTTAATCCTAATTCTTTAGTTTAAGCACTGATGAGATCCAAGAACTGCAGTACCCCAGTCCCTGGCTTCAGTGGACATAGTAGTTCATTCATGTCAACATTAATATTCTATATAATTGATTAAGAAATAGACAGAGCACTGAAGATGCTTCATCCACACATTCCTCCAGACAGTGAAGTACTAGTGTTAATAGCTGCACTGTGCTTTGGAGACTGTGTACTTATACCGGTCCCAAATTAAATTAACACAGACAATTTTACAGTTCAAATACCTTTTAACCAACCAGTGATTTACAGCAGAGCCCTTTCTACAGATTTCTCCTCCGAGCCCTGACACTATTAAACCACATCTTGGCCTGCACCAGTCAAGGACATAAATTCCCAAAAGTCTAAGGGTAAAGATGATGAAGGTGAGTCATTTTCCCTCTAACTTGTAATGACCCACAATAGGCTTAAATGGACAGAGCTGCAGGGTCTTTTACACTGGGAACATATATAAATGTGTACCATTACTGTTCATATGGCATAGTACATTGACTTGGGGTCTGGAATCATTCATAGCCACTTGTCTTTTCAGTATTTGTCATAAACACGTTTCTGATTGGTATGGAGCCCTATCATATTTTACTCATGAGTAAAGCTGCAAATGGTTGTATAAGTTCCTCTACTGTCAACATCAAAAGTAATTTTGAACTTAGGGTTAAGATGGATTCAAACTGAGGTACTGTCATCCAATCAACAGGCCTTCCCAACCCATGTGCCCAACTTCATTACGGCTTAGACAAGCAGTTGGAATGGAAAGAGAGGACTTGCTTTTGCCGTTTAGAATTGACCCGCTTGCTTGTGGTACTGCCTGCATGTTAACTCCTCCAGCAGCACAACTACATACAGCTCCAAGCAAATCGACGGCTCACAGTGGAACAGTTTTTCCAAACAAGGTCAATAAGCTGTTGAGGCGAATGCCGGGTGGGGCTGTGTGCCAGAGGATTTATAGAACTCACATTAATATATTTCCACACATTCCATTAGCAGCAGGCCGGAGAGGCCTACAGTAAATATAACACATGGGCAGTCATGTGGTACGAGGCAATAACTCTGTGTCTTTATTTGAAGAGATCAATACTCACATTTGCGAAGCCGACCCATGCTTACAATACACTTTCACTAGCACTGCGCCGCAATTTATGGCCAAAGTAAAGTTGAGAAAATAAGTAAGGTGAGTGATTTAGAGTGGCAGCCATGTTTCGGTGGGGTAGAACTGCTAAGCTCTGCTGGGTGTTAAGAGTTAACATTTAGGACTAACAGATAACATCTCTCTCTCTCACTCTCTCTGTCTCACTCTCACTCTCTCTCACTCCGAGAGGCACTGTGGGTTTGTTGTACATAGCTATGGTGGTTGAAAGCCAGAAAGCTGAACATTACTTTCAATTGCAAGCAAGCACACAGAGATCGAAAGACAGGTTGATGTGGTCTTCCCTGGCTGTGCTGGGAGGTCCAGGGTGGTCAATAGGTATGAATGTGATAGTGGTTTGATCATGTGTGGATAAATAAATGGCACTGGGCTGGGGGTGATCAGGATGGCACCACTCATGCCCCTTCATTTCTTTGGCCTGCTTGGTTCATAGGCATTTGCTACTTTTATACAAACAAGATGGTTGGCAATCGAGCTCAGATCCACAGTGTTTCCACAAGCTTGAAGCCTGAGTTCCAATGTACACAATCTGTTGGAATATAATTAATACTGGTTCAATGATGCATGTTATTTTTATTTTAGATTAATTTTAAAAAAGGCTGCAGAGGATGTAGTAATCCACTGAGCATCCACCAGCACCTAATGAACATCGAGCCTAGAGTCTTGCCAATACAGCTTCAGCCACAGCACGGGTAAACAGCACAGAGTCATGGCCTCCCAACACCCACACATATTTAAATGAACTGATCTTAGATACTTAAATTAACCTTACCAACAAAAATTCAGTTTAAAAGAAGATAAATTATTTGTACTTTATATATTCCTGAATTTATATTCCGTGCTTTGCAGAGTATACATGTTCACTTTAATGGGAGGCGTATAACGATTGTGCTGCAATTTAGTGTGAACAGAGAGAATAAAAAAAGCACTAAGAGAAGGATGCTGTGTGCTGAAACTGGAACTCACTTTAGTCCTGGCAGCACAGTGGCACAACTCCCACTCCTCAGCCAGATACAGTAGGGGTCTCGCGAGGACAGACAGCTCCTACAACACACACACACACACACACACACACACACAGTTAACTCCCACCAGATGTGTTGGAGAAGGTTTGTGTCCCTTCCCATAAATCTCCCTCCACTGCAGCACCCCAGTTATGGACTGAGTCTGCGTGTCTGTGACAAGTCAGCGAGGACAGCCAGCCACAGCATCACCATAACAAAGGAGAGAGGGGGAGAGGGAGAGAGAGAGAGAGAGAGAGAGAGAGAAGTGAAAGAGAACAGGAGAGAGGGAGAGAAGAGAAGAGAGAGTTAAGAAGGAAGAGAGGAAGACAGATGGGGGGGGGGGGGGAGAAGGAGAGTGAGACTGTGAGGGAGACTACTTACTTTAAGGGCCAGCTGTGTGCGCGTGAATCTGTGTGCACATGCATGCGTGTGATTGACAGGTGTGCTGTGCCTGCCAGAACCCAAGTGGGACTCAGTGACATAGCTAAGCAGATGAGACATCCACAGAGATGTTTTTTTTGGGTGGGGGGGGGGGGGTTTGGGGTGATGGAGGGAGAGAGAAAGAGAAAGAGAGAGAGAGAGAGAGAGAGAGAGAGAGAGAGAGAGAGAGAGAGAGAGATGGGGGTGATGGAGAGAGAGGATTTTAAGGACAGGCATAGAGTGAGGTGGGTGGGGGGACTCTGAGTTTGTGTCTATGTGTGTTATCTACAGAGTGTGGTTTGTGTGATTGAGTGGGAGGGTGAGTGTCGGTGAGAAACAAAATGAAGGCGCCTGGAAAAACAAACTCGACTAAAACAATGTCTTCTTTTCCACTGGTGGAGAGCCGCTCTCGTACACGCAGCGGCTTCTATTTCAGAACCCACAGCTGCTTAGCCCTCCTAAACTCGAGAACCGTCTGAAACACTTGGATCCTACTGCTACCAAATAAGCACCGCCAACGCTGACAAATGTGCTCCTCTTTCCTCCTCATTGGTTCGGTGAAACAGACGACCTTCTGGTCACAGATGGAGACAGTGTCACCTACGAGTTGATCCCACTGAGCCCTCTGGGCGGGCTGTGCGTGCAGGGCTCTGAACCCTTTGGGGCAGGTTGTGCAGGCAGGGCTGTGAGCGTGGGCTGGGTCGCAGCCCCTGCCATAGTGGCCCTACATCACTGAACTCATTCAGGCCTCACATGCAGCTGGTTCTGCTTATCGTCATGAAAAGCCTCCCCTTGTGAGCAAGGCACACTAAAACTAACCAGACTAGAATAAAGAAACAGAACTATTATCCTTTCACACAGTGGTGCTGCTTAAACTGTGAATACCCTGTGCGCTCTCCAGAGTTTGACACAATGTTTCGTTTTGCGGGAAGTAGCAGACCGGCAGACAGAGATGACTTTGTGGCGAGATGCATCAGTTGTGTGTCTGGGTCTAGCCCAAGATGACAATCCCAGCCACAGTCATCTCTCCCCCAAAAAACCTGTCAGGCTTTGTTGGCTGCTTTATTAATGCAAACAGCTCCATTCAGCTTTCCTGTCCCCTAGTTATGGAGGCCAATGACAACCTCTCTGGTCTGGCTGTTACTGGCCTATAGCCAATCAGATGGATCCTGTTTGAGCCGGAGCACGTTTGAGAGAGTTGGGTGGGGGTGTTGGTGGAGGAGAGGGAGCTTCATCAGTTGGTGTGGGAAGCACGTTCCCGCTCCTGACGGCTCCTCAGCTGTGGACCAGCTGCGGCCTCATGTGGAGGCCCTCTCTCCTGCACGGGGGTAATGGCCCAGCTTTATGCCTGCAAAACTGCGCTGGCGTTTAAATTTAAATGCTTGTCTTTGCAAAAGCGCAGTGCTCTGATCCTCAGGCTTTCCTATAGACCTGAAGGAGAAAGCATCTATTATAGATCAAGAAGGATATTTTGGGAGATGCTGTAAGACGCTTCTATTTTCACCAGTAAATGCAGTTTCCTTGAAAAGGGGAAAGTTAACCACATACCAACCTCCCACGATTCTGAACTGACCAACCCAGACCATCATTTTGATGGTATGAGGAGCATAAAGTGTTGATCAGTGTAAATTAGGCTAGATTAACTACAAGTACTAATCAAAAATATAAGGGCTATTAAGAATCAGCAGATGTGTAAGTATGAGAGCAGCATTACTCTATTACTCACTTCTTGCATGTTCCATAGTCAGCACAGCGGCTCAGAGGTACCCGCACCACACAGCTGGAGAAGGCCACAAACAGGGCATGATGGTCTTTATCCAGTTCCAGTCCCAGAATCCTCCGGTCTTCCCCACGCACACTGCACCTGATGCAGGCCAGTTACAGTCAGTCACATCATTTTAGTAACACTACATGCAGTTTACCCTTCTGATTAAATGAACTCATGATAAATATGAAAGTATGCACTATTAACATAAACACTCAAGTGGTTTAGTAAGGATGAAACAGAGAGCGTGAAATAGTTGCCACCTGTGTTGCTCGTCAGGATCAGTGGCTGGGGTATAGCCGTAGTACATAACTCTGGCAACATCCCAAGAGTACAAACATTGTTCTATTTGCTACAGGTGGGAGTCTGTAGTCTAAATAAATTCCTCTACTCATTTGCGTGCGTGCGTGCGTGTGTGAGAGAGAGAGAGCGCGAGAGAGAGGAAGAAAAAGAGGGAGAGACTTAGTAAAATGAGTAAACAACTTCTCGTGTCATTTCCTGTAGGTTCCAGGGGAGCATTGGCCCAATGAGAAAAAGTGGATTAATCAGTCAAGAAGCTCAGAGAGCCTAGGGTATGCTTCCTCACTCCTCAGATAGAGGTAGAGAGGGAAAGCGAGAGAGAGTGGTAGACAGAGGGAGAGAGAGAGCGCACTCACTTGGTAGGGTTGTACACATCAATGTCCTCCAGGAGCTGACTGCTGTAGGTAGAGTTGGGGTGTATGCTGGCCAGGACTTTCAGAATATGACCATTTTCTGAGCCCAGGAACAGAACTGTGTAGTTCTTATAGGGTCCAGCGGCTGTGTCCACAGCTATTTGGGTCAGCTTAAATCTACACACAGGAAACATGCTCATTAGTAAACAACCAACAGAGCTGTCACTGCATCAGATGACATTAAACGATGCAGGTATCTGTGTTTCCCCTCGAGTGGTGGTTAGACGTGGCGTTTCTCAGGGGAGTCACAGACAGCTGTGATTGTGAGAGTAAGCAATAGAGCGGAGGACAGCATATGCACGTGCACACGAGAGAGAGCGGGAGAAGGAGAGAGAGAAAGAGAGAGAAGGCCTGGCAGAGAGAAAACAGAGAAGGAGTTTGAGAGAAAGTAAGAGGGACAGATGTGATGGAGGGGAGTGTGGCTATACCTGGCAGGCGTTCCACAACTTGCACAAGCAGACCTCCAGCTGTCAGATTGGCTGTGACATTCACAGCGCTGTGCTGAAGGCTGCAGATTGCAAGTGAGCTGTGTGTGCATGTGTGAGTGTGTGTGAGTGTGTGTACCTGCTGGTGGTGCGTGTAAAGCATGGCCGGTCATTGACTGAAGGCACGGCCTCATCCATTAGTGGATAGGACTTGATGAAAGTAAGTGTCTCATCGGGGAAAGAGGTGGAGGACTTGTAGGCAGCCGCAGAGCCATCGCCAGCACAGGAGCCTGGTCTAGAGGCACACACACACACACACACACACACACACACACACACACACACACAGCATTACTTACAGCACCTTCTCCAGAATGCCTTCACCGCATATTCACCCACAAACAGAGCATTGCCTACAAAACCTTCTCCAGAATGCTATCACCACACACACACACACACACACACACACACACACACACATTCACACACACATACCCAAACAAGCATCTCTTCCAGCCATCATTAAATCAAAAGCTGCTGGTAGCCAACACAAAGCCAAGATCCCCAATTCAGGCCTGACCAGCCAAGCTCTCAGTTCCACATAGCAAGTTAGAAGGGCCAGGGGTATTAATCAAAGCCAGAAGAAATACTACTGTGTGTGTGCTTATGCATGTGTGCGCCTCTAACTGAACATAATCGACTGACAAACCAATGGCAGCAGTCCAAGCCTCTGCTCATCACGTCGTCAACCCCCCCCCCCTACATATCAAACACATATCTCATTTTCTCTTTGAAGCCTGAAAGTACACAATCACCCCTAACTGCCTCCTTTTTTTTTTACTCTGATCTGAGTCACATTCAAACACCAACGCAGTTAGCAAACAATCAATAGCTTGTTTAAACACAAGAATCTAATCACATAAGTAAGAAATAGAAAAACAAATCTGATTTGAACAGTTGGGCTTCTATGGCAGTGCTGTGTGCACGCTCTCCTTTCTTCTGCAGTCTCGTGCGTGCTCCACTATGGGCCCGCTTACAGGATGTGGCAGGTGGTATTTCCAGGGCTTTCGCAGGGAACCGAACCCGGCACTGCACCACACTCTGCCCAGGGATGCACCCACCTGGGCTTAGGCACCTGCTCGTCAGGCACGGGGGTCCAGGCTGACTCGCTGGTCCGCTGCTCTTTAAACTTGCCACTAAACACGCGCTCGACATCGTCCATGTAGAAGGCGCAGACAGCTGAGCCGGTGATGCTGGGAGGATGACAGAGAGGCTGCTTTTAATCCAACACTAATGAGATGCCTTTGGTAGAGGCACAGAGGCAAAATGCTGCTGGAATCTTTCATCCAGACAATGAAGAAACACACGTTTTACTACCTCCAAACAATAGTAAAGAATGAAACAGTTTTTGCACAGAGCAGATCTTTTATACACAGTTAATCTTTATTGCAGTGTTCCTGAAATGTGCAATATTGTAGTACATGTACTGTACATAAGTGAGGCCATAAGCTAATGTAAGATTGTATTCATTTAAAAACGACGAGGCGAAAAGAATGAGGCTGTCTGGGTGCCCGCACCTGTTGGCCTGTGTGGTGAAGACCCCCAGCACAGCAGGTCTGTGGTTGATCTGCAGGATGTTTGTTAAGGACTGCAGGACATCAAAGTAGAAGAACGAATCGCCCGGCACAGAGCAGTTTAGCCGCGCCTTCAGAAACGACGTCCAGTAGCGCTCAAGAACCCGCGGCGAACCTCCGTTATCATTCTTACACACTCGAGCGACTCTGGAGAACACCACCTAGACAGGCAACGACATCACGGAGGGACGACATGCTCAGAGCTGCTTTGTTTTTAGCTAATAACTACTACAGGGAAGAGATACCGCACTTCTGCAGTTCCGACCAATAATATGGCGCAGATCACCAAATGTACTGTTCCCACTCCTGCTAAACACAAAGCGAGTCTGGAGATCATGACCCAGAAAACACGCAAAGTATATTTAGTCTCTTAAAGTTGCACAGGCTATAAAAAATATTGCCCGTAGTTCGTAAAAGCTAGGTCACTCAAAGTCACCGGGCTGTGCTGAGCCGACCTCACCTTGCCAAGAGTAGTGTACTCCACAGCAATCTCACTGAAGAAGAAATACACGTAGTTTCCATACTCAATGGCATGTAGAAAGTGGGGCTCTGTAAGAACATAGCACAGATTTTAAAGAAGCAGTGTAAATTAGGGTCTTCCACCCAGAGTGGGGAGAGTGTGGGGGAAATTTGTGGGGGAGAGAGAGCATGGGAGAGAGTGAGTGTGGGGAAGAGTGCAGGGAGAGTGTGGGGATAGTGAGTGTGGGCAAGAGTGCCAGGAGATGAGTGTGGGGGAGAGTGAGTGTGGGGGAGGAAGAGTGCGAGGAGAGTAAGGTGAGAGTGCGGAGAGAATGAATGTGGGGGAGAGCACATGGATAATCTCTGACCTCGTAGCCACTTGGAGTCGTACTTCACCGTACGTAAGACCGGGCTGCTCTCGCCCAAACTTCTGTAGATCACGGCGTCGCTCGCTAAGAAATCAGTCATCGTAGCTGAATAAAAATCACCACCTGGGCACAGAGCAGAGGTGGAGGGGCTTAATTTCAAGGGGGGCTATAAAGGCCATCTCTCAGTGCCTTCCTGAGGGTGAAGTGGCAGGTATCAGGAGCACAAGTTTTCGCTTGGTCTCCCACACATTGTTTCTATGGTGTTTCCAAGCCTGCGCGCAGTCGCTGGCATGACGGAAACGGCAGCTGAACTTTGCAAAATGTCAGCGGAATACTGGTGAGATTATACGTGGGATCAGGTTTCATCTTAGCTAACTCACCGGCAAACAGGCCCACGTTGGTCTGGCGAGACTCGAAAGGGCACCGCGCCTGACCAAGCACCTCCTCACCATCCTGCTCCAGTGTGGTCATCTGAGAAAGAGAGAGAAAGAGAAAGAGAGAGCATGAGAGAGAGAGAGAGAGAGAGAGAGAGACATTACACACACATCCATGTACTTTTCCCTGGTTGCTGTCATTGCCATTTTAGTGCAGTGACATTTGATCCACCATGCACATCTTTTGATTTTCACTTTATGATTTAAATTGCCCTTCTGATGCAGCTTAGCTGCGCTGATCCCAACACTGTTCCGTCCCAGCGCTCTCCCCCATCCCTGCTACGCTCGAGCAGCATGGGCGCCAACGCAGAACAGGCACTAATCCTGGGGGACAGACACAATGTCACCCGGAATATCCACTCCCTCAGCAATAAGGCATGGATGTGTTTGTGTGTCTGTGTGTGTGTCGACAGTGTGAAAGTTGCCATGCTCCCGCTCTCGGTCTGGTGTCTCAGTCTGAGACTAACAAGATGAGCTGCTCTGCCTGTTAGCTCTGCTCACACCTCTATCTGACAGTGAAGCTACCCCATACATGCAGCTCCTCCTGAGCCACTAATCCTTCGCCCTTAGCCTTACCATGACCTCCTTAAGTCTGTTCCCCAACTTCTCTGAAGCTCTTCTCCCCAATGTCTCTTACAAACTCAATTTGTTCTTTACCATCTTTCCACAGTTTCCACTTAACCCTAGCAAAACTATTTTAAAAGCAGCCTATAATCACCCCATGACCCTCCTGTATCCACTCTCCAAACGAACTGAACCCACCACGAACCACGACCTTACTTCCCTTCAACAGATAACCACAACCTCCTCTTGACCTTAGTTTAATCTCGTTGCAGGCATATTCCAGCCTCTCCCTAACCTCTGCCCAGACATTCTTCCGCAGCCTGCAGGCTGGCCTTGGGGAGGATCCTCTCTCCCCAGAAAACACATGGTGCAGGAGGGGACAGTGCCCCTGGACCCAAAGACACGATTGTCCCTTCCCCTGACTAATCTCAGTCCTGCGCAGGAGCTGACAGCCATAGGGTTTCCATTGCGGAATGGGGGGGGGGGGGGGGGGGTAAAGAGAGAAATAAAGAGGGGAAAAAATAAGGAGATGAGAGATGGAGAGAGATAGAGAGAGAGAGGAGAGGGAGAGAGAAAGGTAGAGAGAGGAGGCATGAGAAGAGAGGGGCTAGAAAGAGACTGGGGGTGTATGCTCATATGGTGAAAAATATAAATCAGGCTCAGTGAGACTGTAGCAAAAAGAAACAGACAGCAAGTCTTGTTAGAGAGTTTAGCTAACTCCCCAGTGACCCTACACATGCACACGCGCGCACATACACACGCGCGCACACACACACACACACACACACACACACACACACACACACACACACACACACACACACACATATATATAGGTCTATATACAACTATGACATCACTGTGCACAGCAGTTAAACTCAAAAACTGACAGGACTGTGTGTGTGTGTGTTTTTTAAAAACCCTGATAGAACACAGATAGAAGGAGAAGACCGTGCTGGTGTTCACAGACTGCTGTTAAGACATTAGTATCCACCCAGTTTCTGTCTTCAGCACAGTGCATTCATCAGGACACCAGCAGATGGCTCTCCTAATGACTGCTGATCCATGTTACTGTGGGGCCAGATATAGCCTTACTGCTCTTACACCACACTGTAAACACTCACCTCTTACAGCCTTACTGCTCTTACACCACACTGTAAACACTCACCTCTTACAGCCTTACTGCTCCTACACCACACTGTAAACACTCACCTCTTACAGCCTTACTGCTCCTACACCACACTGTAAACACTCACCTCTTACAGCCTTACTGCTCCTACACCACACTGTAAACACTCAACTCACACAGCCTTACTGCTCCGACACCACACTGTAAAAACTCAACTCATACAGCCTTACTGCTCTTACACCACACTGTAAACACTCACCTCTTACAGCCTTACTGCTCCTACACCACACTGTAAACACTCACCTCTTACAGCCTTACTGCTCCTACACCACACTGTAAACACTCAACTCATACAGCCTTACTGCTCCTACACCACACTGTAAACACTCAACTCATACAGCCTTACTGCTCCGACACCACACTGTAAACACTCACCTCTTACAGCCTTACTGCTCCGACACCACACTGTAAACACTCAACTCATACACCCTTACTGCTCCAACACCACACTGTAAACACTCAACTCATACAGCCTTACTGCTCCGACACCACACTGTAAACACTCAACTCATACAGCCTTACTGCTCTTACACCACACTGTAAACACTCACCTCTTACAGCCTTACTGCTCCTACACCACACTGTAAACACTCAACCCATACTGGGGCATTTCCACTAACAACAGCCAAGCTGTCTATAGGCGTCCCATTCCTATTCAACAAGATGGTGGACTGAATTTTTACTGGTGACCTAATCTAATCAAAGTCTAACATTCTTAGTCTATCATATTACAATAATTTTAACTGATTTTCAGGTTTATTGTATTATTCCTGTGTGGGGGTAAGTGTATGTGCATGAATGTGTGAGTGTACGTTTGTGTGTTTATGTGTATGTAAATGTGTGTGTGTGTGTGTGTGTGTGTGTGTGTGTGTGTGTGTGTGTGTGTGTGTGTGTGTGTGTGTGTGTGTGTGTGTGTGTGTTAGAGGGGTGGGTTAGGCAGGTCACAGGCTCTGACAGGAAGGTTGGAATACCTTCTGCTAATGACAGATGGAGTTCAAGGCATTGATGAGTGTACATGTGTGTGTAGAGGGCATGAATGTGTAGGTGAGACCAAAGGCTCCATCTACCTTGTAGTTGCGGCAGGTGGGGTTGAATGCATTGGTTCCACATGCAAACAGTGTTTCATCATTGCGGGGAACGAGTACTTTGATGTAGTTGTAGCACTCATCCTGTGAAAGGCAAGAAGCTTTTAGACACAAAGCAGAGAGACACTCAAACACACAGTGTTTTATTCTAATATGTACACTGAGGTCTGTGGGCCCCCACGATTAGTCTAGGAATGCAAACCTACATGAGCAATACCATCAATCATGAAATCTGTCTGTGCGCGTGTGTGTGTGTGTGTGTGTGTGTGTGTGTGTGTGTGTGTACGCACTCATCTGTAGCAGATACCTCTGTTGCTGATGTTAACAAGCAATTTACACTACAGTAGATGAACTGGTGCAAAGGCAAACAATACAGGGAGAGTGGAAAAAACAGGATAGTGCGACAGCGAGAGAGTGCGATAGCAAGAGTAAGAGGGAGGGAGAGGCTGAAGGAGTGCGGGGTGGGGGGCTGCACGACTACACACTCACGCTGTTCTTGCCCCTCACTGTGCACTTCTCCACATCCTTTGTCTTCCACGTCAGTTTCTGCAAAAACAAAAACATAGGGAACAAAGTGTCAGCGACAATCAAGAGCTTCTTGCTAGGAACACACCAATCACTGCTCATTACAGCGATGACGACAAAGCCTCATTTACCGCAATAAACTGTTCAGGAAACAAACAGTTACGATAGAAGGAGACAGAGAGAGAGAGAGAGAGAGAGAGAGAGAGAGAGAGACAGAGAGAGATATATATACACACACACACAAACACATACACAGGGAATGACACACAGGAACACAGCGAATGACAGATAAGTAAAGATCCATCAGGCCATTAACAAGCTGTGGGTGTGAGTATGTGAGTGTGCGTGTGTATCCATAGTAGCAGGGTGCTGGTTTATGTCATTAGGCTGAGGAGTTGGAGTGATTTGTTCTTCCCTCTGTCTGCCCTGTCGGCAGGAACATTGGTTCAATCCACACACACACACACACACACACACACACACACACACACACACACACACACACACACACACAGGGGAAAAAAAACCTCTCAAAACCACAAACATCCTGTGCAGTTACTGTATTTCTGCTGTCACAACACTGAGATACACTGAAATTCTACTGGAATTTACAAGAAAGAGAGAGAGAGTGGGGGAAGGTGAGAGAGATCGAGAGGGACAGAGAGAGGGAGGAAAGGAGAAAGTGTGAGAGAAAAAAGATAAAGGAATGAGAAACAGGAGGCAGATAGAAATGTTTAGCATAAGATGTGTTCTTTTGCAATTTAATCTTAATTAATCTTAATTATTTGCACTAATGCAATAAATAACTTGCTAAAACATTCCAGTGTCAATCTCCCACTCGACAAAAGGGCTAGATTTTTCATATGGTTCCCTTTCACTGGTTTTATAAGTAAAATCACCCCTCAAAAACGTGACTTTCAGCTGATTCTGTGAGCTTCCAACCAGGACACATTAAATCGCACTAATTGAATGATTTACGTCTTAATGTAGAAACTGCCAGTACAGGAAAGCAATAAAAGAGGTGCCGGAGAAAAATGGAGGATGCCGGCTAGTCCTTCAAGAGCTGTAGCGCAGCCTCCGGCTTCCAGGCTCAGCGAAAAGCCAGGACAGGAGTTTCCTTTGGCCTCCTTCTGCTTTCAGACTAAATGCACTGCTACTTCTGAGTCCCTTAATGTTCGGAAAAAGATGTGAAATGGGTTGAGAGGCAGTGGAGAGAAGCGACCGGGCCGGGCCGCGTGGAGCTGGGATCAGGTAAGTGGCCAGAGAAGCAGCAGCGACACCGAGAGGGGCTGCGGATGAGGAGCATTAGCTCGGATGGCTCCTCGCCATTCCGAGCAGTTCCAAAGGCGCCATTACGTCAGATGGGCATGGGGAAGGAGAGGCGCTTACCTGCTGAGGTACAATTTGCTCAGCCGAAGTGCTAAGATTGACAGCAAAGACGTGATCCCTGGAACACACACGAAACAGAGAAAATCAACGGAGAGGAGGAGAGAGAGCGAGAGAGAGAGAGATGTGTCAGTCACCTCAGTTTGAATGAGACTGATTAGCCTCAATCACACAGTGTTTATTGTGAGCGTGTGTGTGTGTGTGTGTGTGTGTGTGTGTGTGAGAGAGAGAGAGAGAGAGAGAGAGAGAGAGAGAGAGGGGAAAAAAGACAGAGGAAGTGAGAGAGATGGAGAGAGGGGCGGATTATCAATAAACCCATATCTTACAAAGCCTTCAGGGTGTGATTTATCACTTCTCAGTTACATTGAACCTCAACACAAGATACAGGTCCAGAAGTTCCACAACTGCTTTTAGCTGGTGCTTGCAATGAGGTGTATAATTCATATTTGTGTTCAGATTTCAAACATCTTAATGATCCACAGAGATATATGCTTCATGCATCTTGTCTCTGTACAAGTCCTGTTATAGGGCTTACTCCTTTTCATGAAATCACAGGGCTTGGGCAAAGAGGTAAAAATGGTCAGTGCCAGGTCAGTAGTCTTGTATTAATACACACACTATAAGACAAACAGTGGAAGTGAGCCAGATTAACAGGGCTGGTGTTGGAGGTGACAGACTGACCTGGCAGATTAACAGGGCTGGTGATGGAGATGACAGACTGACCTGGCAGATTAACAGGGCTGGTGTTGGAGATGACAGACTCACCTGGCGGCGATGTACAGCATGTGGTTGATGCGCAGCATCCTCTGGAAGTCCAGACCAAGCCTCGCCGTGTCATTGTCTGACATATTGCCCTGGAAACCAGGATATAGGTAGGAATCTACAGACAAGGAGAAGACGGAGTGAGAGAGAGAATAAGAAATTTGCAATAGCAGCTGTTAGGAGTAATCACTACCATTCAATACTACCTGCACCCACATTTATTTACAACAAACAACAAAAGATTTCCATATTAGCCCAAACTAATAGCCAGTGTATAACAAGGCATTCTAACCTCATTCTCTTCAGCACAGCTTTATTAAAATAATCCTCTTGAGAACACCCAGGCTCAAAGAAAAGCCATTCTCAATCAGCATATTCTTTATTCATTATTTAACAGCAGGGTCTGAGAGCACTGCTGGCTCTTCATGGCAGAGTAAATTCAGTCAGTGTGTCGAATCTGTCAGCACCAGAGTGACGGCTTCATTTTTCCTGCAGCTTGGTGGTGGAAGACAGGAGTTGGGGAGGCCTTTTTAGCGTCAAGGTTTTGCCTTTGTCATTCACTGAGCAAGGTGTCCAAGCATAACATACTAGACAATAATACATGGGTGTGCGCTTTTACACAGCAAAAGTCAAGCATGCTCAAACATTTATGACTGTTTTAAGAAGACTGTGTGTGTCAATTAAGTTGTAAGGCACGGTACTGATAAAGTTTACTGTCATGTCTTGTACTGAACTCTGAGGGCAGAAATACTACAGCTGTTGTCAGCATGGAATTTGACTCTTAACTGTTCTGAGCGGTGATGGAGTGACAGTGTGTGAAACATCTAAGTGTTTCGGTGCAGCAGTATTCCGTTTCTCCTCCGCAATGTTTACACAGCGAACGGCATGTGATCGCACCAGGCCCAGCGCTGATCACAGTGCAGCCTTTCTTATAACACTTCATACAGCGAGAACCCCCAAAGAAGCCAATCCTGTGCCTTTTCTCCCCGGGCCGGGTGTGTGCTGATCCAGGCCGGCGTTATTAGGGCTCCCTGCAGCGGTGAAGACTGAGGTTTTATTTAAAAACCCAGCGCAGCATCCCATGACCATGAGCACCGTGGGTCTCTGGGTATTTGTGTAAGCTGAATGCAGGGGACGGAGGGTGGGGGGATAGCAGTTTTCACAAAATGTTCTGCAATTTTGATGAATTTGCTATTACACTGGCAAGAGAGAAGGACAGAGAGAAAGGAAGGAAGAGCAAGCAGGGGTGGGTGTGAGAAAGAAGAAGAGAGGGAGATGTGGAGGGAAAAGATAAAAAAGACCTGCTTTCTGCACCAGTAAAAACCTCGGAAAAATGCTGAGTGAACAGCCGACACTGAAGAGCTTTACCTCTATTCACAAAGAGGAGAAACAGGCTTAACTCTCAGCCAAGATCAAGCATAATAGGTGTGAGCCAGGTTCCTTATAGCTGCAAAGGCTGAATATAGTCTCAGTCTAAAAATGGTCTAGAATTACAAGCCGCTGCCATTTTATAGCTTTAACAGGGTCTGTTCCTGTTCCGAATCAAATAATTAGGCTTCAAGGTCTGATGGTCAAAATCTTATCACGTCATTTCACAGCACTGCTGCTTTCTTACCAAGTCATATTGGTGCAGCACACAATCTTAGCAGCAAAACTTTGTCATACCTTTAAATGAAAAATAATATATCTGTGCCTTTCGGACCAACAATAGCTTTCAGCAGAGAACTCAGAAACATCACCGTAGTTCTAAAAAATAGAGTCTGATGCCTCTGTGCTGCTCAGTGTTGTGCCAGTTGTTTCAACTTGTTCTGAATATCCGGCTGTACTTCACATCAAGGTTGCTTCATCCACCTTGTTCTCTTTTCAGGGTTTTACTTTGTTCTCCACTGAACAATTTTATATCGGCACTTTCCCTTATAGCTTAACACAAACCTGTAGGCTTGGTTTTACCGCAAGCTTGGCGCCCTCTACAGGAGATCTCTTTATCAGCCCTCTCTGTTTGAGAGGTTTTGAATGGTATGAGATGGTCCTTTATCTTTAACATGTTTTTTTTTTTAATTGGTGCACACCTTAGGCACTCTCCCTATACACAGTCAGGGAATTAGCCTAAGTAATAGTCATCCTGCAGGTGTGCAACTCAACACACAAATATGCGCACACGTGTGCGTGCGCACAGCCACAGGTGGAAGTGGTTGATAAATGGGCCTCATTACATGTCTGCTGGTCTCCTTGAGGAGCTCCAATAGCTTCGGCCATCTCTGCTAGTAACCCAGTGCTTCTCCATCTCTTATGGATCCATTTACAGCAGAACTGGTCTTCCTCTCACCTTGCACAGCAATAATGGATCTGTAATTTCAGCCAGGTAAAGTCCCCACATGCTCTCCGTTAAGGTAGACTGCATACATGTTGCTGTATGTGACACCCGCCATATGGACCTTTCGTGTTCCGTGCTGCCCTAATCTCACATCTCATGTACAATCGTGTGCATATTCTTTTTGGGCCTTTTGTAGCTCAATTGCCTATATTGTTTATGGAGGCATAAATTAAATTAACCATCAAACTTCACAGAAGTAGTCAAAGTGCAATTGCTACTATCGATATAAAAGCACTGAACCCATCTCTCCTAATGTGAGGGTTCATTTGTAGCCAAGTATGGGCATCCACTTTCTAGTACTGATGTGTTGATGTGAACGTTGTGATTGGATTAGCCATGGAGCTGCTTGCTGTCTGGGCGACTGCCACTGGAACACTGTTTCCTACCTGCCAAGTGCTAGCTGTTTGGAAGGCTAGGTGCTTTTAAATGTTGGAGATGGTTTTACTCAATTTCTAATTCACTCTGGGCAGGACATGGCATCTCACATCATTTTCTTACAATTTTGACAAGGAGCCTTGTGAGCAGCAAAGACCTAGAATAGTAAACAGCCAATGAAAGTCTAATATGCTAGACTCCAAATGAATTCTGAGAGAATTTTTCTTTTAGAAGAGATTCCCACACTTGAAAATTTAGTTTATGGTGCTTATTTACAGAATACTAAGCATATATTTATACTCACACTCACTCCCCACAATGCTGATTGGCTCCAGATCCTGGGGGAAGGGCGTGGCAGCATCAGTTAGCTGTAATAGGCCGATGAGGGTGAGGGTCAGGGCCAGGAGGGGCCACAACCCCAAAACCAACCGCATTTCAGCTCCAGCTATAGCACTCAGGCCCACAGCATGACCCCCAGTAGAATCACTCCCACCTGAGAGACAGACAGAGACACAAAGACACCACAGTCGGTTGGTGGAGACTGTAAGGAACACCATGCTTGTACATGTATACTGCATGTAGAATAGAAGACTGAAGTAGTCCGCTCACTATTTTTGATCAAAAAATGACATTATAGATGTTCCTATAGGATAAAGAATCGACGCTTGTCAGGGTGTTGGTGTATTTCAGCGGAAGAGCTATGGTATATTTACATTAAGTCGATTAGCATAGCCTAGGTGTCAAAATCGCCCATGTATGTAATTTTACAAACTACTTACAATGCTACAGTTTCACACTCAAGCTGAGAGTGGTACAGAAGATCAAAACTTGTCTCTATATCAGTGTAATAATGTTTAATTAGTTGGCTGTGCCACAGTAAACAGGAGAGAGATGAAAGAGTGTGCAGGAGCATCTCCGCTCATTAAAACCTCGAGCAGCCTTCAACGCTCTCTACACTAATCAAATTTACACCACCCACACACACACGTTACTGCAGGTTCTCTACTGGAACCCAGAGTCTTCAGTATGCTATGTACTGAGATTCTGGAAGGAACCCTATTTTACTATAGACCAGGAAATGCCACTGGAAAGAAAAAGGCAAACCTGAATGCATTTGCAAGTTGCGCAGTGCTGTGATTATTAAACGCCGATGGCGTCTAAAGTTGCACAAGTCGTGCTACTCCGGTGGTACAGTGCCCACAGCATTCGGTTCATGCTTTCCAACACATTGCTTTCCCACACTGTGCTTCGTATTCTACTTTAAGACAGGTAGTCTCTCCTGTGACCAGAGTTTTGAATGAATATCATGTTCTACATCGTTCTGTAGTCTCATCCTGAGGAGACTGGAGGTTAGAACAGCATCGGAAGACTCACATAAATGCAGAGCAGTGCATTCAGGTGGAGACCTGGACTCTCCTGAGACCTGGTCTGTTACAGCACCATGAGGAGAACAGCTGGGCTAATGAGCTTCGGCTTATAGATAGCTCAGAGATAGCTTGCTGAGAAGCTTGAAGAGAAGCGGAAGGGGGTATGAGACCTCTGGCCAGAGGGACACCTGGCTCATTGACTTCCACTCTACAGTTTTTCACAGGTGACTTAACACAATTAACAGCAAAGGCTGCTGGGACACTTCTTCCCTCTGTCAGCCCTGACACAAGGCCAAGTGGGATGCATCAAAAACTCATTTGCAGAGCAGTGGAAAAATGACAGGGAACAAAAAAAAAGTGGCCCACTGTCAGTGCTGGGTAGGTTTGAGCAGAGCTTGCCTCCAGTACCATTATTAATGAGCGGCTGAGTGTATGCGTCAGACGCCGAGTAAGCTGAAATGCTAATGGTCAGGTCTGTTTACCTTGCGGGCTAACTGAACAGCCAAATGGAAATCAAGGATTCACTCTTTAGAAAACACACTAGTAGTCTCCCTGCGTGGACGAGTCTTTGGGAGAGCAGCTTCTGCTTTCCATGTTAATGGGAGGTCGGAGATTAGCTGGAAAGGGACGCTAACTATCCAGCCAAGTTCGAATGGGAACAGAGAGGGAGTCAACATGAATATGAAGCACTACCCATATTCCCACGCGCCACACTTATTCAGATTCAACAGAGCAGCTAGCGTTTAGTGATGCAGTCGAACAATGATCACAGGGCTATAAATTGAAAATGTAGGTGTCTGCTCCTGTTTATTTCATGAATTACAATCTCCCATGTGAGAGTGAGTGTTTCACACACTCACACACCTACCCCCTCCCACACTCACACGTTTAGATCCTGTCAAGGCAATATATCGGGACATTACTTCTGATGGATTATTTGCACATGGAGAATTGCCTTTTAGCACAGAGCCCACACACACAGGCATGTCTGTACGTATGCATTCACCGAGTGTTTTGCACAAATATACTAATGTGCATTTTCCATTGACCTTAACCTTAGTTAACCTTACTAAACTTTAACCTCAGTAACTTGAGTCTATTTGGTCAAATGGAAGCACACTAAAGTAAACAACACATGCGCACATGCGTGCAGACACACACACTTTTTGACCAGCCAGCCAGCCACCACAGCATGGCTTCAGTAGTGACTAACGGCCAGTTAGAGTGTGTGGTGCAGCACCTTTCTCAGGGTTGGGCTCGTCACTTGCCTTATTAGACCTAAAGTAGGCTTCTGTAGAAAGGTACACAGACATCCACATATGAATGCAAATCTTTTTTTTTTTGCACAGAAGATCAGAGGACCTTTTCCACATGAACACAAACAAACAGCGATTATGCAATTCAGCCACATGCTCTACTGAAATAATGGCTTTTTGTAAGCCATTTTTTTATGTATTATGGAGCATGGCAGACAGACTCGTTACACTCTGCTGCAGTAATGTCTTGTGATCTCCCTCTCACTGGAAGCTGGAATAAATGATTCCTCTCTCTCTCTCTCTCTCTCTGTGTGTGTGTGTGTGTGTTTGTGTGTGTGTGTGTGTGTGTGTGTGTGTGTGTGTGTGTGTGTGTGTGTAGGAAGTGGTGTTGGGAGGTCATGAGAAACTAATGATAGTAAGGTAGAAGGGGGGGGGGGGGGGCTTGGTTTATACTTGTACTCAGAATTGTATTCTGTAAAGGGCTGCTCCAGATCCATTTGTCAAGAAGTAGGATGAAAATAATTCCTTCTTTATGATAATCTTCACAAAGGAATGTTTTGAGGAAAACAAACGCAGTGTGAAATGAATCTGCAAGCAGCAATTTCCCATAAGACTTTCAAGAGGAAAACACTTTGGTCTGGTCGGAGTACATGTTCAGTTTCAGACTTTACCTGTCCTATATACCTTACGTAGCATTCTGCAGTCAAGTCCTTCCCCAGGTCCCTCCCTTAGCACTGGAGATTGATGCTTACACTGATGGCTCCGCAAGACAGTGGATGTGTCTCTTGCTTAATTAAATGACCTAAATGGATTTGGCCTTAATTACTTCCCCTTGCTGCTCTTTCTCATGCCTCCGTCATTGCCGTCACACTGAATGAACAACTCCACACTCAGCTCCACTAAATCTCTGGTGCTGTCAGCCTGATAAGTTTAGAACTTCTGGACTCTCTGACACAGAGTTCTAGAACGTGGCTTCAGCTGATTCCATTGAGTTAATTAAATCCAATTCAATATGCATGGTGGTTTTTTTGTCCCAAAGCAGCTTTACAGGAATCCAGGGCATACAGAGCAAATATAGAAGACAAAGACGCAGATTTGGAGCTCACGAGGAGGTTGAAAATACATAAAGCGGTGGTTTAGTAGAGGAAGAATGCGAGACAGGAAGTGAGGCAGGATGCGAGACAGGTTATTAATTACAATCTCTGGAGTGTCCATGAGAGGTTACGAGAGGCCAGGGTGTCAGGTGAAGCTATTAGAGCCTGGCAATCACAGCAGAAAAGTGATTAGTACATGCAAATGTCCATAAAGGACTTGAGCAGCTATGGTTGAGAGCGCTGGAGGAGCTGCTCATGGCTGCCTCAGCAGAGCTGGAGGAGCTGCTCATGGCTGCCTCAGCAGAGCTGGCTGGCTGTCACATCAGGCTACACCTCAGTAGTGGCATGCTTCTTCACATAAGACCAAGTACTCGCATTCAGTTTGGAAACTGAAATGAAAAAAAAAGACAGCAGTCCGCTAAGCACGTTTTCTCTCATACAGTATTCATGACTTGTTTTCGAGAGCGCGTTTAATCAGCATATCTGGACCAAGTCTTTGCTAAATTACATTTGCTTCTTAGTGGTGCAACACCACCATGTATGAAGAATAGACACCAAGCATCCAGGCACTTGAGGAGGCTGTGCAGTACTGGATGATGGACTTATTGTTGTTATTAAATATGGGTGGTTGTCACTGAAACCTGTTGCTGACATAATGGATGCTTGGTGTAGTGTCAAGGCAGTAAAAATCTGTTATGGCTCAGGTACAGTATGAACGAGATTCAGAGACAGTCATTATAAATACCCAAATAAAACTGTCATAAATAGTCACTATGTCTCTGCCATGTAGACATGGATTATGTGCATAACTATAATTTAAGACAGCAGCATAGCTATATTTAAAGCTATGCATTCAAATCAAATTGTTAAAATCCTCTCTGGCTAGTAATGTTTTAATTTACAATAGCCGCTTCAGAAGTCTGGGATCGTATATGCAGCAGACCTAGCTGCAGTTCAGCGATGCTAGCAGTACCAATGAGAATGTGGTTTATCTTTACACCAATCAGGCTGTTGATGACTTTTGAGGTTTTCTGTATTTTTTTTCTTTGATTTGAGGAACAGAAACTTACATTCAGCTGATGGTTTAGCTAGTTTCCAGGAAAAGAGAGCAAGGATAGTTTCAGTACTGACCAAAAAGGCCAGGCTTGCCTTCAAAGCCCATCTTGGTTTGAGTGCCACCAAAGGTGTAGCACATTCCTCTGATGCTCCCGAGCTGCTGGACAAGCTAAGGGGAACGAGACAGCGCTGGCGTCCGACTGCCTTAGCCTTGGATTTATCACTGTACCACTGAGCAGCGATCCATTCTGCCAAAGTTGGGGGTTCACGATCTGTTGGAGGCACTCAGAACTTCTAGCAGTGTCTCTAAAATTCTCACTCTGGTCTTCTCCAAAAACTAAATGTACCTTCTATGGCTAATCACCTCCATGAAATGGAAGTCTAGAGGAGAAAATAAGGCTGCCCTTAGCCATGTTGAGAGTGCCACTCACGTTCCTTTACAGAGCTGTTAGTATATTTCTCACTGAAAGGTTCACTGAATCAAGTGAAATACTGCCTTCATTTGATGGCAGTGAGTCTAATAAGCTCTTCTGAAAAAAAGTGGAGGACAAGGAAGTTGTGAGACTGCTTTGGCAAGCAACTTTAGGAACAGGAGAAAAATTGTGAACTAAGGATTATACCATAAGATTACACCACTTCTAAACAGTTCCAGTTTGAGCCACTGCCTTTAAAGAATTTACAAAATCAGAATTCGCCAAATAGTTAACAAGATTTGTTGAATATGACTAACACAGACATATTTATGTATCTTATTCTAACACAAGAAATCTAAACCCACACAGCATAAACCACCCACCAAAACATTGTCACTAACAGGAGACCCACCACACATACACACCAGTCATCAAGCTGCCTCCTACGACCTCCCCCCTGTGAATGCTAACCCTTCTGTAATCAGCGGGCATTTGCGGCATGTTTGGCGGACTCTAGAGAGCTGATGAGGTGACAGCTGTCGATAGGAGCCTAAACCGCTTCTTCTCCCCCATCACATCCGCCCCTCCTCTCTGCTGCGCTGTGCTGCCTGTGTCTGTGCTGCTGGGCCTCTGACAATAAGCGCAGCTTGTTTTTAATGAAGCAGCTTTGTTTGGGCAGCAGGGGAGGGGCATGAGGGGAGGGGCATGGGGGTGAGGGCAGAGGATGACAACCCTCTGGGGTTCTGGATTGATTATGTGACATTCACTTGGATTTAGCAGCAGTGCGGCTGCTCCTGGTCCTCACAAACCCGCCATTCTCCCCTCCATCATCTGCCACTTTTAGCACTCCTCCCGCCGTGCCAGGGAACTCTAATAAGTGGGAACGGCCAGCAATTTATGCCGTGTCCCCGGCACTGTGGGATCAACACATCCACCCTGGGTAATAATCCTGGCTTTGTCGCCACTTGCCAGAGAGGCAGATGCAATAAAACCATATCGATCAAAGTTACAACGGCCAAATTTAAATACGATCAGGAGTTCTATGCACCTATTAGGAAATAAGACTGTGATCTGATCCTTCCATTATCTCTGCCTGGGAATTAAGACGGCCGCCCCCCTGTGCTTTGGGACCCTATCTTAAATTGGTCCCCACCCCCTGTCCCCATCCGTATACATCAACCCACATAATGAAGGCATGCATCCCAGGGCCCCTCTGTCACTTCTGACACGATTAGGCACATTAATGTGCAAGCTCTCCACGGCCCATTAACCCCCAGTCTCTCCAGCAGGGACAGGCCGGCAGCTTTGCCAATTAGCAGGGCCACAAATACACCATCCGCAGCACCATTTGGAGAGCTGCTACCACCACATGTGGCTTTTGGAAAATGCCCCCAGGAACCCTGAGGAACTTCTAGACCTTGAGGAGAGCCTCCGTGACCCCCAAACCAACAGCTGCATAAAGCTGTTTGACCAGCAACTGGGAATACTGCACATGTGTCTAAAAACCTCGCCTGAAGGGAGTTTACATTGCAAATGACCCCACATTATTGCCACTGTTGAATCTTCACACAGCACGGATGCCTGACAGATTGGATGCTCTTTAATGATATTCTGAAGATGCTGGACCATCCTGCAGAACAGCTGGCCTGAGGAGCAGAGATGCAGACGAAGCACAATCCTTTAAGAGATGGTCACAGTCAATTCCCCAAAGAGCAGAAAAAACACAGAATCGAGACTGCAGTCAGTCTTCAACAAACAAACAAGTATGCGGTTTCATGTGCTTAGGCAGCAGACTGAACGGCTGCAGGAAAACACAAGCAGGATGGGCAGCCTGCGCGTGACTCATCTCTAAAATGGCAGCTTTGTCTGATTGGAGTCATGGCCGTGACCTGCTGATGGTGGGCCGGTTCAGCAGTTAGCGGTCCATCACAGAATGCCTCTCACCTAAGGCCTGGCTCACCTCGAAGACTTATAGAAAGAAGGAGGCAGCATAGTGGCTCAGAGTTATACACTTTACTACAAACCCAATGGCAGTTTTACTGGCTCCATTTGATTTAAATAGGACTATAACATGAGCGAGTAGACCTGGTCCCAGATCAGCGCTAAAGAGCCTCAGTCAGCTCCAGTCAAAACACTGCGACTAGGCTAGACACCACTGGTGGTAGCAAACGCTCTACTCTGTGCCATCAGCAAATTCATTAACCGATTCATAGCCGGACAGTCAGGGCCTTTCCTAATTAGATTTTAGTGGACACCCACTATACTGCTGCATGGCCACACCAGAACCAGGATCAAGCAGAGATGGGCAATTATCGACAGCCAAGCCCCATAGCAGTCCAAGAGAACGTGAAATTTCAGGGCTGTTGCACCTCAGTCAAACTCAGTTTGAGTCTATTGCTAATTAAGAACCTTTGAAATCACCACTCAAAGTTCATCTAACATGCACAGACGCTACAACAGCCTAAGTAGAGCACCCATTAGCCACCACAAGCACAATGTTTCCGACAAAACTTTCATTTAATTTACAAAACTGAAGTGAGGAAATTGCATATTCATGAGCTGGACTTCTCACAGAAAGGTCATGTTACACACAAAAATAAACATAGGACACATAAATTAGAGTTTTTCCCCTCATCTGGAACGTTTGGTATATTAGAGTTCCTCCTCTCCTCAGAGAGCTGATAAAGGCCAGAGCACATAAAACTGCCAGTGATGTGCAGTAGTATGTTGGGGGTGCGTGACTGACAGTGCCTTTACTTGTCATGAGAGCTGAGAGGAGAGAATCAATTCTGTAGACAGACAGTGGTTTCTTCCTCATTTGGGATTAAGGAGGAAACAGATGATGTCAGAGCCATCAGCACTCTCTCACTCCAGTATCAGAATAGTGGCAAAACCTTGGGGCTTTAGACGAAAACCTCAGTGCCATCTGAGGACACAGGTCTGTGTATACATACTCTGTGTGTGTGTGTGTATGTGTGTGTGTGTGTGTGTGTGTGTGCGCGCGCACACACACACATGCATGTCTGGTCTATAACAGAGGGGTCACAGCCTTCTTGCTATCAACGCCAGTCAGCTAATCCCACAGGGAGGAAAAGTATCGGCCACAGGCACCGGGGTTCAACCACACTGACAAGGTCATTCTACCAGACGAACATGTCTGCCTGGCCCAGCAGGGCTGCTGGCCAGCTTCTATAGGAGGAAGAGGAGGAGGAGGAAGGTCTCTGTGGAGCTTGCACAAGCCTGACACGCCCTACTCCAGTGCTCTGATGTGGCAGTGCTCTGTGGTGTTATGAAAAAGTACTTCATGTGCTTACATGAGTGGTGGCAGTGGTAGACACGCTGTATAATGCCTTTGTTGATGCTCTGTCTTTTCAAAACATGCCTTTCGCACCACATGAAATATTCAGTGATCTCCTGATGCAGTCGAACAGACCGAAGCACCTGGGCACGGCAGTGGGCTACGGTCACATCCTCACAGAGCTCCCGCTCGCTCGCTCGCTCGCGCGCGCGCACACACGCGCACACACACACACACACACACACACACACACACACACACACACACACACACACACACACACACACACACACAATTAATAACCTCTACCTGACTTCTTATTTATTTAAATGTTTTTTCTTTAAGTACTGACATCTTTTTTGTTCTAAAGTTTCCAGTCAGATGCTGGTCAGATGCGGCCAGACACCGGAGCGGGATCTCCAACAGACGGCAGACAGACACTATCATGATCGATAGGAAAACCACCGTGAAGTCTCTCCACTGTCTGCCAGGCTTCAGGACAGCATTAGGGCCATTGGCAGGACCCTCCCCTGTTGTACCATACTACGAACCCCAGCCTGCGCACACAGTGCACAGCACAGACAATTTCCCTTGCAAATCAGTCATTTATAGAGAGAGGGAGGTAAACAAAAACATGCACTTAGTTTATTCTTGTTTCTGTCTTAGCTGTAAATCAAGAGCCACCTCCTCAAACCATCCATCTGATTTACAGACTACCATCAAAAGGTCTCTCTTCTTGCTTGCTTTATAAAGTTTTGAACAAATGTTAATGTTAAACGCATTCCTTCTCTCAGTCTGTCTCTCTGTCGCTCTCGCATTAATAATTTAACTTGTTATTGAGAAACATTACCTGCGCCTGTATTGACAGAAATTCTAGTAGGCTCTCCCTAAAGGGCGTTATAATTGGAAAGTGAAGTGTGTGCAGAGTGAGCTGTGTGTGGAGAGTGAAGAATGTCTCTCTCACTTTATTTTTACTATCTGTTCTAGGTCTTCAAATACCACCACCCAGAGACTCCTCTGCTAGTCACCTCACACGCGCGGCCGCGCGCCAGGGAGCGTTCCCTAAGGAGCGCGAGTAGCTGTGCGTCGGCGTAAGCAGGTATGAATGCGGTGATTTGGGAGAACGCTCAGAGTCTTTATCAAAGAGCTGCAGAGCACTTTGTCAAAGCGGCAAGACACACACCCTCACTCTCATCAGACTGAGCACAACACTGCGTGACTCCAATTAAGGAGAGACAGACAGAGTCTGGGTGAGAGACGACCTATCTCGATATCCAGTGAGCTCTCTAAATACGCAGCATTTTACGTCATGCTATTATTTTTCATAGCAAGCTGGCCAATAAGCCTTTTAGCTTAGTCAACAGGTTTCTACGGTGCTTTTCTTAAATGGTATTAATGAAGTAACACTGTCTGACCATTTATTCCAGTGACATGTACCTCCTGAATAATCTGGTACAAGTTGTTGTTCTGTAACTTTTACTTGGTTGGTAACTAGCGATTTTATTTTCAGTGCTCATTGCAGGATTTACTTACATTTTTTTCAGGGACCAGATTAGATCGGCCCTCGAAGCCTTTATAAAGGCACACTCAGCTGTATCCTCATAGCAGTGGGCTAGCTAGTAGCTAGTTAACGTTATGCATAATTAGTTATAGTACAAGGTAGCTAGCTAGCTAGCGAGCGAGCGTCAAAAACAAAAAGAATGAAATAATGGATATTTTTGGCATAAAGCATCAGTGATATATATAAGTCAGCCCTTCTATATTACTGTACACACTTCTAGCAGGGGTAGGGCAGGATAGGTAAGATGAGGTAGAATAGGGTGGGGCAGGGCAGACCTAAGAACTGATAGTGTAGATTTAACGTTGTTGTTCATTAGGTCATTCTTCCACATGCAACAAAAAAAAGTATATATATATATATATATATATATATATATATATATATATATATATAAAAAAAGACACCCATAGTTTAAGAGGGCATGACTACATATGCACCTTTGTGATGACTCATAAAACATATTATTGGGGGACACCCTGCCTATGAAGGAGAGTCTCAGGTTCAAAACATAACAGAATATGAGACTTTGTGCATTATTGTGGTGTATGTGCCTTTCCCTTAAAATCTGCAGGCCCCTTAGAGAGAAGGACTAGCACGCACATGAAAATGACATCCAGTTCAGTCATGCTGAGAAGATGAAACACCCAGCTAAGAGAAACAAAGTTACAAAGCTGGGGGGGGGGGGGAAGAGAGAGAGAGAAAGAGTGAGCGAGCGAACGAGAGAGCGAACGAGAGAGCGAGCGAGCGAACGAGAGAGCGACTGACTCTCAATCAGAGACAAAGATGATGGAAACTTCATAATTATCAGATTAGAGTCTCTCTTCACACAACAGTGTGTGTACATGCACAAATGTTTGTGGGTGTTTTTGTGTATCTGAAATCAGGTGAAGACTGCATGAGGGAATGTTTTTGTTCCTGGGGGTAAGAGATCTGAAGGTAAGAGAGATTTTTACAATGTTTGTTTACTGTGAACTGTTTCTCATCTGGCAAGCCCCCGTATGGGCAGTGGGCATACAAGCATGCAGCTCTGATCAGTCTCTGCAGTACTTGCCTTATATGACAGTATATGACATGCATATGCACACACATGCACTGACACACATATACGCACTCCCGCTCAGCAGAAGGCAGAAATATATATCATTCAGAACAGGTAGGTACAACAGGCCTGTTGTACAGACATGTTCACTGATGGTATACTCAAGCATACCTGCACATGTGCCCAAAAAGGCACACACACAGCAGGCAGCAGTCTAACACAACAATGGGAACATCTCTTAACGATCTTCCCACCCCAAAGGCATATCCTTAGAATCTATATGTTATTCTGCCATCGGGTTTGGCTGCATGTTTGTGTGTTTGCCTACACAACACAGAAATACAACCAAACCAAGCACAAAGCTATATTCTCTGTGAGCTCCTTGGGTAAACCACAGAGAGTAAAACTCAGTGACTTGCTAAAGCTAAAGCGTGTGGGTATTTAACCAGTAAATCACAATGCTCCATGCATCCCAAATGAGTGGCCGTGGATGTGTGTGATTCTACAACTCTGTTAATCTCTGCTGCAGTTCCATTAGGCAAGGGCAAAAGCTTCTGTGCTCTTCACTTCATCTCAGTACATCTTCAGAGCGACTGACCATTTCACACACAAATTGGCTTTTAGGTGCGGCTAGCACATTTGTTTCCATGCTCCAGTGTGCTATTAATATATACCTTCAAATTGTCCTTCTATACCTTTCGTTCTTGCGCTCACATTCTTCTCTCATCATGGGGAAGCTCCATATGCTGCTGCACAGCTCAACCCACACGGCCCCAGAGCTGAAGTACCTGGCCGGAACTTAGATTCATTGCAGTGACACACTGGACACACTGTCACTTTTTTTTTTTATTTAGAATGCAGATGCATGAGCTCACTAGTTTAGAGAGAGGGTGGTGTGAAGGACAGGTTTCATCCATCTGAATGCAGAATTCAGTATTAGTTTTGAACCTTCCAGCTCTGTTCAAGGTCAGCTCCCTGTTCTTGAAGGCTCTTGACCAATACCTGTCAATGATGGCTCACTGATTATTGACCTTCCCAGTCCAAAGAGACTGTGTGAGTCAGAGAACATACAAGGGGAAACCTTCCTGACAGGACACTTCAACTGATTAGAAGAGGATAAGACACAGTGGAGGCCTCATCTCTGCCACCAACACCCATCTCTGGTACTGAACATGATCCTTACTTAACTTAGGCAGGCGCCCACTACAGGGGCTACCCTATTTTTAAATGAATGATTTCCAATCAAGAGTGCCAGTAAGTCAGAATCAAAAGAGCATGAATCGGGAATGTGTGCATGCGTGTGTGGTGGGTGGGGTGTGTGTTTGAGAGAGAGATGGGTGGGTGGTGGTTGTGGGGGATAGGGGGGGCTGTTCTTATCCTGCCGGTGTGTTCCAACCTCTGCTCTCAAATTAAGCTCATCATCATGTTGTCCTCTCCCTCAGAGCCAAGCAGCCACTCTTCTATATAACCATCCAATCTATACAAACCACTCCAGAGCCTAGGGCAGCTGACAAACCTCAGAATGGGATTACAGTACATATTTAAAACATAACATAAAATGTAATCCATAAAGGTACAGCACCATGGGCTGAATAATCATATTAATGTAAGATAATGTGATTTTTTATGATTAGATTTCAAAAGTGGGCTAAAGGGGGAACAGTTTCCAACAGCATCTAAAAAGAGAGGAAAACTGGCAACAATAGATGTGGTAGCAGGACTGTCACTGGCTGTAAGTACAAACCAGCATTTAAGTTTCAATATTCAGGCTTTATGTGGAAGGTAATTTAAAAAGTATAGAATGTAATCAGAATGTGTTACTGGGATCGTGAAGTTCTTTTGATTGTTACTAATTACAATTTTAAATAACGCAATCAGTAATGTGGCGCAGAACGCATTTTGAAAGTGACCTTCCCAACTTTATTTTCTGTATTACAAACACCCTATTTTTTCCTGCATTCACTAACTTTACATCACGTCTGCATTTAGCCCTTGTTCATATACACACGCCACTCACTATATTAGAAACACCTTCCTTATACCATGTTATTAAGTGCACATTTTACAGGCGCAATTAATATGTGCACAGTTATAGACTGTAACCCACCTGCAATCATGCACATTCTGGTCTCTGATTTGTCACCCATGCTGTAGCTCTTTCATCATCACCGGTCAGTCTTCAGCCACTGCCCAGGTATTAACTGGGTGGCAAGCCATTCTCAACGCAGTGGTGAGCCTGCCCTGCTAGCAGGAAGGTAGCAGGTATTACATTGGTTGACGTGCACTAGGCACAGCAGGGTCTTTTAGTTCTGGAGTTTTTACATGTGTTGGCACAGCGCCAGTGCTGGGTTTGCGAGAGGTCTGCCACCAAAAACGAGCCCAGTCAGAAACTGAGCACGGCTGAAGAGCTAAAACAAGGTAACAGGATGGCTATGGCTTCTACCTGCATACCTAAGGTGGCTCTAATAAACAGGCAAATCACTGGAGCATCACATAGAAAACGTGAGACCCATTATATCAAGATGACAAGAGATAAGAATCACACTGACAGCAAGAGTGTGAACGCCCTAGAAAGAGACGCGCCCGCCTGGCATTCAGGCTGACCTTGTGGAAGACATAAACAAAGCCACAACAAAGGTCCAGTGCCAGGGGAACACTGGGAAAGTGGGGTGGAGAGAAATGTATTACTAAGGGCCATTTTAAAAGGCTTTGATCCAAATCTCTGAAACGTCCCATAATGCGACAAAACGGGCCTCGGCACGGAGCAGACAGTGCCAGCTGGTGGCGCCACGGGTGATCAGGTATGACATGCCATCCCCTGTGTGTGGCATGAGGATGTGTGGGTGTGTTTAAGGTGCAAACCGATCTGTTAAATCTACACATCAAACAGTGGGAACACTCTTCCTTCACACTGTGTAATCCTTTATCTAATCCTAATCTTAATCCCAATTACATGCCCTAGAACAGATTAGATACTACTTTACGTATTAGTTAAGTAAATTATATGAGATGTTTTAAATGAGTCATTGTAAAACTAATGTGAATACCTGTTAACAGTGAGAGTGCAAAAACAGATGGAGAAAACGTGGGGGTGTGAGGGAGAGAAATGGGCACAGTTCTCCTCCTGAACTGACTCTCCCCTCCCCGAGTATTACAGCATACTGCCCTAATGGAGCGCAGGAGAGCCAGACAGCCTCATCTATAATGTGTGTGCGCGCATATGTGTGTTAAGCTATGGCAGTGTTGGCGTCATTAAGCGTGAGTGTGTGATAAATGCACTCTGCTTGTCGGATTTGAGATTCTCATTAGTCTGTGTGCAAGAGCCAACAAGGGTCATTATTCTTGTGCCACCGATGACATGGGGATGAGTGAGTGAGTGTGTGTGTGTGTGTGTGTGTGTGTGTGTGTGTGGAGGGGCAAAACACCACAAAAAAATGAGTGAAAAGAACATATATAGAGTGTGTCTAGAGTCAAAAAGGAGACAAAAAGAAGAGAGAACAGGGCACAGAGATGTAGAGAAAGAGAGAGCAAGAGATTATGGGTTGCTTAAGACAGCAAGCGAGAGATCCAAAGAGTTCTTTTTTGTATTACTGTCACTGTACTAAAGAGTACAGAAGCCACTGAGCACCAGAAATCAGAACCAGAATGAACAAGTTGAATCAATACAGAGACAATCTGCGGTTACACTAGCGCACACACGCATACACACTTGCACACACAAACACAAACACACGCAAACACCAGCAGACTACTTTTACAGATATTTCCATTTATAACATCTTATCTATAGCTAATGCATCACAGAAATATGAACCTTACCACATACACACAGTTTCAGCACTTACAGTCCTTCTGAGATACTATTTGTGTCAGACTAGTGTATCACAACCACCAACATAATCTTGAAATCTTTCCCCAGAGAGAATTTAATGCTTGTGGCCTTGGTTCACTCCATGCCATAAAGGTCTATATATAAATATACAGTTTACAGATGTGTTTCAGAATGACAGATAGAATATATTTGATCAGTTGAGCAAAACAGAGTTCTTGTGTTCAAAGAACCACAATGAAAAGCATGGCCAGGGGGTCAGAAAAGAGACATGAACAACAGAAAATGGAAAAAGTCAGAGGATGAGGACGTGTCTGTTGTTGGGCTCTTTCTGGTCTTTGTGGACAGGTCTGCAGGGGTGCGCAAGGGTGTTGGGAGTGCGCTGCTCTGATGCGCTTTAGGTGCCCTCCCTCTAGCAGTAATGGGGACTCGGCTCCCACCGCTCCGTCTGCCTCCCCCACGCAGGCTCTGGGAAGAACACGATCGACCAGCAGGCAGGCCCGACACAATGCAGCTGGACCAGCTGGCCTGTGTTCTTCACATTCAGCTACACATACAGCTCTCAAATCTTCAGTTTGGGCTGCAGGACTGGGGTTGCTGTGTGGGGCGCAACCCGTCCGGCTGTGGCTCGCTCCCTGGTGCTGTGCGTCATGCTCGGGGTCAACACTTGTATAAGTGCAGGGTCTTCACTTCTGTGTCTTTGCCGCTGAGCTGGCACAGCATCCCTAATGATGGTGGTTTGAGCAGATAAAAATGGCCCAGAGGTTAGAGCGGATGTGCTCTTTATTTACAGCAGGTACCAATCTAGACAGCACACTGGGAGCTGTGTGGGAAGGCAAGCCATTGCCGAGCCCTGAAGAACAGTGTTTATTGGGTAGGCGTGAGACCTGGTCTGACTGACTTGAGCATCGAGTTCAACTGTTCTGCTAGAGCAGAAAAGGTGCCAGAGTGCATTTGACTGAAGCACTTAAAATGCTGAAATCATTATAAACAGCACTAATGCTAATAATGAAATCCATTCTGAAAACATTCTGAATGTATTCTAAAGGTTTTATTAACAATTACATTTGCATTTGGACTTTAAGACATGCTCAGACCTCTAAAGCAGCCATTAGATTTACTGCTCAAAGCCGTGAGCACAGAAATAAGATCAATGTCTGGTCTAGAGAGACCACAGTAAGCAGGGGTTTGTGAGGTGGAGAACATGGTATATAGCACACCACCACTTCTATAGCACTCATCAAAAAAGACCAAGCTACAGGTCCTCTTCTCAAAGCCTCAGAGATAATGAGACGCCTCCACAGCACGCACTTGAGGAACATCTGAAGCAGCAGACAAAAAAAAAGAGGAACAATCAGAAAAGCCAGGACGTGTCATACTCCAGGCAGCAGGAGCTTGTGTCTCATTTAAGGAGATGGCCAGAGTTCAACAGGGTGGTCCAGGCCAGGCTGCAGCTATGCTCAAAATAGAACACCTTCATGTCCAATTAGTCTGGGCCTGTCCGCAAGTCTAAAAGTGGAAGTAGAGGAGAAGATTCCCACCATCCCAAGAGTTCAGGCTCCTCAAGGCTTCTGCCATCCAAATTAGTATCTTCTGTGAGGATTTAGGGATTTAGTATCTTCTGTCAGGATTTATAAACAATGTGACTTTTTTTCTTGGACTGAATAATCTCCACAGGCACATGGTTCCACCATCAACTACAGAGAGCAGCCTGGGCATGAGCAGAACGATGACTGCACGAGGCTGCGGGGAAGTTCAGAGCAGAACAGCGGTGAACTCATCTAGCTTTATCGTCCTTCACCAAGTGCTTTTTTTTAAAAGCCGGCCCCATGAATATTCTAATTTGACCTTTGGGGCAGCCAGGTTGTGGATATGAAAAGCGAACTTGTCTGAAGAGGAAATAACTGACAGTGGTGAAAGATGAGATGCTGGCTCCATCCTGAGAGGCTAGGAGGATTGAATGGTGTGGGGAACATCTGACATGGCTGGATATTTGAGGGTTCTGATTCAGTTCATGGCAGAAAACTGTGCACAGGCTGGTCCACCCCCTGGAACCGGAGGAGGGTCAGGTTGGTGCACTAAATGTTTATTTTGGGTTGGGGGTGTGGGGGGGAAGGGTGGCAGTGGTTATCATGTGGTCAGGGAACAAGTTACTCATCAGCTATAAGTGGAGGGGAATGAAAGTAAAGTGGTCTCATGGAGAGTTTACCTGCAAGCACACAATGGAAATTGGACAAGAGAGTGAGACAAACCAACATATGGTAAAAGCTACTGACCTTGTGCACATTGGGTTATCAACAGACAAGTATGTTACTCACTCCTACCTACTGCAAAAGAAAAAACAGCAAGACATGTGTGATCTGATAAGTGTGAGGCACTACCAGCTGTCTGCTGAATTAATTAGATTAACTCTAGAGTGCAGTAGCTGAATTCCACTAAAGCAGACAGCAAAACTAGAGAATGCTGAATTCCACCAACGCAGACAGGTAACTAGAGGTAGTGGAAAAACATCAATTTGATAAATTATACCAAAAGGAGAAAGAGACTAAAAAGAAAAGAATGGACTCACCTCACATGTGATAACAGTGACACTTAAGCCTCAACATGTTCCGTGCTTTGAAATGTTTCCCCCTCTGATGTTACCTTTTCATTTTGTGCCTTGATTTTCCATGCAATTGCTAAGTAGTGTCATGGTTCCTAAAGTGCTAATGTCTAAATATTTCATTCAACATTCAAACGAGAACCATTCCTGACTGCAGCTGAAGCGGATGGCAGTGTGTTTGGATGGGTTAGATTCAGGTACAGTTGGCTGTCCAGTATCTTACCAGCCCAAGGGAGGCAATATCAAGCAGAGGGCTTTATCTTTTATTGGGCACCTGCTCATGCCTGGAGCTGAAGCTGCTTCAAAGAAGGATGTGTGTTAGCAACTTCCCTGCATCGCTCACTCTCACACACACTCACGTGCACACACACACACACACACACACACACACACACACACACACACACACACACACACACACACACACACACACGCCCCCCAGGTAAACACACTCTGACTGTCTTTTTAGAATGAAAAGGCGATTTTTTTTCAGGCTGTGGCAGGTCCGTTTGTGTAGGCTGCAGGGACCTCAAGTTCCTACCCAGAGTGCATTGTGTTGTCAGTCTCATGGCCTTATGTGCTCCCTCCTTACGGCATCGCTACCTTACTGTGTCTCTCTTGGTGCCAATAGGGGAGGGGCATTCTGGGTAGCAGAACAGGAGCAAGCAGAGTGTGAGGACTGGAGTGACCCCCAACGGCAGACTCAGCTGGAGAAGAGCGTTGTTTTTAAAAGAGATGCCAAAAGCAGAAAGATTTGTACAAAATAGCAGGTGTTGCTTTTTTGACAAGCATTAGATGAGAATTATGAAGAAAAAAAACAATGCAAAATGAAATGCATCCTAGGAAAACAAAAAGTAAGAGTTTAAATGTCAGAGTTTAGATATTATAACGTTAATACAAACATGCACACACATCCACTCACACAAACAGACAAAACTGGTCTCCTCATGTGGCTGAATGCCTGAAGGAAGGCTGGGAGAGACATGATGTACTGACAGAACGGATCCCAGAGCGCCTTTGGAGAATCCCGACGGATGCATCACATCTGCAGATCAATACCGTACTTAATGTGCTACTCACTCGGAATATCAATGGGCCGTGGGAAAACGCTCTCAGCCTCTCACAGAGGATACCATCCAAAGCCTACAATTATCACCTAGACACACACACACACGTGTGCATACACACACGCGTGCACGCACACACACACACACATGGCCTGATTTGCTTTTAGTTTTCTATTTTAAATTCCAGGAAAACTTTTGTATTCCTTTAAGACTGTAGTTTGTAGGACATTTTGTTCTCATGCTGTCCCAAAACTGTTTTAAAGCATCTTAAGACCACCATTTTGCAAACAGTCAATATGGCAAAAAACAAAGGAACAGTCATCCTTCCTCGAGACATGGCCCTGCAGTAGATCACGTCACCATAACACTCGCAGCCTATATCCTGCTGCATAATGAAACCAGCGGTGGGTTGGGCAGCGCTGTAGCGATCACAGCGTCGGCAGAGCGAGTGCAGTTCCTGAGGGCTTAAGTTCAGTATTCTTCCAGCAGCATCTGGTGAGTCTGGGCCCTACAAGGCAGTGCTCAGGGCTGGCACTGGGGCCAGGGGGATCTGTCTGTCTTGCAGCAGGGCCAGCGGTCTCCATCACCACAACACAGCCCCCACGGGCTGATAAACGCCTTCCACTGCCTCAAACAAGACAGAAGGTGACATGCACATGAACCTGTGCACATGTACCTAAGCAGAGAAGCAGGTGCATGTGCAAGTGTGAGTGTGTGCGTCTGAACATTTGCACATATCAAGATTCCAGGAGCGAAGCATGCGTGACTGGGGTAGATCAGCTCCTGTCAGAAGCGGGATGTGGAGACACCCTCCTCACTGCACCATCTGTGCCTCTGTCTGGCTGTGGGGCTCTGGGTGCTGGAGTGAAACACTGTTCTCTTTCAGCACTCATCTCCAGAAGGGACCCCAGGGAGCAGGTGGGTGGGACCCTGCTCCACTGAGGGGCCCCACTTCTCACAGCCACGGAACACTGATGCAAGTTTGTTGGTAAGAATCCCAAGTGGGTCCCCAGCAAGGTGCCCTTGAGTGAGACAATTGACACCTGATATATTTTTTCTTTCAATGGCTGTGCATTCTTTTCTTCTCTAATAGGACCTCTCCGTTGCCCCCCATAAGAGGGTCGGTTTAGTAGTGAACAAAATAGTGTAGCAGCATTAACACAGTGGACAGCACAGTGGAGTGAATACTGTAATTTGTGATGGTAGCTCAGTAGACTCGGCTGGGGCTACGAGTCAGAGGTTTGATGCCCACTGATGGCTGCTGCCACTGTGCCCTTGGATAAAGCAATTAACCTCCGGCTGCTCCAGGGAAGCACTCCTTGTAGAGGGATAGCATTAGGACAAACGCGAAAATAAATGTCAGCTGAAAATGACATCGGCGTGAAAGTTACACAAGCCCAGTGCAGCACAGTCGTGTGTGCTGACCCAAGTCACTTATGGAGCAGGACCTGAACCAGAAAGCCCTGCCCACTCCCCCTGCTAGGCCATCATCAATGCATCCATCCCAGAAGCCCGAAACCCTGAAATGCAATGGAAAAACTATTCTCACAAAGACGCATCTGTGAGCCATAGAGGATTCCTCCCAGCTCTCTGTCTGTATGGTCCTACAGACGAAGTCACATTGTCTGATAGTAAAAAGTGACAGGAAAGATAAGTGGAGTGCGCCGCGCTCCCATTTGGGCCACGGCCCGCGTGTTCTTCACGCCTGTGCGCCCACTCTGCGCCTGTGCTCCTCTGTTCTACTGCCCGACAGCTCCCCTAAATTACAACCATTACAGGGAACTGGAGACCTGGGGCCAGGTGCCTCCTCTCTGCACTCCGATCCGAATGAGTCCAGCACCACGCAATCTGCACAGTGCTCAGTGGACCCCTCAGCCACACAACAGACATGCCTCTGCTCGTGAGCCGAACACTTCTGACTGCCGCTCCCTGGCCTTCGGTGGCCTTTAAAATCAAAAAAGGAGGGCTTAGAGGACAAAAAAGAGCGAGGTCGCAAAAGGGCGGACAGAGGGGCTAAACATGCAGCCCACCAGCAGAGCTGCCCGCAGCATGGTGGAGGGGGGCGCTAAACACACCCGCAGAAAAGTGGGAGGGGCTCGGGTAGTCACTACAGCCTGAGAGAGAGGGCATAGGCAGAACAAGAGACAGATGAAAAATACATGGAGACAGAATGAGAAATGTGTTCTGTTCAGGCTCTAACAACTGGAGAAATTGACAGTCTATAGTGAAGTCATGCCAGAGCATACAAACCAGAGCTATTTTTTTCTACTCCAGAACATTTAAAAATGTAAAGATTTTTAGCTCTCAAATTATGATACAAATTATGATTCATCACTATATACTTATTATTCTGAGTCCATTTGTCTAGAGACACTGGACTTCCAGCCGTGGAACAGGTTGAATGGGAGTAGCTGTCATAGCAACCTGATCTCAGGCTGAGGGTGGCAGACGGCAGGCAGACGTCAAACTTCATTACAAGGCCCACTGGGACGCTTGATCAGCAGACAGCTAAGAGCCTGTACAAAGAGCAGCTTCAGAAAGGCACACCTGAGCTCCCACTGATGCTGGCCGGCTGCCGTTGCGCCCGAGTAAACCAAGCAGGAGTCTGGGATCGATTGCATCTGCCGGGGAGAATCCCAGGATATCTACGCTGCCGTCTCAGGGAGAGAGTGGGATGGGTTAGAAGGCTGTCTGTACTCACTGTCAGTGCCCGGATGGCTGCCGAATCCGATGAACGGAGCAGTTTTGGCTTCCGCCTCGGAGCTCAATGGAGGAACTTCTGCGCCGCAGATGGAAGCAAGAGTTTTGGGTTGGGAGCACTGAGGGGGGGGGGGGGGGGGGGTGCAGGGGGAAGGGGCAACAACCCCACAGACAAGACAGCACTTAGCAGTCTTCAGCCAAGATCCTGTAAGAATTAGAGAGAGAGAGAATTAGGAGTCATGCTGGAAAGTCACAGGTTAATAACAGCATGTTTGAGGCAGGAAAGTGCTGGCCAGAAACACAAAGTGGTCAGTGACCTGTGACAGAGGAAGGGACAAACCGCTTGAACGTTCCCCTTAGAGCAACCACCGCCCTTACTCGGCCTGTCACAGCACACGGGCATGCGCACACACACACGCACAGTGGAGCTCTAAACACTAGCAGATGTTTCTGGTGGAAAGCAGAGCTCCCTCCTCCAGAGACCGCCACGAGCAGAGCCACGATTTCTAAACTCATTAACCCTGGTTAATCTCTCCCTGTTTTTCTCCCGCTCTCCTTTTCCTAGTCAGAGATGCTGTTTATTTCCCAAGCAACTGCAGCATTGCATATGTCATATGTAAACAATGTATTAATACCTGCATTATTAAAACATGACTAAACAATAAGTACTTTCTATATATAGCTATATGCTTTGCAGTCAGACTGTAGGGCTCCTGTTCTGAGGGATTCAAATTTTAGAATTCCTGGCACGAAACAGACACCCCAGAGTCGGAGTAAAACTGGTTTCGAATTCCAGAGCCCAGGCTTAGCCCAGCTTATTAAGCAACCACGGAGTTTTACACACAGTCGCCTCTCTTAAGAAAGCCTCCTCCCTGCTGAGTTTGGGGGCCACTCGCAGAATGTGCCGCAAACGTATTTGTGCAAGGTTAGCACATTCTGACTGCCGCTAGCTGCGCTAACCGCTGGCGACTAACAGCGTCTGTTTCCGATATCTGAAACCCCGCCCCAATTCAAGACGCTTCATTGCCATGGCCATATTTGGTCATCGGAATGTATGGAGTGGACTTATAATTGAATGGTTTTTTTTAATGCAAATGAATACAGCGAAGAGGTGTCGATGTCCCCTCTCGGCAGTCCAGAGGCTGCAAAGAGCTACAGAGGCTTTTGTTGCTTTGGTTAACACATGAGTAGTCCCAAATACCCATGTTTAAACTGATGCTCATCTGCAGGGAAATTTAAATAGACCGTAAAGAAGCACCTGGTATACAGAAAGATCTAAATATTTATTTAATAATGAGTCAGATGCATGTAAGCCACATTTAACAGGCATTTTTGTTTTGAGCTTGTTTAGAGTCTGGAGAATATTACTGGGTCTTTGGCCTGGAGTTTTGATCAGAGCCACCTCATATGAAGTGACAGCCAGTTCATTTGAAACAATATAGTCAGTTAGGATGGTGTTCCAGAATCTAAAGACACACACACACACACGTTTTTCTGTGTGTGTGTGCGCATGTCAACAAATTGAAATGTGTTTCATAGGAAAGGGGCTGCAGTGTCATTTATTAGACTCGATTATACACACTCACTTTTGTCATGTGTGATCATTTGTGTGTGTAAACGTCCTCTGAGAGTTTACATCCTTGTTCCTACAAACCAGCAAGGTATTGTGAGCCCCATATTTAAAAGGGGACAAAATAAGGTTGCCTGTTCATTGTCATTGCACCAACAGAATTGTGACTACAATATTGTCACAATTGGGCACAAATTAAAGCTACAATATGGCACAAATTAAATGTATAATGCCAGAATTTACAACATACTGCCACCACACAGAGTTTAAAAACACAAAAAAGCAACATATTTGTGTAGGCATTGTGCTTGGTGAGAAATCGCATGGGAAATGCTAGACTGCTGAGTCTGCTTTGCATGAGGTGGCTGCCGTCGAAATAAGACCACAGACACCACCGCTGGCCATGCAGAGCAGACTTTGCTCTACAAGACTGGGCTCTGATTTCGTGTCGGTGCTGGTGCGTTGAAGCCACCTAACGCCGTATTTTACTAACTGAACGTAAGATGCGCATGCGTGTATTACCATTCGTTAACTTGGTGGACAGACGTAAAAGCGCATGTGACAGGTTAGGTGGAATGATGCAACGGGGGTGTGACACTGAAACCTGCTGGTGCGACGGTATTGGTCGATTCCATTTTGGTTTAAAAACGCGCTTGCACTACTGCACAATTGTGTCTAATTTCTCACAACGGGATTTTGATCACGAACATCACCCTAAGTTATTTCTTTTTTAAAATCCAATTGTTACTATTAAAATGTGAATCCGACGGGTCATTAAACCCAAAACAATATATAATTTAAATAAATAAAATACTTCGTCATATCACAGTTATGTAAATAATAATTTACGCTCATCATCGGGAACAATAATAATGCTTTGAATGCCATACATTTTGCTGCGGCGACTACTTCTCTGTATGGCTGTTTCCTCATTTGTGAATTTCTGTGGGCGTTGCCATTCCTGCACATTCGCTGCCATGACGAAATTGTCACTGCGCAGTCGCCGTTTCATGCTCGGCTTTTTCTCACACCCAGCTTTTAAACGGAACTAGAGGAGTTATTCTGATTAGATACACTGGCGGGACGCCTAGCCACACCTGCTGATCATGTATTCAGTCTAACGCAACCTCTTTGTAATTATGAAAATAGCAATACATCAAACAACGCTTCTGCCACACCCACCCATGCGTGCGCTGTGGTCGTATGAGGTCTTATGTTCCACGTTTGCGCTGTGTCCGCAGAAACAGCGACCTTAGTCTTGGCTAGACCGGCTCAGCTAAGATAAAGCAGGGATAAATGCAAAGGTTCTAGAAGAGTGCTTAATTCAGACTCTAGTCAACAGGCTGAGCCAAGAGGAGATGTGTGGGCTCAGGCCAAAACTTCTCTATTGGATGTTTTATAAGTTTAAGCTGACGCGGCACTAAATCGTAGAGGTTCAGACGATAAAGGTTCAGGTTAAAGATGTCATTCAGGCGACAGCTGGGGTATAAATGGTGACTGTAAATATTGGCCCCATCTCAGCTAACAAGAGTCATGTGACCTCGATTTTCTCATTTGCTTTTAAAAGACCCAGAGGAGTTCACTGGTATTTAGACGTGCCTCATTGCTTATGAGATCGCCTCTGTGTCTTTGCTCTCTCACAGCACATCCTTTCTCCTTCACTCCCTCATTGTCGCCTTTCTGTAAGGAGCTGTGTGCGTTTGTGTGATATTGCTGTACGGCGGATCAATTGTTAATCATCATCTTGATATTGGCCTCTGAAATACTGATATTTCAAAAGAGTGCAACAGGGACCCGAGTGCTGTAACAAACCTTGCAAACTTTCATTAGGCCTCCTGATCTGAGACACCATCACTGTCCATGATGTGTGTTCTGCCTGCCATGACAAGACTAGATGTTCACAGAGGCTCACAATCATAAGTTTTAACATTATGCACCACTGTTTGGAACCAGTCTCTCATCAAGTGTTCAGTCCGGGTACTGGGCGGCTGTAAAAAGGTGTGGTCATGTTCGCGTCTCATTTCTTCTGCCTTCTTCGCCTTCCATGACCCTGTAGGCCATGAGCCTTGTTTGCTGATCATTGGCCCTGATTTGGTCCTGCTACATGCCCCCCCCCCCCCCCCCATCCATATCCACATCCCTACCCCCTCCAGCCCATGAAATGGGATTATTAATAATGCAGTTGCCTCGCTGTCATACTGGCCATTAGTGTAGTGAAGAGCAGGTCCAGCAGGCTGATTAATTACTAATCAGATTAATTGCTGTCTTTCAGGAGGAAATGAAATGGACTGCACTTCCATGTGGCTGAGCAGAGATGCCTTACACCCCCACCCCCACTGCTGAGTGCATGTTCAATTATGGCCAGTGACGCACCAGGGCACGGAAGAATACTGTCAGCAATCAAATCATTTAAAGACCTTCCTTAAATTAGGAGAGTACCTGTACAACCTAGTTTTCTTTCTAATGCTTCTAATGCAAAAAAGGTCTTTTGTGTCCCCAGCATAATGTTGCGAGCTGTTGCTGGTTGCTATTACCAAGCCGATTGAGTCTCAAGGCAGAACAATAAATCCACTTTGAAATTTCTGAAATATTTGGTTGTTTATCATTACTTACTTTGAACATGATGTCAGTGTTTCCTGACACCGCACATCGTAGATGTCTGCAAGCTGCTTTGTAAAACAGCTAGTGATGCAAGGGTCTTGTGCATTTGTGTGCAAGTACATGTGCATCTAGTACAATGCAGTCAGAGACGCTACAGCTCATCTGCCCCCAGTGGAAATATTGATTAGTTACAGTGTCCTGTGGGCGAGTGCATGCATACACATGTATAAACACAAATGCACAATTGGAAACAGTGGGAAAAACTCATTGTAATGGCACCAATCTCAGCTTCATATCATTACTTGCACCTCAACCAATTAGCAAACATTCCAGTAGGCATGACTCTCTCTCTTTCTCTCTCTCCCTCTCTCGCCTGTAGGAGTGTGAGAGTTTGATTCCTGCAAGGCTGACAGTGCCATTCACAGCGGCATTTCATCTTTCACTCCAGACATATGGGTATGCCCTGAGAGATGGAGATAGTTTTTTCACACTGTCCATGAGACGTGAAATGATAAAAAAGAAAGGACAAAGAGGCCAGGGTAAAATGACCCTGACATTCCTGCAGAGGCCAAATCATGCTAAAAAGAATTACCTGGACCCAGCCACAGACACCAAACCTCCAACCATGCATCTTTTGACTGGGTCAAAATTATAATCCAAGCCAACATCCAAACCTACATTTTATGACTGGTTCAAAAATATAAACCAAGCCAACCTCCATCTTAAATACAGGCCCAAGTCATAGGAAGCTTTGGGGTTCTCAAATCAATGAAACCTCCAGCACAACTTTGAGGAAGAGTATAGGGGTGCCAACGAGGAGGAAAAGTGATTTCCAGTGAACAACAAATGAAAATGGATGTTCTCATTAGTCCATGCCCAAGCTTGCCGAAAGTCTATTGGAAGCAGCCTTGGGTGTGAATGAGGGCAAGAACATACAGCTGCTCATCTGAGACATCAGGGCTCTAAATATTTGTCAGTATGAGCCTAAGTAAGCGGAATTGTTATTTTAGCTATTCTAAACAGTAGTCGCATCATAGAAAGTATTAAAAGGAATGCTTTTGGAATAAAAAAGTTTTACGTGCTCAGTAGAAGGTTCTCTGAGCATTGTGCCTGGGGAAGAAAGGGACTTGTGTATGGGCTCAGGGGTTTCTTCCAAGGCCCTTGGCCCAGGGTTCAGGCTGCAGAGGGCCAGGTCACTGGTCCCTGCTCTGATGTCATGGGAACGGATGGAGAGGTCCTGTCAGGATGTCGTAAACTTCCATCTCTCCGTCTCTTGCAGCTGTTCAGCTGTTTGCAGTCGGTTCTTCCTTCGTCAGCTGTTTTACACAAACACCCCCTTCGGCTGCAGCTTCACAAGTGCACTGCTGATGCATTTCAAGTGCTCCCAAAATTATGGCTGGTGAGAAACACACAGGAAAAGGTGGTAGGTTGCTAACAGAATATACCTCTTTCTCTCTCTCTCTCTCTCTCTCTCTCTCTCGCTCCCCCCCCCTGGTGCTGGTCAAAATGAACATGACCCTGACTTGTCCCTTTTCCTCTCCAGCCCGGTGTGCCAGCTGGGGAAACCTCATTGTTCTAGCTCTGCAGTTTGACAGGTAGCCTTTCAGCCCTCCCATATCTCCCTGTGTCCAACCACCACCGTCGCCACCCCCATGCGCAGCTCACTTCAGACAACTCGCCACACGCACTGACCTTACAACGGCCTTTCTATTTAGTCATGCAGCAAAAACCATGAGCACAATCACTGTGCAACTAACCTAAAAAACAGCGCTTTCTAGAATTCTGCATGTCTGTTATCCATGTCCGCATGTGTCCCAACCTTGATGAGGCGTAAAAGGGACACAGAAAGAGCCTGAAGGCAGACCAAAGTCCCGCCGTATTTTATACATCACCTGCACACCGAAGCAATCCTCCACTGGAAACGTAAGCATCCGCTCTTGGTTCCTGCCATGGTGGGCTGCCAACGCTTGCATGAACATGGCAATGCAGGAAAACACAATCTAAGAGCCTTGCTGGACATAAATCACCTTGAAAGCAGCATGCAGTACTTGGACTGACAGCTGGACAGCTCCCAGCATGCCTTTATTAAAAATCAAGTCATGGGGGCTGAATGTACCACCACTCCGCCTCCGCCTAAACCCACACAGGATGGCTACAAACCGATCACTATTCCCGGGGGAAGGGGCTTTTGCTAGAAATGCAAACCATAGACCTCATTTAGCAGGCGGTGGAGGTGGAGTGATGGAATGATGGATGAAGGGATGATGAGCGTGTTAAAGGAGAGGGAGAAGCATTTTAGAGACAGCAAGGTGTGATGTATGCTTCTGTCAAGCTGACAAGTCACTGGAACAACCTAGACATGTAATCACTCCAACCTGGGAAGGGAAAGGGAAAAATCACAATCACAGTTTACCCCAACCCCACCCCCGCCACAAAATAGGGCCAACTTCAGCATTTGAGTAAATAAACAAACCCCCAGTGGTATTACAGGAAAGGCTGGCTGAGGTGGAACAGAGATACCAGCCTATGCATGTAAGATCCATGACACCAAAAACAGCAGCATCAAAAAATAGCTCTGTGAAAAAGCGCAGGACCTGCGGCTTCAGAATAAACACGTCAGAAAATGGCACCGCTGCCATGACTAATTTCTCCTGTTTTCTTTGACCAGGAGAAGCTGCCCCTGGGTCAGATATCTTACCAAGCCTAACACAAACCACAATTTTCTCTTGGCCAGCCACACTATGACAGTCATTACGATGAAAAAGAAAAGTGTCAGCCCTGGTGGCCTTGGGATAAAGCAGCCTCTTCGTGGAATTTTTCCTCACCACTTCACAAGCTCTTTCCAGCAGTGTAGCCCATTTCTTCTCTCTGTTTGTGGAACAAAAGATTTAAAGACATTGCGGAAGTGCAGGAGCTGCAAACAAAGAAGTCCTTATGGATCTTCTTATCTCTTCTGCCAGCACACACACACACACACACACACACACACACACACACACACACACACGCACGTACGCACGCACACACACACAGATAATCCAGGATTAGGCGTGCGATTCTACATCCAGGCCCCATCCTGGATCCCTAAAGACATGGGAAAACCTCATCCGTCCACCCCTTCCCATTACCTGGCTCTGAGTAACCGTGGCCATGCATAGCTAATGCAGATAATGAAATCTGGTCTCCAAGTCAACGGCACTCTCTCACCGCCTATCTACTCTCCTTCTCCCGCCCCTCTAATCTCTGCTGCTGTCTGCAAACACGCATCTCATGGGATGATGAAACTTCATATCTGTTGAAATCTCTGAATCTGAGATGAGGCGACGAGGAGCAGACATGAGCTAGCCGGGCGCTCCAGTGCCTGCAGCCGTCTACGGGGTTCTTACATACTGCGTCTGTCAAACCTCCTGGCCATGGTCTCCTGATGCTTCAGGCCACAATGTCACTGACATCTGTACATCACCATCTTTGTTCATTCAACGGCTGTGCCAAAACCAGCAAGGAAATTCAAACCACAAGAGCACACGCAGCATGTGGAGATGGCCCTCTGCCCTGCGCTGGGTGCAATCTCATTCCTCAGAGCTGTTCACTAGATATAGCACAGCCATTCAACCAAAGCAGCATTCCAAGTCTCGCCAAGCACTCAGGGAAATGCACTAGGCCCCGGAATAGAAAGCCGCAGCCTTTTCTGTTCCGCAGTTCCACGTCCATTCCTGAACAGTGTGCCAGGGGCTGGTCACTGCTACTGACGGCGTTCCACTAGTCTTGCCTTTGATATGCGACGAATGTTGTGCATTCAAGGCCACAGTAGCAGAAACCACAAGACCTCATAGCACTGAGCCGAGAGAGATATCGGCAAGTTCAATGTCTTTTAGTTGTATGAAGTGAATTATCTAATTGCAAGTAAAGCTCTGCCTTTGAGGACTTTTTTCAGCCAACTTATTTGACTGACACAGCAGTCTTTCCCTGTTATAAAAAAATTCTCTCCATTTTTTTCACTCACATCTCTTATTATAGCCCAATGTTCCAAGCTGTCAAGTTAACCAAGAGCATTTAATACATTCCCATCTCCAGCTCAACCCTCTCCCATCTCCAGCTCAACCCGCTCCCATCTCCAGCTCAACCCTCTCCCATCTCCAGCTCAACCCGTTCTCCCTTCTCTTCAGAATTTCAGAGAATTCAAGTCACTCAGGCCCCAAAGCTTCCAGATCAATTGTCCATTTTTGCTCCAGTGCTTGTGTCATTCACAGCCAGGTATGGCGAAAATGACTCCTCTAGAAACTCAAGTAACCCGATTACTAAAAATCATTGATCCAAATTCCTTGCGTCGAAGCTTATTTTAATCCATAGAACTATATGCACGGCATTCCTATGCCCCATCGTGCCTTGCTCGAAAAATATGTAAAACACCCATCAAGCCAAAAACAGATTCAGTAGCTAAATACTAAGCTTGCTTGCAAAAAAAAAAAAAATGTGGGAGCACACCAAAACAATGTGAGGTGACACTGTATTACTTCTACTGTAAAAGGGTGGGAGGATAGTATAAATAAGCCATAAGTGACTTTTGAAGGATTTTTGCACATATTTTCTTTACATATTTCTATTGTTTTCAAGAACTCTTTCTGCTTTCACACAAATGTTAAGGCCCAGAGTGCACTGTAAAAGTTAATGAAAGTAGCAAATGACAAATTATTAGTTTTACCTGGTTTATATTTTTCATGTGTGTAAACCAAACTATTTGGTGTTTGCCATTCATATCAACAATCACTACACCAGTTTCATCAAAGTGATGTTTAATGACTTGACAAAACGCAACACAATCATGTTCTGCACATATCTTGAAAAACACAAGAAAAATAAAAACTTCATGGAAAAAATATCCCGGATACCATTTTTATTTTTTATTTTTATTTACTTGTTTTTGCATTTCAGAAAATGTTTTATTTAAAACCACGAATGTAATATTGCACTTAAATTATGTTGAGTTTTGACAGATACTGTATGCAACTTAAGCAATAAAAAAAATACAGATTTTTCTAAAGTAGAAACCAATTAGTTGTTCATTTTAAGAGAACTGTCTTCTGCTTGTATATTTATTATTGCTCTTTAATAAGGCAAAAGTACTTCTCATTCGATTATTCGATGGAGCAATCGATAGCCAGGCTGGACAAACACACACTGCTCAAAAGGGTCACCCAGCCCACTGTACACCCCTCAGACACATTGTTTGATATGTGTGTGTGTGTGTGTGTGTGTGTGCGTGCGTGTGTGCGCGCAAGTATGAAAGCCTGTCTTGAGTGAATGTGTGTGTTGGTACAGCACAGGATTAACGATGGTGTCGGCACAGCATAGGGTTAACAATAGTGACGGCACAGCACAGGTTAGCAGTGCACTTTCTGAGCATATAGCTCACAGGGGTTTACAAATCTGGCATTGCACTCAAATGGTAATTAGCTAACATCTCTCTACCTGTTTCTGTTGGCCCACCATGTTACTGTTTCCCAAAAAAAAAAAAAAAAAAAATTCCTTAAAAATGTTTTAAAAAACAACAACCCTACTCTGCTTAAACAAAGTGGGGCAGTTCATGGAAAGTATTACAAATCTGTGTCCCGTCTCCCCCCCCCCCCATCTCTCAGACTCAAGGGATATCAGATGGCCTTTCACCTAGAAATGAAACATTGCCCACAAAACTCAAGCTAATATCCTAATTCTTTTTCAAAATTAAATCAACTTCAAACTGACTGACTACCAGCAATAGAACATTATTCAAATGTGTGTCAAAGAGCCTGCAGAATTCTGCAATGCAGTCAGAAAGAACCATTTGGTCTTCTGTGCACATATTCGGTATCCAATAAACTCTCAACCGCAATGAACGCAGGAACACAATGAGCAAATGCCACCAAAAATCCACTAAGAGGGATCAATAAAGCTATTGCAGTACAGTGACGGGGAGCATTAGAAATATGGCTTGTGCGTCTGGCCCCTTTATATAACCACACCACACCACACCATGCGCGTGCACACACACACACATACACACACACACACACACACACCCACCCACCCACCCAAAAAAGACAGGAATCTTTTCATCTTTTTAGTTTTCATAGACTATAGATAAGTGGCACTGACTTATCCTGTCTAATCACCGAATTCTTTGCAGCACAACCGTCTTCAGGAGAAACAGCAGTGAGTGAAAGGGCCGTGGTGAGAAGCAGGCCCAGCCTAGCAGGCCCAGCCTAGCAGGCGGGGCTTTATGAAGTGGGTTGTGTAAACATGCACTGAATGAATGGGAGCTCTGACTGGCTGCTTTGAGGGGAGCCCCTAGCAGCACCGTGTAATAGGCTGGCACACTCATCCGCTTTGGAGCAAGCTTGTGGAAAATAGCGGGTCATAGGCTGCCAGGCGTGCATGTGTGTGTGTGTAGCCTTGTTCTGCTAATGGCACTCTGGGTTTTGGGTTGCCAGCGCCAGTGTGAGTGAAGTCTGAGCCAAGAGGCCCTGCTTCTCCCTGTCCTTACCACAGAAGGGAAAAACACTGCTGCACACAGCCAACGGCTAGTTCACACACGCACGAGCGCATACACGCCACACACCCACACGCGGATATTAATCTCGTAAAGCGTCTCGCCTCGAAAACCTTGAGTGCAGCCCTTCTGAAGCACACTAGTGTGAGGATGTGGAGGTAACGAGTTCTGGGAATGCGCCTGGAGTTTATTTTAATGTGGGAATCTTTCATCTGATCCTGCTCCTCTGCTTGCCTGATTTTGTAGAGAGGACCTCCACACCTGAGGCTGGGGGAACCACAGGGGGGAAAGACAGACAGACAGACAGAGAGAGACAGAGACAGAGACTTGCCTGCATTAGGGCCAGTTAAATGAGGCTCCTGCATGATGACCGACACTGACAGGTCAGCCAGTCAGGTTGTGCACACGCCGTGACTCCCACCACAGCAAAACAATTTCCCTTTCAGTCTGCAGGAGGAGAAATGAGCTGCTGTTTACTGACCTTTGCGTGGAGCTGTGTCAGTGTCATCACTGTTCCTGCAGTGGCTGCGGGACTGCCCCAGACACACGTACACACAGAGGAGGACATAATAAGAGCTACAGCAACCGTGTGTGTGTGTGTGTGTGTGTGTGTGTCTCCGTGTCCTGGGAAGTATTGTATTGTGTCGTCAAGGTAGACACAACAAGAGAGTGACGGTCTGTATACCGACGAGGATGGAATCATGGAATAACGAGCTGACTAGGCTGAAATTAAGCCAGCACTGAGCACTGAGAAAGATGCACTGATTAATGGTTCCTTTACACTGAAAAAAATAGCATGCAGGCCGAGAAATCTGCAATAGTCTGCTCCCAACAACACAGCAACAGAGGTCTTACCCAGCAGTGAAGAACAGAAGTAAGAGCATTAGCTAGCGGTTGTGCGGAGTGTTGAAACAGGCTCCAGCTACTTTGCCAAAGGCTCACTGCACTCATCAGCTCTGTGTTTACAGCCTGATCTGTGCTGCAGGTTCAGCAAGATGCTCACTGTTTACCCACTATGGTTCCATGAAGCCATCCCGAAGGAAGTGCTAAGATGGCGTCTGAAGACATCTACCATCCCCATGTTCATTACTGCAATTATCGTCATTGTCAGTATCAGTGTGTGTGTGCGCGCCTGTGTATGTGTGTGTGTGTTTGGGGGGGGGGGGCTTCAGCTGTCAGGAGCTTGTTGGGTGAGCAGGCAGCACTGTTGACAGAGGCTGAGGAAGGATGGAAAGATGGCGAGTTATCAGTCAGCTGTGTGGCGCAGAGTGCGTGTCATGCGAAGTGTGTGTCGGACAGAGAGCTGGAGCAATGGCGTTTGTGCAGGCGGAGGTCGCATGTGTGCAAGCGTGCCATGGCTGACGCTATCTATGTGCAGAGCGATCTGGAAATGTGCCAGTGAATGCAAGCGTGTGTGTGTGTGTGTGTGTGTGTGTGTGTGTGTGTGTGTGTGTGTGTGTGTGTGTGTGAGCACGCGCATGCGCATGTGTGAGTGGCGGGTGTCGTGCAGACACTGGAGAGCGGGTACCACTGACGCATGGCTATAAGCTGAGAACGCCACGGCAACAGCTTATCAGCCAAAACAGCTGGAGCGCATGCCGCCCCCTGCTGAGGGAGGCCAGGGGCTTATGGGGCTCATGCAGAGAGAGAACGCACACACACACACACACACACACACACACACACACACACACACGCCATCACCTCCATCCAGGCAGAAAACGCCCTGTAACCTGTTCTGCGGAACACTTTTGCCTTCCTCTCTGTGTCTGGCTCCATTGCCTGGCTCCGACATCAATAATGCATGGGCGCTGGGCTGGGGCCCAGGCCACGGGGCAGCTCTGTGGCTCGCGGCCCGTTTGCTGTGCATGTCAGCTCACTTCTCCAGCCCCCTCTGCCATCTGCACTGGGAGAGGAATTACCGTGCCCCGCGTGCCATTCCTGGGCCTGGCACACACTCACAGGGCAGGTGCGGCTGCTGCCTGTACAGGCCGGAGCAGAGCCGGGAAAGACAGAGGACCAGCAGTATTCCTTTCATCCCCATTTCATGTCTCTTGTGGAATATGTATGAAAACACAAACGCAAAGGCAATTTTGCTGTGCTCCCCACAGCTCTTGCCGTTCCTGTGCAGACCGGGTCCAAACAGCACAATAAAAATGTGTGTGTGTGTGTGTGTGAGAGAGAGAGAGAGTGAGAGACAGAGACAGACACGCAGAGTGCAACACAGTAATGGCGGCTCCACTGTCTGCCATTGTAATGAAATTAGAACAATCTCCATCTGATTTATGGCAGTGCCACATCTGAAAGCGCCTCTTTTACATAAAGGAGAGCGTCTCCCTGTAGCCTTGCGATTCATCATCCAGCCACTCTGATGGATCCATCTGTCTTAATCCCGGCTCCAGTCCTTCCCAGTCACTGTAGTCCTTTCTGTATATCTCTCTCTCTCTCTCTCTCTCTCTCTCTCTCTCTCTCTCTCTCTCTCTCTCTCTCTCTCTCTCTCTCTCTCTCTCTCTCTCTCTCTCTCTCTCTCTCTCTCTCTCTCTCTCTCTCTCTCTCTCTCTCTCTCGGGACTGTTCTGCTGGGGGGTGGGGGGTTAAGAGGGATGGGGGTCAGCAGAGAGACAGTGCACCGGTGTTTAACCTCCCCATTATTTACAGCTCCAGACTGAAGATTCTAAAGAGTCAGGGAGGGAGGACTCCTGACTGGCTGACTCAAGGGCTTGTAAAAGAACATGGCTCCAATAAAGATTTCTGGACCTGTGCATGTGTACGTTAGGGGTGCACAGCATGAGATGTCCGCATGCACTGAGCATGGGCGGGGCCTGGGGACCTGGGGGGTGCACCTGGGGCTCATGCGTGGGTCAGCGAGCATCTCTGAGGTGTGAAGCGGAGCCGGCAGGGACAGACGCATCGCAACTGCTGGGCAAAGCTCACTGTCAGGGTTGAGCAGTCACTGGGCTAGAAGGAAAAAAATCTGTCTGGCAAGCCTGCACTCCACAGGGGCTCACTCTGCTTCCAAACACACGAAGAGGCGCATGCATGCGCACACGTCCTCTTCATCTCACATGTGGAAACAATCACGACAGCATCATCATAACTGAAACCAGAGAATCCTGATATGTGCAAACTCACAGACAGACAGACAGACACACACACACACACGCCACAGTAGTCTGCAGCATGTGAGAGGAGGTGTATGTCCGGACCAGGCTACCCTGTGGCTCGGCTGCAGGAGGTGCCTTTGGGAGCTCTGCCTGCACATCTAAAGCCCCATCTGCTCCCGCGGCAACCGCTCTGCTCCAACGCCAAGCCACTCCCTGTGTCCTTGGACAGACAGACCACTAAAGTCTGAGGAACACAGCACATCCAATCTTATGATTTTGTGATAACATCCCTCGCACGATAAAATCGTCATAGTCTTTTTACATAATGATATAAAAGTAGACATCAGTACATGGACTTGTATCTATATGTTGACAGTATACTGGCAAACTGCTTGTGTAATCAATTTGAGCAAGTGAGGCAGAACCGAAGCATATGAAACTCAAAAGGCACAGAGCTGACCAATTTATGTGGTGCTCCACTGGAACATGTTGAAATGTTTACCAAAATGCATTCATGCTTTGCTTGGTTATTCCTGCCTGTAGTTATTTTTGATTACTTTTGGAGTCTATATCATTTAAAAGTCCATGCATTAAATAATTCTGATCATTCCAGATTTAAGATTCAAAAACACAGCAGGTAGAATGCATTAGTAATCGCTTTTCCTTGACACACATAGTATTGGGACCAGTTATAAAAATCCAGGATAAGTCAGACCTTGCAGAGACCACTGGAGGGAAGTCGGTTTTACAGAGGAGGGAGGGGAGAAAGCGACTGAGGAGGCATCTGCCTAATCGAATGTGCTAATTAACCTTAGTAGTGCCCAACGGAAACAGGCTGAGCAAGAGACAGGAAAGGATAGATGGATTTGTCTACCTATGGCCCCAGTGGGCAGGACGCTCCCTCCGTGTGATCTGCCGCGCCGGATGGGCTGAGGTCTCTGAACAGGGAGGCCCGCCTGGAGAGAGCCAGGGGTAGAGAGCTGTATTTAAGGAAACCATTTCAGAAGTGACTCGATCAATGACGGAGGGACTTGAAATCCAGTGGCAGCCTGTTTGAGAAGCAGCACATCCGTGTGCTCTTGTTTAAGAGGAGGAGTGTAGGGAAGAAAGCCAGTGTGGAGGAGGCTTTCATCCCTCAAACACTGAAAGGGAGATGTGATCATTCACCAAACAACCACACTAATAAACCCACCCACCTCAGGCCAAAGGCACTTTTGTGAACATCTTTCCTTTACACTGTGTGTGTGTGTGTTTGTGTGTGTGTGTGTGTGTGTGTGTGTGTGTGGGATAGGAGGTCTTCATGTCTGTGTCTGTGCCCCTGCCCTGACAGTCTTGGTAGCATCCTTCTGAGAGCTGTCCTACTTTCAACCTGCACATGCTGGGCTGCCCATCTTCCACAGGAGCCAAAGTCTGCTCCCTCTCTGTCGGATTCATTTTCCTGAGCTATTGTTCAGCTTAGGCACACACACACCCACACAAACTTACTTCTACCATTTCCAGTGTTACGCGATGTGTATCCCACAGATGAGCAGAGGTCTTTTTCACACATCTAAAACTAGTCTGAGTTTGAATGCCAACAAATATATAATTTATTAACATCAAGTTCTGGCTGCTGTCAGTATTGTTTCATCCAAAACTTCCTTTGGGGGTGAAGACTTCAGAAGTGCTTAATAAAATTGTATTTTATCTGACAGTGATGTTTTGAATTGACAATAATTATACTACTACTGTTAACTATTTTATTTGCTAACTTAAATTCTAACTCTGTATAATACAGAGGCAGACCTTGATTACGCAACTCACAGCAGTAAACAGCCCATCAGTCAAATGTCACCAGAATAATACCCATCTCCTTCGCATGTTACAACAGGTCTGGGACACACCGCCTGCGTTTCTGGGAGTGACACGGGGAGCCAGGCAAGCCCTACAGGCTCCGGTTACTCAAGGTGGGAATAAACGCCGCCTTTCACACCTTTCTGCAGCCATCGCCCACACGATGGAGCCTCACTAGCCCTGAGCTCCTCCCAAAGGCCAGCCGGGACATGGCTAAGCTGGGCGCAAGAGTGTGCTGAGGGGATTTAGGGCAGATCACAGCCTGCAGCCTTACACCAGCCACCCATGGGCCATTTAGCATGGGGTGCCGAGGTGCGGCAGACTCGCATGTTCTCATTGCGCAAGTCTTATTAAGGGATTGCATATATCACTGGACACACTTCAGATAGGGTCGTGCGTTTTCATTTAAGAGTGCTAATAAATTTGAATGTCGGACTGTGTTCTAATGCATGAATCAATACAGGAAATGGGAATAGACAGTCACAGAGCTAAAGTGAAGGTAAGTGTTTACCAAGCCTTAAACCTCAGAGTGACAAACAGAAAACCACAAATGTCTTATCCACTTACACAGCTTTGGTCAATATTGCTAACAGATTACAAGCCTTTGAAGGATTTTCAGTGCTCTGAGCCAATTCTTCCAAGGTTGCATATTGACCAAAGTGCAAGAAAAGATCATGAAGACCCCCCCCCCACACACACACACACACACACATCTCTCTTTCCCCCTCCATCTCTCAGTTCATCTCTTTCCCTCACTGAGACCTACAGTGTCTTCCCAGGGGCTCAGTTGCTCCTCATTGGTCATCGCTGCTCTGTCTCCATGGAGACGGCTAAACGGGCACCTTCCTGTGTGCTGCAGCAGTGGAGGCACATGTGAGGACCAAACCAGGCACACGCAGGGCACAAACACACACACACACACACACACACACACACACACACACACACACACACTCCCTCTTAGTATCCACCAACAGCTGACAAAAAGGAAGACTCAGACAATGACACACACACACACACACACACACACACACACACACACACACACACACACACACACACACACACAGAGAGAGAGAAACAAAAAGAAAAAAGCTGAAGAGCGATCCAGGAAAAGCATGCTGCAGAATCAGAATGCTAATGATGCCCAGCCAGCAAAAGAAGAATGTTCTGTCTGTAAATGTCACTTCCTTTAACAAGGCGGTGTGGGTAGGTTGGGCAGGGAGGTCAGGTTGGAGATGAGCACTTATTTACAATACCCTTCCATCTGGCACTCAGTCCCTCTCTCCATCTCCACTCCTTTTCCCCTCTTAAATCTTCCGCCTCCTTGTCCTCTCCCCTCAGTCTCTCCCCTCGCTCTCTCCGTCTGCCCCCATGCTCCTGCCTCTCCCCATTTCTCTTCCTTTCTGTCCCCCTCCCTCTTCTCAAACTCTCCCCTCACTCTCCTCTCTTCCTCTCTCAGCTGTCTATGATGTATAGCTTCATTTCCAGCAAACTTTTTTTTCCCCCCGAGAATAAGATTACAATCTGGGCAATTGAGCAGAAACTGGCTTGATATGGTGGTGCGGGGGGGAATAATAAAGGAGAGAGATGGACACAAAGGGGCCGAGGAGAAAACGTCCCTCTTTTTAAATCCCGTTTCAGAGCCAGGCCGGCTTTCCAAAAGCACACGTGCCTGCCATTAGAAAGAAAATGAAGCATTCAGAAATGTAGGCAGGTATAAACAAAGCCAGAAGCAGAGACGGGAAATGCAGAGACACAGACGCGTGGGAACAGCAGGGGGATGGACAGCCAGTGTGGGTCAAAGGAGCACACGACCAGGAGAAGGCAGGATACACACTGTAGCCTGGGAAATGGCAGGGCTCGTTACAGGGCCCCACGAAAGGCCATAGGCTCAGATAAACGCAAAATATCATTAACGCACTGAGAAGGGGCATAAACCTGTTAGCAGACAATAATAGTGAGAACTGAAAACAGGCCTGATTAAAGATGCATTAAAGATGCTTAACTGGACTCTGGGCTGGCTACGGCTTGCTGTGATACTGCGCATAATAAAAATGCAAAAACCAATAAAGAAATAAATAATGTATTCATTGCTATTCATTCTTGAAATGTCAGTGAAAGGTTTTGGCTAAGGATCGCCTTTATTATTTTTCGCTCTCGGCTCTGCAGCTGAGTGGGATCTTGTTGCCCACAGTACCAACAGCTAGAGAATCCCCAGCAGACTGGAGAGAAAAGTGCGAAAATGGATACATTTATCAGCTTAAAGCAGCTCTCTCATATGTGCTGCATTATCCCAGGGAGCTCCTGGGGTGTTTTAGAGTGGCAAAGGGCCGCGAGGAAAATGAATGGGGTGGAGGTAGAAGCCGGGCCCCAGCCAGGGCCCGCTGATCCCCAGGCAGAGGGGAGCTCTGCTGGAGCACCGTCAGCATGCCTGACAGCCTGGAATGGAATGGAGCCCCTCTGTGACACGTTCACTCATTCATTAAATGGTCCTGAGAAATCCAGGAAGCACAACACCACAACCACCGAGAGAGGCAGAGGGAGAGGGAAAGAGTGAGTGAGTGCGTGAGTGTGAGTGTGTGTGTCACTAAGAGAGAAGACCTGTCCAGACAGAATGGTTTACAAGTTGCCTGCCATCCCGCATTTCATGGTAGTGAGAGAACCGTTTATGAAAGCAATGCATGCAAGCACTCGTCTCTGCCTGCCTCCAAAGAGCCCAGTGTCACTCCAGATCACTCCTGATGACTTCTATGTGAATTAAAATGCCACCTTGGGACTATAATTTAGGGACTGAACATTCCAATGCCAAAAGCAATCTTACTAGATTGTGTAGGCACAGCTACCACCAATCCCACTCTGGTTCCCCTGCATTGTTGGCGATATTCATGCATGTACCATGTGCTGTAGTAATGAAGGTTTGAGACTCCCACTCTCTGTTAATGAACTTTTACCTCCTGAACAGTAGCCCACTAATGAGCAGGGTGCTTTTATTCTGATCGATGTTTGTTGTAAACTGCCTTAATCTCCCTGCTGCTCTCCAGGAGACATGTTCACCCAGAGAGGAGAGCTCCGGGAGCACTGAAGAGGAGTAAAGAACGGTGGCGGTACAGACACACACCTGCCTCTCCTCTGTCAGACACCCCGCCTCTCTGTGAGTGCTCCAACCACTCATCCCAGCGAAGTCACTCGGCGACAGCGGGAAACTTGGCTGTTTTCGAGGGTCACGCCAGCTCTAATTTCCCGGTGTTTCATGATACGCACAAAAATAAAACACCTACCCACCTTCACGGGCCTTCATCGCACTCAGCAGAGCGTGCAGTCGACAGGAGCTAATTAGTGTTTACTGTGAAGGGATGGGGGACGCCATTAGTGGCTCTTTGTGTCCGAGAGCCAGGTTCTGAGTGCTGTAGTGACTGGTGAGCGGGTCGGCCCGTGAATGCACTCATCAGCGGCAGCGCGGAATCGGCCGAGCCACTGCCTCTTCTCTCAGATGACACGGCTGATTTGAATATCAAAACAGAATGCAAAACGGTGATTAAAACTCAATTATGCTGCGTGCGGATGAAAAGTCAATTAAGGCCTTCAGAGGCCTGGAGGAGACAGATGCTGAGGTGCAGGAGGGGGGAGCAAGGTGCCGGGGTTTCTGGGCAGGGGCTCGGAAAACGCCGACGGCCAAGCTAGGAACAATGCGAGGGAGAGGGCCAAAAAGAGCTCGGCCCGTCACGCTCGCACCTCCACAAAGGGCTGCGTTATATTCCAGATTATATTCACATCTCCAGGGGCAGCAGTAGTGACGGGAGCGAAAGAGGGGAGGAGGGAGAAGAAGCTTCCTGTCAATTCCATCACGACCCATCCATAAATTATGAGCAATTTGCATTATGAGGCATTCAATTGGGAGAGCAGAGAACAGCCAGAGACAGAAGGGGGAGAGAAAGAAAGCGAAGGAACAATCACAAAGCCCCGCATTCAAATGGAATCGGCCACGCACTCCCAGCGGGGCCACGGCCTCCTCGTTGATCCCGCATCATTTATTTACGGCGGAATAATGAGCGCTGAACGTGGGGAGTGGAGCAGCAGGGGTGTGGGGAGGCAGCGGGGCACAGGCCAGCTTTTTGATCAGCGTTGTGCAACTGCGTGGCCAAGGCCGGCTGGGAAGCCGTGGGCGCTGGACGGAGCGCCCCAGGTGGCCAGAGCAATTCATGAACTTCGTGTGTGTGTGTGTGTGTGTGTGTGTATGTGTGTGTGAGGTGTTTAAACAGCAACGTGGCAGAGTATGGTAACACATTTTTGCTTCGAGGAGCATCGCTTCCAAGAAGAGAAAGAAAATAAAGGGCCAAAGCAGGCAGAAGGAACTGTTGAGAACATGTCCCTCCACTGCTGTGTTTGAGGGGCCCCAGGGACGTACGGAAAACACATGGTCACACACTATCCCGTGTCCTCTCGAACCCTGCCGTGATTATGCACCACATGTTTTCCAAGATCTAGAGGATACCAGGGCTGTGGGAACGCATTCTGCTGTAACATTTAAACAAGTCCAACTCACTAACAGTTTACCAAAAGCTCAAAGCCTGCCTGGATTAACAGAAAGTCGCATGGCGGACTGTATGAAGCTGGGAGGGACAAAGGCAGGGGCTCGGCGTTGGAGAAAGCCTCAGAGAAGAGCGGCGCATTCCTCCCCGAGCTGACATCTCTTCCCCATGAAAAAAAACTTCTAGCAGTGTATTGATGTCAGGCCTGAGAGCTGCAGTATGCTTTGGCAGTATTATCATCTGAAAGAGAGAATTTGAACAGAGCAGAATAATCTATGGGTGGGTGGGTGAGAGAGAGAGAGACAGACACACACAGAGAGAGAGAGAGAGAGAGAGAGAGAGAGAGAGAGAGAGAGAGACACACATACACAGAGAGTGAAGGAAGGGGAGTCAGACTTGTTGAACTTGGCTTGCTGATAGGTTTCAGTGTCAACAGAAGATACTTCCTCTGTATTTCTCAGTGTTCTCTGGAGAAATCAAATACAAGCCTGGCCTCGCCTGGCATTTCCAGCTCAGTGGGGTATGTGTATGTGTGTGTCTCTGTTGGTCTTACTATGTATGTGTGTATGTATGTTTGTGTGTGTGACGTATATGCATGTAAGTGTGTTGTGGAGGGGTGGGTTCAACAAAGAAAGACAAAACCCAAACAAGTCTATCCACCATCTGAGGTGGTTATAAAGTAAGTGTCCTAGGTGTGTTACTACACTGTCTTTAGAATGCTATAACACCCCCCATTAAACCAGCAACCTATTGGTGCAAAATTCAGGCTTTACGCTAGGACTCCCTATTTAATGCAGCCTCATGTTACATTATGCAAACTAGACATTTGAAGCACAGTAAAGAAAGCCAGAGATTTCACAGCCAGGTCCCTCCACAAACCCTGTGTCACCTGTGTTCATGGCCCGAGTGGCAGCTGCTGCTGCCAGCTTACCTCATCCCCAAACTGGTTCAAGCTGCCCATACACACCATGGCATACTGCAGTCATTAACCTTCTACAGTCTCACAGTCTCTCTCTCTCTCCCTCTCTCTCTCTCTCTCTCTCTCTCCCTCCCTCCCTCCCTCCCTCCCAGGAGCTGAGCTGCACTCCCCCACTGGTAAATGAATGCTATCGATTCCTCCCTCCCCTCCCCAGGAGAGCCTCGGGACAGTGGAGGTGGGCACTCGCTCACACGTGCCGTGAGCAAAGCGGCTAGCGCACCCTGCAGCGGCAGCCTGAGGGCGGGTGGGTCCAGGTGAGCTGGGTGCTGTTAGCACAAGCACATCCCTCAGCCAGTGGCCTGGGGCAAATGGCCTGTCATTACTGAGCATTTGGAACACCACAGATCAGCATGAGAGAGTGGCCAGCCCCACTGTGCAGCTAGCAGCTCCAGTTGCACTCAGTCTTGCGTGCCATTCCTCAAACGCCAGCCTCATATCCCATTATGCACTTATATGGTCTGCATGGCTGCAATACCAATATTATTTTAGTACTTCATTGTGTGATCCAGCTTTAGTCATAACACGCTCACTGTAACGCAAGGCCATATTGTTTGGACGCGCCTAACTGCAGAAGAACCTTTAATGCCATTAAATGATAAAAAATATTTTACTAAAGAGTCAGTGTAAGAGAGTTTTGTAAAGGCTTTTCTCCTTTCACAACAAGATACAACCTGCCTCGGGTGTAAATAAACCCCCTTATAGCACAAAGGAGGGAGGTCTCAGTTAAAAGTGCAGAAGTGAATGCGAAACATGTCTGAGGATGACGTTTAAACACTGCCTGGGCATGGTGGAGGTGTGCCCTTTTGGAGAGCAGCAGGCAGAGTGCGTGGCCCCCACCCAGATGCCGCGCCTCCATTGCTTCCCTCTGTGACCCCGGCTGGGAGCAAACAAGTCCTCCAGGTGCCAAGCGCTACATCCCAAGCGCTTCCGCACCAGCATATGACAGGGCAATTAGAGCGCTACAGAACTGTAGCTTTCCACTTTGGGGCAACAGATCCTACAGTCTCCATGGTAACCCAGATGGTGGTCTTGAGTTTTGAGCTCTTCCAACTGAAGTTACTTTTGTCAAAAGCAACAAGCTTCAGAGAGGCAGAGGAAAGAAGGGCTAAAAAAAAAAAAAAAAAAAATCACTTGTGAAAAAAAGAGCCTGGCTGGTGGTTGTGAGAACCCCTCTAACGTGACTCTCCGTTCTCCCATGTGTCCTCAGACTGATGCGATTGTTCCGGGTGCAGTAAGTGAGCACAGCTCGGTAGCAGCATTAAAGGCTTCTGAGCTGTGAGGAACAGAGTGCAGGCTTCACTCTTCCTACTCTGGTTCCAGCTGTAATCTCTGCGGGAGCATTTCATGTCTGGAAATAATTAATAGAAGGAGGGAAATCTGCTAATGAAACCTTCAGGAAGATAAGCCTTAGAAGTCAAGTAAAGCAAAAAACTGTCAAGAGACCAAAAGGTACAAGGAGCTGGAGATGGAGCATTGAGGTGCGGGGTGGACACGATGGGGACGAGCTGATCACAGCAGATCTGCCTCCCTCATTAGGTCTGCGCAGGTGGGAGAGGGTAACAAGACCAAGAGCCAGCCAGTGAGGAGCACGCAATCTGGGGTGGAGGACAGGTGATGGAGCTGAGAGGAGTCCGGTATTCCACCAGCATGAGAGCACAACGGAGGCTAATTAGTTTCCTGCTTTCTCCTCATGCTTCCATCTCCTCGTGCACACGCTGGCTTTCGCTCGGCGTCTCTCACTCCCCATGTGCCACTTTTGCTCTCACACTTCTGCTACACACAGTGTCTGTTCCAGACTTTGGGAGGATGGTGACCAGAGCAATATGTGCCAGCAAAGACAGAAGCAGCCCAACAGCAGGCACAATGAAGATGAATGGAGAGAGCAATAATCGTCTACCCGTCTGTCTGCACACACAAGCATGCACTTGCACACACGTGCGTGTGCAAGCCATATCATCAAGTGTGCTGGGGTCTTTGTGGCTGGAGATTTAGTGGCAGTATCGGGCCACGTCGGGCTCCGTTGTGAGGTCATTCATCACCGCGCAGACGGAGGTTAGAGGAGAGAGTGGCGCACAACCTTTTGATTGCACAGCGAGGCTCAAATACGCATGGCTACATCAGCAGACACTGTTCAGCAATCACATAAAAATCAATCCACTCAAGTGCATGGGCAAAGAGGCAACATAGGCTGCAATGCTCCAGGTATTCTTTGTCCTTGGTGGAGTGCAGGCGCACACACACGCGCACGCACGCACGCACGTCCAGAAACGTGTGCACACACAAATACATTTCTGCTAAAGTCCAGGCCTCGAGTGACTAATTTTCCTGATATTTCTTGGTATTCGTTGCTCAGAGGATGAGAAAAAAAGTAGAAGCGCTTGCTGTTGATTGCAACACAAACAATTAATGCTGTGCTGGTGTGTGCTGGGCCTGTGGGACTTCAGCATGCAAATCACCTGAAAGAAGAGCGTGAGCGAGTGGTGTAAATGAGCTCCAAGCCCACTGTGAGAGAAAAATATCCAGCCTGGATGATTAAAATCTCACTAACAAAATCACACCAAGCAGTTCAGCAAAGGCTACTTCATCAGTAAGGAGAGCTGATCTCTTAAGTCCATCTCTGAATCGAATGTAAATTTTGTCCAAAGATTAGCCGATACTCCAAACTACACTCAAGTCGTAGTAAAGTGCCTGCTAAATCTGTGATAGCCTGATGCAAACAAGACACATCCTATGCCACCCGTTATGTTTTGTTCATGTCAAAAAGAGGTCTATTGTCTGTAGGCTTTATCTCAGTGAACAGACATGTAACAGACATGTTTATTTAGCAGTGAAAGGCTCTCTTACGTTGAGAGACGATAGCGTGAGCATACACAAAAGCCTTCACTGAGTTAATCACAGGAGCCTACCCTGCCCCGTTAACACTGTTCCAGCTGGTTTTGCCACTTTGGTGTAAAAGCCCCATAACGCCTGCTGGGTGGAGCCTGAACCCAGTTAAACCCAGCTTCACGCCCTGCTCCACACACGCTGGCTCTTCCGGATGCACCGTGAGAAAGCGCTAGTTTCAGAACGCAGAAGTTTCCAGGAGGTATGCCGTAAGAAGACGCAAATCAGAAGCACATGCTGGCATCAGTACTCGGAGTCCATGGAGGCGTCCCTAAAGACAAATCAGCAAATCAGGCAGCATCCAAAATAATCCGACGAGAGTCATATGAATGATCACAAATAAACAAATGACTTAGATGGGTGGCATGACGGGGAAATCGAATGACATATCAAGTTGTGTTGCATGGAGAATAGTGAGTGGGGACCGATACCATAAACAAACTGAGCCACATGTGAAAACAGCAATCATCGCAGCACTTAGCAAAAGTCCTATCTGTCTCACTAGTAGATCTGTAACATTGTCGCAATATGACATCAAGCAGTTGCAATCAGAGCCATGGGGTTTAATAGCTTGAGCTTTTTTACAGAAAAGATGAGGAATAATCGTTCAAGGCGAGAGGGTTTGGGCAGCGCAGGGAGAACGGGACAGGACGATACTTAAGCTAATTGGCAGGATGTGTGGGCACTGTGCTGGCATTAAAGCTTACAAGAGGCAGAGTGGCTTCTCATCTGGTATAATAGCTCCTTCACACCCATCATCCCTTTATTCCAATCAAGGCTTTGAACAAGCAAGGCCTCTTGAACACTGCCACAAAGTGTTTAGTTCAATTACAGTAATGAGTCACAGAATGAGATTTTTTTCCCCATGGAAATGACGTCTTCATGAACTGGCCCCTGAATAAAGTGCCCAAAATACAAATGAAAATATTACATACACCGCTACCACCTTTGGTAGTACTGTAAACAAAGACCACAAAAGACGATTCAAAATGTAGATTCATAAATTTTTTTATTAGGGAATATAAACAGAGGTTAAGATAAGTTAAATGTTGAAATCTGGACAGCCAGCCAAGGTCCTGTCCCTTTATCTGCCATTTCAACTAATTGCTTTTAGACAATCTAACTAGAGATGAGCTTTTTCAAGAGCCCTCCACCCTCTTTAAGAGAGATGTTCTTGGCCATTCTCTGCCAGAGGTCTACAGTCATTTTAGATGAGGTCATCTCTCATTGGCTGAATCCAGTTAAATAGACAAGTAAACTTGAATGCAAAGAGTTATAATTCAAACCAGAGAGAGAGAGAGAGAGAGAGAGAGAGAGAGAGAGAGAGAGAGAGAGATACAGCCTGCTCCAAAGGAAAGAGATATTGTTGAATACAACCCCCCCCCCCCATCTTTACAATAACACATCATATGCAACAAAACAAATGTCCTCCTTAAGGATTTCCACATAAATAGCAGGAGCCAGTATTAACCCACAATTATTTCCGTCTGCTGGCCAGCATGTTACTGAAAAAGCTCAGGATGACTTGTTTTGGACCCAGAGGATGAATGGGTGGTTGGAAACATATGGCACTAAAGCCAATGCAGCGCAGAGCAGTGGTTCAGTCACGCCACTACTCCGTCTCAGACAGCCCAGGCACTGCTACTACAAACAGCACGTCTAAAACGGTTAGCATGTGCAATGCTGCCGACGCGACTGTTATCCCCGACGATGGCTCATGACGAACGCCTTGTCCAGACACCGAATCTGTTATTGATTTTTGTGTGAGCTAAAAAAGTCTGTGCATGCTACTGCCTCAGTAATCAGGCCATAGGAGCCATACATTGCTTAAGTGAGTTTGAAGAGGAAGAAAAACATTCAAAACACAATTACAGCACTATGAAACCATTTCCCCCCCTCAATATCCAACACAACAGAAACAGTAAAATGTTTTACTGAGTATTAATGCCCAGTGCTATTGCATTAAAGTTTACAGACAAAACAAACCCTAGTATTATAAATCTTAAATAAACACCAAATAAAATTGTTCCCCACATGGAAACTTGTAAAAGCTATGTAGTGTGCTATGCAAAGTTTGTAATTATTTCTTCAACTGGAAATACACTTTGGTACTGCCTTGCTACTTACAGAAAAGAGCATTAAAAATGCAATGGGAATTGTGTGTGGGGGGGATTAATCTGTCACCACATATTAAGCTTTCCCTCCCCATCTGCCCACGTTCTCCCCCAGGGCCTTCAGGTCTCACTGTGCTATAATGGAAAACACTCTGGTAAAGGTTCAGGCTGACCCACAGGCCGACCAGGTGCTGCTCACCTCCATCCTACCCCGATCCCAACCCCTCTCCACCCCTTCACTTTGAAGCCTTGTGATGGAAAGCTTTTGAGAAGGTTGTAATCGCTGCCAAGGGCACATGCAGGATTAGAAGGACCCCAAGGAGTGGCTGGCAAGACTGGAGGTGCAGGTTAGCATGGGGTACACGCACTTCCCGGTTAGCCAGGGTTGGGGGATTAACAAACAACTAAGGCCACACACACGAACATGCAGGCACATGCACACGCAAACACGTATGCACACACCATGGTTCTTAGATACCAATTTGATGAGAACAGAGGGAGGAAAGCATCCTCCTCCTCCTCCCATTTAACTCCTACTTTTGGTGTTGGGTTCCCAATATGAAAGTGCCTCCAGAGTGCTCCTGGGTGCCCAGGACACCAGCACCCTCCTCTCAGTCACCCTGTAAACCAGTCCCATTGCGCACAGGCCTTGGGAAGAGTTGCATGCTAAACATGCTGCCTCACAATTCAAGACGTATTAACATGTAGTGCAGTTAGATGCTGAAGCACACACACACACACACACACACACTCCTGATAAAACTGTTTAACAACCTTTCACTTGATTTGCAAATTGCCCTGGTATATGAGGAGGCCTTGTGAACACAGAGCCTAGTGAGCGTGCACTAGTGTGCAGGCCACAATCCAGGCTATGGTGTATGGGTAGGGAGGGAAGAAAGGAGGAACATGGACAAGATGGAGGCGAACGATAGGTGGCCACACTGACACCAATGGTGACGATAAACGAACGGGGTTAGTTTGTTTATGACACACTGAAAGGGAACAGAAATTGGTCTACTGTCAACTGCTCAGTGAAAAGGCCTTCGGTCAGACCAACGTCTCTCACAACAAAGAGTCTTAAAGAGCATTTTTTATGAAGAGGAAGTTTGAAACAAAATCACAAGGAGGCCCTCTTGGAGCCAGCATGAGTAGGCTACATGGAGTGGATGCGTCCATGCTTTGGTCAGATGTTCAGTGCAGTAACTCACTGTTCAGGAGTAAACCATGCAGGATATAAGAGGCCAAAACATTGATTATATATATATATATATATATATATATATATATATATATATATATATATATATATATATATATATAAATAAAATCAATTTTTTTTTCTATTCATATTTGTGTCACTGTGGAACTTCACCTACACTGTTCTGTTAATAAAACATACTAAGGGAAGACACTGAAGGCAGAACTGAAGTATAACATAAGTATAACATGTTCTAAGGCCAACTCTCTGATTCAAAATGATTTAGAAAGAACAACTCTCAACATCTCCCATGAATCCATGAGCCCAATTACAAATGTTTTTGGCAGGGTTGGAACCCTGTGCAAGTTGAAATATTTGTATTGGTTTAATAGGAAGATAATGTAATAATAATGTAAATTAGTTTGCACAAGACCATGTCCTTATACTTAAATACTTGTCTAAGACAATCTTGTCTAATACAATCCATGGTTAGTGGCTGAAATTTAACTCTAGTTTCCAGGATATGTCCCAAATCTTTTAGTAATCTGTTAAAAGCAGTGCAGCCTCTTTGACCGATTTATTGTATTGATCAATTTCATGTTTTAAAACAAACAAACAAAAAAGAAACAAACAATACTTCCTTGTGGAACCCTACAATTAATAGATCTAGGCAGAGACAGAACACAATCCACATCCACCTTCACCCACCTGTTTTTTTTTACTCCTTTCAAATACAAAGCCACCCATCTGAGAATTATCATTAAAACCATAAAACTTTGAAGTTAGAATAGTTCCTTCTTAGTTCCGCTACACCAAGCACAAAATGAGCAACTTAATACAAGGTAGAAAAAAACAAGGCCAGTTTTAAAAAGAAGCAAATAGTCCATCAATGCTGGCGTCACTTTGCTTTGATTTTGAGTAGTCAGTGTTTCAAGTCTTACTTTGAAGACCCATGAAATGGAAGAGCTCATGGAGCAAATGTTTTAGCTGCTGGTACAGTGGAGCTGGGATGTATGGCAGCTTTACCAGGCGTGAGCAAAGGGAAGTGGGGTGAACTCACCCGCGAGTTCGACTGACTTAATAAGGCCGCTCTCGATCAACCCTGGGGACCCATTCGCCCCAATTATTACCTGGACACACGCCTCTCTGCCCCACCCACTCTGTCTCCCTGCCTCCTCCCTCCCTCTCCCTCTCTCACACAGTCCTGCATTAGATTAAGGAGTCTGCCGAATCACATGAGTGTTCGGGCTCAGTGATTAAAATGCAGCCACTCTGAAAGACTGTGACAGCACTTTCCACACCAGCCCTTTATAATGGTTCCATATGCTTCATCCAAAGACAAAAAAAAAAAAAAAAAAAAGATCAGAAGCTGTCACAGGCAGAAGGCGGCACCAGGGAGCATGGGGAGGCCGAGCTGGCTGAGAGAGTGTGAAGCGTGGGAGGACTAGGCTGTTCGCTTTCTGTAGGCACCAAGGTCAAACCCAGCCCTGCATCTGGCCATCCATCTGGTCCTAGCGCACGCAGGAGAGGCCCCACGTCACCGCCATCACTCCTCGAGCCAGTCTTCAGGTGTGTGAGCCTTTGTACGTGCCTGTGTGCTTATGATCACTGTGGGTCCAGTGCTGGCTTGGGGTCCAGTTCTTTGGGTCTGTGCATCAGGTGTGCTCTGGTGAAGACTATTCAGAAGTACTAAAAAGACATTGCCTGTTTTTTTTTTTTTATTCTCTCTTCAGTTCTCCGTCGTGGCTCAGCCCATGTTTCACAGTTTCTGGTTCATTCTTCCACGTCGTCTTTGTCTGTCTGTCTGTCTGTCTGTCCTTTTTTCCCTTATGGCTTACTTCTTCTCGCTTGTTCTCCCTCCCCTTCTCCCCTCTCTCTTAATTTTTGACCTCTCTCCCTCTGCACTCTTTTTGCCTGCACACTTTCCTCGGTCAACTGCTGAACCTAGGATTTGATTTATTCTCAAACACCAATGTATTTTTGTGGAAAGTACATTCTGTATTTGTATTAGGCTGTTCAAATTGACCAAAAAAATAATAAAATAATCCCACACAATGCCCTGCGGCGACCAGCCAGCCTAAAGTAATGCAGCTGGCTAAGGCTTCAGTTTTCTGCCAAATCAAACTGCCTTTCTTCAGAAAGTGCAATTGTATTTCACCAAGCAAATATCAACAAAGGTTCAAGAGGTCAAGAAGAAATAACATGAGTGATTTTGGAGACTAAGAGTTCAGCAAATTGCTTCCCATTGGTTCCTACCTCAATGCTTGTCCAATGATATTGCTGGATTGGAGGCACATGACAAAGTTGAGGCGAAGTGTGTCTGATAAAATGCTGGAGACTCTCAGTGAAGCTGTAGCATTCCTCAGTCTGGGGGTGGGGGGAACAAAGAAAGAAAACCGCTATTAAAGGAGTTGTTACAGCATTCAGATTAGATGCATCTTACTAAATAAAAACCAGGCACACAGTTACTTTACACCAAACACAGTCCTTTCACAGCTGTTTTCTCCACAAAATACATTTATTGGATCTTTTTACTAATTTGCCACAGATTCTGCAGCTTTTTCACTGTATTAAGTACCATCATTCTTATCATACTTAATATCATATAAGATGAATTCAGAGATTAATCACTTTTTACTTTTTATATTGTCTGAATACACTACTAAGTGAAACAAATCTCTCTCTTCTAGCACCGGGACATCGCGCCAAGAACAGGAAACAGAAAACAGTAATAACATTTAGAGAAAACAATGCCTTTGCACGCAAGAAAATGGAGGAACTGTTCACTTAATATTCATTATGGACAGATTTCCAACCAAATCTCTACAAATCCCATTCCGAAGCTGTCCAAATCTCAGGGCATCTTGGAGCGCAATCTGTTCCTTCAATCTGTTGCGTGCAAATGCTCCTCTCTGCCAGCTTCTTTCCTTAAGCAGACCTGCGTCACTCTGACGCTCTCCTCTACCCCCCCCCCCACCACCACCACCACCACCACCACCACCCTGCCTTCTCTGGTCTTTGTGGCTTAGCCCTTCTAACTCGCTCTGTGTTTCTTTGCGTGAGTCTCAAGCACACGCCTCTTCTTCCCAGTCTCCAACCCTTTATCAGTATGCCTCCTCGTCGGTCTCTTCACAAAACACAAAGTGCATTAGACTTGCTTACATTGTAGATGGACGCATCTTGTCTTAATGAAGAATAATGGAGAAATAAATGAGAAAAATTGATCTAATAACAGTCAGGCCTAATATTGTAAAATAAGCTTCAACTTACAAATCCCCCTCAGGGCAGGCTAAATTAGTTATGCTCTGGTAGAGAGACCTCTTAATTCTTCAAATTAAAAATCTATAAATTATAGACCACTAGAAAATGTTAAAGTCCGTCTGTGACTAAGGCAATACTGAGTAACCTAAGAAAGTGGCAGGCAAATTATCTGAAAAGCCAATATTTGCAAAACAGTGACCGAGAACATTCACAGTGTTCACTTGTGAGAGCCTTAAAAACCATGCTCAGGCTAAGGGGCACAGGCTCCCATCTGAAAGGAACTGACCTGAAGCACTCTCTGTATCCTGGGGCATTTTCACAAAAGATCTTCATGGCCCGTTTCAGTGTGACAAATCCAAAATTTAGGAGCGCAACAGCAGTTCAGTTCCAGGGCTCATATTCACCAAGATATTTTGTAGACAACAACAAAAACGAATCCATTCTCTCCAAGCCAGTTATGCTCCAGAACTGGCCAGCTCAAAACATCCTAAACCCAAGTGCTGTTTCTGGGTCAGTCTGGCTTTTAAACCTAAAATGAAACAGAACAGAAACTGGTCCTGGATCAGGACTACTGTGATTTGTTGCACAGCTGTAACAGGCTGTCTGTGGACAGGTTGTTCTGGTTGGTGAGGGTTGGAGCAACATTCCTCTGAGGCTTTTAAAGTCAGAAGATAAGCGCAGGGGGCACCTGGCTCCTTCCTGCTCTTCAGTATTCAGGTTAAGGAACAGAGAGGAGTCAATCACAATTCTCTAACATTTTGCACTGTATCTTCCCAGTTTATCTTCCACTGGTACAGGCCTTCCTCTGTAAACATGTCTTGCATTACTGCTGCTAAGAATATCCAGCAGAAACCATAAAAATGGAGAAACACAACTCGAATGCATCCGTGTCACTTTATTTTGGGTTCACGCGATACTTGCCAGGCAGCTGGCCAGTGTATGACTGAGATTTATGCTTTACTAAACTGCAAAATGCTTTTTCATTCTTCATCATCTCCGTCTTCTTCAGAAAATCATACTGCGATTATCACATGAAAAAGACAAGCAAACTATCAAGACCTCTTAATGCTATCCTAAATTGTTCCCAAATGTCCAATATTAAACCTTTGGGGCCAGAAAATGCTTACAACTGTGGTGCAACTAAAATTCTACTAGAAACTAATTTGTAAATAGAACAGCATTACGAAGGACTTTGGAAAATAAAAAAGAATAATTTTGGACAACCTTTACAGCAGGGCTAACGTCTTTCAACCCACAGCATATACACACTACATGCCTTACAGCACAAGTTTCACAATCAAGCTTGTCTGAAAATAGTTCCCTAATGGCAAAATCACAAAATTGTTCTCTCATTCGTGGAATATTTGGAATATCTACATTTAGGAAAATAATATAATCATTTGAAAATATTTACTAGGGTATAAAAATCTAAAATCTTTGGATTTTATGGGAGCTCAACCAATTGATCCAAGAGAGAGAGGTAAAGAGCGAGAGAGAGAGAGAGAGAGAGCGAGAGAGAGAGAGAGAGAGAGAGAGAGAGAGAGCGAGAGCGAGGCAGGTTTCACCTCAGCACTTCAACAATATATTTCACCATTCAGGACTCCAGGAACACGGCTGCCTTAACGGATTCCTGGAATAACATCCTGCACATGTTGGGGCTCCTTTGTTAGGTGCGGATTTAGAGAATAAATAGATCTCCGAACACAAATCTGACATGGCATCTGTAGAAAATGTCCTCACCACATACTTTGTCTTGGCTCAGACCCAAAAGCATATGAAATACACAGACAAACCATGGAAAGCAAGAGTCAGTAGGGCATGTCCGAAGGGAAGAGGGGCTCTCCGAATCACCAGCTGCTTTCTTGTGGAGTTTGATTAATGATGTCTTGGGCACAAAGATTTAGCAGATCATTATCTGGGATAAAGCTCTCAGCCTTATGAGGACCATATAATTCAAAACTCATTGCCATTATATGGCTGTACACATGCATGGATACATCTATGCATGCATGCACACACATGCTTAATAGGGGAGCTTAAAACTTTTATCCATACAAAAGTGCACTTCCGTTATCTTTCCACTTTAGCATGACTATCAGAATAAATCCAAACTGCCAAGCTGAACACAAAACAGGCAGAAAATGCCTCCAACAATGAACAAAGATCTTTACAATCATCTAAAATTAGGTGTAAATGCATGAAAGACTCTCGGCTGGCAGCAAGGCATGACTGTAGCGAACGCATAATTCAGTTGAGTCATCTAGACCCAGGCATGGAGCTAAACAATCAACCAGGAATTCTGGAGGTCCTGGCAGTGAGAAGGGATGTGGGCCTCGCCGACTGTACCATTTAAGTAGAGCCCGAGGGGGTGGGGGGGTGGGAGGGGTGAGATAAACAGCTCAGTTAAATCTAAACAAGTAGCTAGCACTAAAAACTTGCCATCATCTCCTGTCACCACTCTTCCGTTGCCTATTTAAAAAAAGGAACGCTGATCTGTGTCCCATTTTGGGCAGCTCACTGAAGACATTAGGCTGACATGTTGGGAGTGCCCTCTTCGCTCCCCCTTTCACCAGTGCATTCTTCTACTCCCCCTCCTCCTGTAGAGGGTAAATGATTTGACCTGAATCATCTCCATCCCTCAACGCCACGCTCACTGAAGAAAATCAATCCCTTTACTATTCAGGCCACGATGCTGCCCCTGCTTAACTTGTGACCCCCGCAACCTAGTGGGATTGTGCTGGGAGGAAGACTGGGATTTGGGTCGGCCCATTCAGCGCGGTGGGTGTCAGGTTTTACAAAGAGCAACAGAGCTGACTTGGTCTGGACTGCTTATTAAAAAAAGGAAGAAGAAAAAAAAAAAAGTGAAAGAACTGCTGGGTGGTCCTCTTGGCACCTGGACACAAAAACACATCTTCAGCCAGCCGGCTTTCACCTCCGCCACTTCCGCACAGTCTCAATGGCAGAAACAACTCAGATTCAAATGTGTGGCAGAGGCACAGTGAAAAGTTTTGGATGAGCATGGTCCTTCCCACCTCTCTAAGTAGCATTCCTCTCACACTCACAACAGTGGCAAATCATGGAAATGAAGTATGTCCATGATCTTCTCATGTGGGCACACCAGGATGTGATTAACATGGAGTAATAGCTCTGAAAACGAGCTTATTAACCAAACATAATATCAAGTGCACCACAAAGAAAAAGACGTACAATTTGCCTTTGTGTTCCATTCCCCTATTTGCTGTTGGTCAACGATACAAGAGATTTATGGAAGAGATCAGAGTGCTAGTTTATCCAATGAAGCATTTCAGTATGACAATAAGCTGCTGTTACACACACACACACAGAGACAGAGAGAGAGAGAGAGAGAGAGAGAGAGAGAGCGAGAGCTATGTGGTTAGCTCTTCTCCATTTCCATCTCCAGGGTGTTATCATGCTAATTTGGGGGAGGAAAAAAACAGCATGCATCTGAATTGAAAATGGGATGGATGCACACAGAGCTCAAAGCTTGGTTAGCGGAGCATTGTAAGCTTACTTTGGTAAGAAGACAAATGGAAACACTTACAGCAGTCGACAGTTAATTGATAGTTCATTTAAGCACAAAAGAAACATACAGTATATGTACTGCCAATGTTTTTGTCAACCCAGAAACTAATATTTCCACCAGGAAGTTGTTGAACTCCATGAGCTGTTTTGTACTAATGCTCCTGGCCTGCCATGCGGCCCTTTCAAAATGAGAATCAATGAGCATGAATGGAAGTTCCAGCTGAGACAGGCTGCGACTCACAAAGAAATCTAATGCTTCCAAAGCTCAGTAAGACATTTGGCAGGCAACAGTCCCATCAAGTCTGCCCTTACTCATATATAACCGCCCCTTTTCCATCCTCACACTGGCAGGCATATACATATATTCCAACTGGCTCACCCAAGAGAGATGGAACTTGGATCAGACTGACCTGCTCTTGCTCCATCACTCTCTCACACACACATATACATACATGCATATATACACACACACACACACACACACACACACACACACATACATATATATATATATACATATATTAAAAAAATACACACACACACTTTGCTTGTGCAGCTGATGAAGGACCTCTGACCAAATGTCCTGTTTCTCTGGAGACGTTGAGTACTACTCTGCAACTTTTACTCCTGTGCTCTCGCTCTCGCTACATATAAATACATTTATATTTTATATATATATATATATATATATATATATATATATATATATATATATATATATATATATATAAAAATGAGAGAAGGTTGCGAGACTGACTTGATTATTTCAGAGTGCTGCAGCTCGCCCCCCTGCATGGTGACATCATCTGCCTCCTACTGGTGTACTGAATTTAGTGAGGGAGAGAAAAAGAAAGAGAGAGCGAGAGGAAGGAGTGAACGTGTAATGAGAGAAAAAGAAGGATAAAGGAGAAAAAAGACGTGAGAAAGAAAGAAAGAAAAAAAGAAAAGAATAAAAAAAGAACGAAAGACATGTGACATTTGGGCTCACGCCTAATGTGGTTAAGTGTAGGTGAGGCAGACTGTTAGAGGTAATGTGTCTGTATGTGGCTGATTTGTTTACAGGGAGTCGCTTTTAACACGTCAGTGTGTAGCGAAGATTGCTCCACTGGGATAAGCCACTGGCCAGGAGAGAGATAATGTAAAAAAGCAATAAAGAAGGATCAGATGAAGACATCTGGTAGCTTTAGACCAGAACTTTATAATTGTGCGTGTGCGCGATAGGAGATTTGGAAATTTACTAGAGTCAACTCTCAACTCCAGTATACAAAATAGCTCACAAAGACAAAGGCCATGAGAAATAGCATGCTCACAAAACCCCACAAATCTGCAAGCTCATTTACTTACACGCACGCACACATTCACACAGAACGGAGTCATCGTGTAGTTTACAGTAAGACACACTTGAATGAGAGAAGCACGAAGGAGGGAGAATTGGGGGCCTAGTGGTGCTTGGCCATGTACCAAGGGGAGATTTTATGACAGCGCCTCAGCCAACCACCACATCTCTCCCCTGCCCCGCCCCCTCACAGCAAGTACTAAAAATAGATGGCGTTCTAGTAAATGTCCTCAGAGTTCGCAGAACCTTACGGAGTTCAGTGCCGGTTTCTAATCTTAAACCCACCCCAGTCTGAACCGATTCCGTATTCTCACCTGTCAAACAGACCCCACCCCCAGATTGCTGTGTTATGCAGACTACTGTATGATCAGCCTCCGTATAGCCCTGCTCCTCTTCTGAAGACACATGGGCCCACCCGCGCCAAGATTCACTCCATGAAGGTCAAAGGAGACTTCTATTTATGGAAGCCTGGGAAATTGGAGGGATTTACATAATGTGCATATGGTCACACTAGATTCACACTGAACAACTCCTACCAGCTTGCCTCCACATAAGGCCACTATCAAAAATAAAACTGGAAAATGAAAATCTCAACTCTCATATCAAAGCTCTTCTGCAGGGTCGGAAGCCCTGCTGTCCTGAGTGAATGGGCTGTGATGATTCGTCTCTGCTGGATGGAGCTACAACTTTAACTGTTAAAAAAAAAAAAAAAAAAAAAAACTTCTCAGCCTTTTAATTTCCTGCTCTGTTTCACTCTTTAGAGCCATAAAACTGCTCGTTTTAAAAACATGCAGTGAGGCAGTCAACTATTACTCACATAGCACTGAATCCTGCAGAGATATTTAAAATTCCATGTTGGCCATTGTGCTAAAAAGCATCATTAAATTCTAAAACTCTTAATATAAAAGACCAAAAAATCCAGAAACACTTAAATGTTAGTGGGAAGTAAATAATTACAATAAAAGAAAAAGCCTAACAAAACTTAGCAAATAGTGAAAGTATTTTCAGACAAAGCAACGACCCAGGTTCTCTCCATTTGCAGACTGCTTTTCTCATTTCTGGACTCTCAGGAGCAGCAGCCAGTTTCCAAGAACAACAGACAGCCTGAGTGCAAACCTGAATTTTCAAAACAGGTTTTGAGCGGTTCAAAAGTGATAAAAGTGAATCTCAGAGGTGGGGCTTGAATAACACATTCTACTTCTAACATTTTAATGCCAGATTTTTCTGTTCAAGTGTCATTTCACATTTACTTTTATCCAAAGTGACTTACAATTATGACTGAGTACAACTTGAGCAATTGAGGGTTAAGGGCCTTGCTCAGGGGCCCAACAGTGGCAACTTAGCAATGGTGGGCATTGAACTGGCAACCTTCTGTTTACAATTCAACAGTGTCAACTTGGCAGTGCTGTGGCTTGAACCAGCAACCTCCGGATTACAAGTCGGGTAGCTTAACCACTGAGCTACCACTGCATTTTCTTTGCCAGTGCTGAGGTGAATGCATACAGCAATAAGGCCTGCTGAAGACAGCCTCTGAGGTAAGCAGACTGTAACGAGGCCTAGAGAGCTCAAACCAGATTACAAAGTTAAAGCTCTCCAACTATTTCAGTGCAAGCAGCTAATCAATGTGACAGGAGGAGCTGTTCCATTATAAACTGATTAAGAGATCATTTAGGGCACAGATCACAGCACCTCTAAATCTCTACAGAGTGCAGAAATCAATAACTGCTACATATGGCCAACAGCAATTAAAAACAGGGAGCCCCGGTCCTGCGGGTTCTATTTTATATCCAGAAATGAGAGCAATTAAAAAGGAACCGCAGTGGACATCAGCCTAGCACAGAGCTGATCCTGGAAGCGCTCGGCCATAGCTGGCGGGTTTGGCCCGTAATGCTAGCATACCAATGGGAGGGCTACAAAAGGCTACTTGTGTGGTGGAAGACGCGGAGCAGGGGATGCAGCTGAAAGTGGAAGCGCAAAGAAATGGAGTTAGTCATCACTCCGTAATCTGGTGTGAAGAGCTGCCAGTGGCAGAAAGGAGGGAAAAGCCCTAACAGTGAAGCCATGCCTCTGTGACTTAGCCTGCCTGCTGGTTCCAGCCCAATGTGATTTAGCTCTCTCAGCCCAGCTATCTGAACATTCCTAAAGATGACAGTTGGGTAAGCAGCTCATTCTGTCTGTGTGTGTGTGTGTGTGTGTGTGTGTGTGTGTGTGTATGTGTGTGTGTGTGTGTGTGTGTGTGTGTGGCTGCATTTGTGTCGCTATGTGCACCATAGCATAAAACAGCTCTGGGGATTTTTTTGCTTTTTTTTTTGGAAACACTGAAATAACCACAATAAAGAATAATTTCCCTTAAAAAAAAAAAATTCAGCACTATAATGCAATTCCATTCACGTTGTTTGCATCCAGAGAAACTGGTTTGCCACGCATACTTCAACAGCGCTTTGGTTTGTCACAGCAAAACAGACAATACGTGAGGGAAATTAAAGGAAGCTGCAGGACAGTTGTATGCATTTTGCTTCTCCGAAGCACTCTCCACTCTCCCTCTCTCCCTTTCCCTCTGTGTGTTTATCCGAGTTTGATGGTTTTGAACTTGTGGTACTGCACATTAGCTGGAGAGGCTCCATTGAGCATACCGCGAGGCAGCTGTCGCCTCACTGCCCCCTCCCCGAGTGGGTGCCGTGGCTCAGCCAGGACTACCACACGGCGTGTTTGACAACGGGTTAAAGACTCTGAAAAATGGTTCAGAAAGCCACTTGAAGCCAGCCAGTCTGTCCAAGAGCAGGAGGGAAATGGGGGTTGAGGTCTGTAACTTGTCCAAGGTGAAGGCCAGGACATGCCCTCCCTCTCTCCGACTTCAGCCTCCCTCTCAGCTCAGCACTCATTCAGCTCTTCCCCCCCTTCAGTGTTCATCATTATGGTGTTTTTCTTCAGTCCACAGCCAGCCAAAGAGCAGTCGGGGGTTTGTGGTGTTAATGTTGAAACCAATTGGAGTTATGTCAGGCATATTTCCGGGCACAGAAAAACTGAACGTGAGGTGGCAAATGGTGTCAGTGAGATAAGCAATTCCTATTTAACTTCTCTAATGTCTCAGGTCCCTGTTATGGCTGATTACTTGGAATTGGCTCAACTGTTATTTTAGCATGATCCTCGACCCCTGCTCCCTAAAAAAAATCATCACTTCCATTTACCATAGGCAAACAGAACCAGCCAAACTCAGAGATGTCATTTGGATGTCATGGGTGCATGCATGTGCATATGTTTGAGCATACACACACACACACACATATATGAATACATCCTAAATACATCAGAGGTTACCTAGAAAACAAGGCCATTTTCCTAAGCTATTTGCAATAGCTATGGCAGCAAGCTAATAAGTTTTCCCCACCCAGAGAGAGTTGGCCAGGCTTGAAAGCCAAGGCCCAGTGGTTATGCTGCTGTGCTGGGTCTGGCTGGCCCTGTGTCAGGCCTGGGTTATAGATGATGCAGGGGATTCACATCTGACAGGTAATAATTCACTCCCCAGGGGTACTAGGCCCATTGCTGGACATGGGCAGCCATGCAGGAGCAAGCAGTGCTCTTTTGCCTGCCACCCCCTGCCCATCCCAACCCCTCCCACTGCCTCATAATTTACCACTCCAGGTGTATCTACAAGCTATGGGCTGTCCTGTTGCTAGGGGCAACAACAATCAGTGTGAAATATAAGGGAGAATTAGGAAATGGTACAAACCCCCAATACTTTCTAATTGAAGGTGATTTATTGTTTCTCAATGTCCAAACAGCAGGGTAAAGTGTTCACTGTGTCTCCCTCCCATCCCTGAGCATGAATCCATTCTGAATGTCAGTCTGTCATAAAAAACTGGTCTAATGGGCCAAATGGGGTTCAAAAGTAAATGCCTCTATCTGCGGCCTGATGGGAAGAAAAATAAAACACACTGACCGAAAAGAGACCGTGAAGAGTAGATGGCTTAGATCTGCACTTGTAGCACCAAGCCTATTTCAGCACTCATTACCCAAAGAACCATTAGGAAGACACAGTCATCCGCAGCACCCTGCTAGCGTAACATCATTTAGGACAAAACTACAGCAACGGAAATTGGAAATAAAATTACACCCCAGGCTATACGCATCATTACCCACACTTGCAAAGAGGCTGGCAGTGTGGGGCTCACTGGAAGCAGAGGAAAGTTTACAGTTAAAGAGAACAGGAACTGTTACTCAACCTTCATAAAACCTGACCATAAAAATCTAACAACACAAAATTATAGCATTTATTGGAATTTATTTGTAAACTAGGAGCCAGAAGTATACAGTACTGAACAACAGGGGGTTTTAATGTTAACACAACTGGCATTTTGCCACTATCATTTGACTGAAGAGCTCAAAGTACAATTTATCTTTAAATGCAATAATACACCTGTGATAAGATATATCTGCAAACACCCATAGCTTATGACCTCTACATGGGCTCCTGAGTGGTGCAGAGCACAAAGGCTGCCTATGACCAACACTGCACCTCAAGGCTCATACTGAATCTGAACTGTGCCATGCAACGCCTGTGAGCACCAGAGGAAAGGCAACCAGCAGCAGAGGTGTGCGATGGCAACTGGGGGGTGCTCTCTCCCTCTGTCCTTCATGGACTTGGAATGATGCACACCTCAATCACACCCATCCAGTTTCACACCAGCCAACAGGTTAGGCCTTTTACCCAAACCTGTTGAGACACTGGTCATTGCAGAGAGGTCAGTAGCTCAAAAGAACTCAGCCACAGACCTTCCATGCCTGGAAGAAAGCTGGCAGAGCTTACACCCTCCCATACTGATGGCTGCATGGCATGGCGGATTGCTTACAACTGGACATTGTGAATTTGACATGACTAAACTTTGTGAAACTGGTTAAAAAAGCACAATGAGGAAAAACAAAGGGAGGGGCCTGTTTGCTCTGTTGGGGTGACAAATGGATCAACACCCACATATTATTTGTGTTACTTTACCTGAGGAACGCACATAAATTACTACAGCTGTTCACTGAAATAATCTGACAGGATTTTTCGTAATTATCGAAATTACGACTGACAAAAAAAAAATCCAAAGTTTGTGTGAAGAAAGTATTAGCTATCAAAAATTTGTCGATATGACAGTACTTTTTTTTTTTGCTTTATGAGGAAAGAAATAAAAATGATAATATCAAACATATTTTAAATCTGCTACTATTAATTCTCCTTCACGGTTAGGCAGATGCATTTAAGAAGAAATTGTTAGTAAAGACAAAATGTCATGCCCTGGCTGCTTTGCAGTTCAGAAATCCATTAAGGTTCTTCCAGCAACAGAATTAATGGTTGAAGCCTTTTTAAAAGCACTTATATTGCAATTATGCCTGAGCAATGCCTTTAAAAAAAAATAAAAAAAATTATCCAACATGAAAAGAGAAAAGGATGCCAGAAAAAGATGTAATAGCACAGTGACCTATTCATTAACATATCCAAATAATTTGGGTGACCTCTACATATAGGTTTTACTCAAAGCAAGAACTGACTGGGCTATACTGTGTTGCTGCTTAGTTAAGTCTGGGTTATTGCTCTACTTATGCACCCTATACTACCTCGAAAATCAGAATGGTATTAAGTAAGAAACAATAATAACACATCCAGTGAACAGACTGATACCATTTCGCACTATAAACGACCACTGCTTGAAAGAGATCTGGCCAGTGTGCGCAACATGCTGTAGGGTTGTCTATAGTGTATTCAAACTTATCATAGCTTTGGATACGGGAGAGAGCTGCTGCTTATCGAAAAACTCGGTATTTCGAGGAGACAAACATTACACCTGGTGGTATTAAGCAGCGAAAAATTCAGAGGTTCGGTAAAGATCTCAGCGGGAAGACGGTGCTGCGCCCTCGTCCCCCGTATCATCTCCGCTGTCTGTCTGCGAGGTACGTGCAAGGAGTGTGCCCGTTCCGTACTGGAACTTGATCATTTCTTTTGCACTCCAAACAGCCACTATGAAAGAAAAAAAAAGACACGGACTGTTCCCATCTGTTTCCCATCAGGATGCCCACTGAGATTCTTCAATGCCGTGTAACAACATTGCACCACTATTCGCGACATAATTAGCTGGCAGACAATAGCCGCATGCAAAATCACGGTGCCCAAAATCGTGGACAAGGATTTAAACTAATTGCAACTGACACGCGTGTTTCTAAAGAGAAACATGATGCGTTTCAGCAACAAAAGCACGTAGTAATATGTTAAAGGGTACTGGCTACATATCTGTAGGACTTTAAATTATGTTGCACTGGCAAATGCAATGCAATACAGGCTTTGTGTCGCGGCAGCAACACATCGGAGAAGACCAAGCTGTTCGACCTGAATGAAATCCATTAATTACAAATTCAAACAAAAATGCTCTACGGAAATGTATCAGACACAACCCGCACTGTTTTTATTCCCCGAGTTGAGTATATGCACAAGTACAGTTAAAAAAAAACTTAAATCAGTGAAGAAAACAGGCCACTTACCACCTTTCTTTCCTTTTAATTCTTTGCCCTTTGTGTGCACGCTGAATGCTGATTCCTTGGAGATACGAAAACCGTTCTCAAAACGAAAATGTAATGGAGAAACAGAAATTTACGATTTCTCAGCGTTTTCCCAAGAGGTTTATTCTTCCTAGCTCGCAGACAGCTGCGAAGTGCCCCTTGCTACAACGTCGATGTACACACGCCCACAAAAATAGCAAGACTGCGCTAGAACTACACAACACAGAGCGATCTCTTTGAAAACACGCCCTTTCTCCTTGATTGACGCGATGCTTATCCAATTGAAGTTAGTGAAAGTATTGCATATGTTTGTCTTTAAAAGTTTATACACAACATATATGAGGTGAGGCACCTGACAAACAAGGTTTACGAAAACACTGACTGCATTAAAACATTGCTAGTAAGGGAAGTGGTTGGGATAAACGGTATACTCCAAGCACATTAAACTGATTTAAAAGTGCAATGGTCATAGATTATAAACTAAAGATTTTTATTATTATTTTATATTATTATGTTTACTACTCTGGAACACTAATTCCCTTACTTGGTTGGAGAAAATCTAAATATTTGTGAAATGTTTTCTGTGAATTGTACTTTGAAGGTGGACTTTTGCAAGGTAAGACCTAAATATATTTTAGTCTAATGGGCCAGTTTTCAATAAATTGTCCTAAGATAACAAAGCATTTCAACACAGTGCTCAGTTGTAGTTCCACAACTGAGTCCAAGACTGGGACAACCCATAGAGTTCTAAATCACTCAACAGTCACAACTATTTAATATTCTAAAACTCTGTGTAGGTCTCTCTGTGTTTCTTAAACAGGGGCCATTCAGATTGAGCAACTAAAAATTCTTATTTCCATCAACCAAGGGAAAAAAGTAAAGCAACAAAAAATTCTAGACACAGAATTCAGTGAAATTCTAGTCAATGAAAAAACACATTAACATATAATTAGTTATTAGATCACTGACCTATGATGGTAAGGCTATTATAATTTTCTCTGTAGGTCACAGGTAGAGAGAATGATACAAGTCATTGCAAAGGAGGCCATGGGTCTTATTTTTCTGTTAGCAACAAACACAAGTACAGAGCAAGGTTATGTAAGATGGGGTAGTTACAATCAGGTAAAAAAAAAAAAAAAGCCACCATTCTGGTTCACAAATTCAATCAGCAATCTTTTTGTCATTTTGTAACATAACAGGAAAGGCTAATGAGAAAGGCTATCTGTAATGTAATAACATTGAATAGTTTCATTTTAATCCTATGCATGTGCATCCAATCTTTATATATCACTTAGGTTTGCTTTCCGTTTCTTCTTTTCATGGTCACTAATGCACCAGTGGGGATTCGGTTGGTCTGGACTGTTTACTGATAGATATACTTGAGTAATTTTCTTTACCAGCTTAATTATTTCTGTGATCCCAATCTTTGTGGTGAACCCTGTGGAAGAGAAAGATATCCAAGTGAATCCACAGTAGGCCCTGCTTGCAGTGCAGTCTTGCCAGCAGTTGGTTCAGTTCAGGGATTGGCAGTGGGCTGAAAAACATAACAGTCTTAATCTCAAATGATAACTTTTTCTCTTTCTTCCAGCAGGACCCCAGTAACTTACTGCCAACATGAGTCACTTTTTAAATCTTCTTTCTCTAGAAAAGTTTAAGCAATTTTGAACCTCAGGGTAATATGCCACAGGGTGAAAAGGGAATACATTGGTCAGTAGAGTTCTCATTAAACAGAATGTGACCTCTAGTTGTTGTTTACACACAGTACGCAGTATTAGAGAAAACTGATCTAAACATGAGACCATGTGATAACAATGACTGAATTCACACAGTCTCCATTTTGAGAGCCTGAATAGGAAGATTCTGTCACCTGAGGCTTCATTACTGGGAAAACAGATCCTGTGCCTAGTACCCGTATCTGTACCCAAAGAGAATTATTTAAAGGATAAATATGAGATGCCAGTCAATAAATGCTAGTTCTAACCAAAGTAATGCAGATTGTATATACATAATATAATAAATAATATGTTTAAGCAAGTTGTAAAACATAACTGTAAGAGTTGTAGTTTGAGAAATTAAGGACATGATCCAATGTATAATCCTGGGTTTTGTAACTTCCTAGAAAACTTTCCTAAATCTTGAAGGTTGGTAAGCATTAATTTAGGAAATGTTTAGAGATAACAACCCTTGTAATGATGTAACAAGCCTTCCAACACCAGATTTTGTCATAAAGGTTTTTAATTATAAAAACAAAGAGTAGTGGGGAAAATAAGATCAGAAATGACAAATCATACTTGTATGAGCATGAAAATGCCACTAACATTTCTCAAAGCAAATAAAGGATGAGTTAATTAGAGCACTCATGAACTTTGGTGCATTACACATTCTTGTTGTTTTTTTAAATACAATAGTAAACATATAATGAAATAACAACCACCAGTCCACAAAATGTTGTACTTGTTTCTTTTTCTTTTCTTTAAAATCTAAAACCTAACAACTGTGCAGGGATGGAAACAGCCATGTCTGGTTTCCTTCGGAGGGATTAAGGCTAGTCATTAACTAAATTGTAATATTGGTGGTGGTGATTCATCATTGAATATCCTTTTCAGACTTGCTTTAAGACTAACCTTGATCTGGGAAACTGGCCCTCTGAGCTTAGTTGACCTCTGGCAGAATCTTGAAGTATCAGGTTTACATCTCAAATGTCTAAATAACACTTTAAATGGTTCAGTTGTCTAACATCATAGCTTGAAAATATCCCGAGGAGACAGAAAGATTGTGGAGATTTAGTATTTAGCAATTCACAGTTAAGATTAAATAAGTGCTATACTTTTGGATATCTTCACTATCAGGCTTCAGTACCCTAATTAAGGAAAGATTTTGCTTTAGGAAATGAATGAAGAAAAAAAATTTGTGTGTCTAGATGAAACAACAAGAACAGCTTAAAGGCTTTCAGGCTATTTTAAAATCAACCACTACTGGTTTTAAAGAACAGAATAAGGGAATGTAGAGCAGAGTGATTAAGACAAGCCAAGTAAGCTGACCCTGAATGTTAATACTGTAGCCACTGTGATGATGACTGTAGTAGGAATACTTCAGAACCCAAAGCCTAGGCTCTTCCATCACATGACACAGCTCAGATACTCTAGAACATTACTTTAGTGGGTGCTCTAGAAATCCTAGAATTCCTAATCCATTATCACTAGACCATAGAAGTAGAATGGGTCGGATGGACACTTACAGCTATGCCATGGCAAAGTTGATATGTCAAAGATGGTTATCACAGTTTGATGGGCTAAATGTAGTTTTCTATGAGGCTATGTTTTTGAATGCAAATGCATGCAAGTGTATGAAAATAAAGCTTGCAGCAAGAAATGTCACTGAGCTATCAAGTATCTTCCCCAAACATACCTCTTCTATCACATCAAGATTTATGTAGTAGTTAGACACAGTGGTACAGCATGTCAACTTTGGATGCTAGCTCACCTAAAATAGATGGTCATAATGACCAGCCTACTTTATTTCTTTGCTTTAGACACTGACATGAAAACCAACTAAATGGGGACCACTTTAGTTCAGCCTTGCAGTGTGTGAAGTAAGAGTTCTTTAGGGCTAAGAGCATCAGGAAACCAGGACCAGCAGCCCACCATAAAGCTGCTTGTCATCAAGAGACCTTCAGGGGTATCCTCACATCTGCAAGTCAAGTAAATTCCCCCAAGGGCAAATAAACACTGAATATGCTACTATGCCCATGTGCTATGCTGCATCCTAGGTCCCCAAAAAAGGATGCATCATTTGTCATAAAATGAGAGGATGTTGTGGATGGATTTGAGGTTTTCAGTGTTTTCATTAGGAAAAGCAGGGCAGTGAGCTGATAGATAGCTGGCATGCCTTTAATGGCTGTATAGAGACTGCATGGTCATATGACTACACTCCATTGCACATAATGAGGGTAATCTTTTCTTTAGAAAGTGTGTCATGGTTATGAGGCTGGAACAGATGTCTTATTGTTTTAGAGCAAGTTTCGGAGCGACTTGCTTCAACCAGGGAGCAGGTCATCATATGTGTAGTATGTCACCTTGAGGAGTCAAACAGACTTCACGAGAGAAACAGTTTAGTGCACAAAATTGAAATTCTCATCATTTCCCAATGTCAGAATTAGGCTTGAATACATATACTATGAAATATGAGTGTAAGTATATTTGACCTGAGAGCAATTTTATTTCCTGCATGTATAATGTAATGTGCTCTGAATCTAGAATTTGTTCTGATATTTAAAAAAATGTTTTTTTTAGCTGAACCCATTTGAGTTTGAACAGAGAAAGCACTTTAAATCTATATGCATCATCTGCACTCACTCTGATCATGTGTTTCTGACAGATTAAAGGAAACCCAGTGTCCTTGGGGCAAATGAATGATAACAGGCAAGTTTTTTGGAGGGCACAGGCGGCGTGTCAGTGCAGCCACTGACCTGGCTCTGGGTCTTGATGCCCTCCAGGTTCAGGGTCACAGCTGAAGAGAGGAGGTGCCCTCAGATCTCCTAGGATGTCCTGATCTTGGCTGGCCTTTTGCTCCCCCTGCCTGTTTAGACTCTAAGCCAGAGAGCAGCCTATGCTGCTCATTTAAAAGGTCTTGATTTGCTGGCTGTGTGTTGTGAATGCATTTTCACCTTTTATCGAGCACTCACTGAGCCTTGCTGGATGCTATCCAGAACCGCTCTGAGGCCTTCAGAATTGAACAATGTAACATCACTTTATACAGGCTGTAGCCAATATTTAAAATAATAGGAATGTGAATTGTAACCAGTGAATTGTAATTATGGCATTTTAAGCTTATCACTGAACTGCCAACAGGGTTGCCAATCCCTACTGAACTTGCACAATCTGCAGTATGACCTGGCAGCCTCCACTCAGCTTGACCACTACTGTGAACATTTTTATACTACACATCACACACACTGGTCCATGCTCGTGTGATATCCTAGTCTATTCTAAAACTAGTCCTAGTCTAGTCCCCCTAATGTTAACTTCATAGAGAGATACACTAAATGAAGTGGCCACATGTTCAATATCCAATTTTCCTCAGGAAATATCCACTACATCTGCAGTTACAGCTGGGTTTTATTCAGGCCAGCAGTGAAGTCATCCAACCAGCAACTTAATTAGAACTTGGGACTTTGTGGTTTCTTAAGTTATTAAGCGCATGTAACATGTAATGACAGTTAATTACCCAAGTAACGATTTGACGATTTACACCAAACATCTGTGAGCTTTTATATTTGGTCATAAATTGCATTATAATTAGTATAATTGCTACATAACCTAAGAGATCTTGTACGTTTACTGTCTGACCTTCGGTTAGAGGAGGCTTCTGGTCAGAACTGGATGGTCGGCAAATCTTTTACATGCTTTTACATGATTCTAATCATTATTCGCCTCCTGACCAAGATGCTAATGCATGCACATATTTGAAAATCATGTAATGAGCCTTTTCTGTACCAAGTGTCTGGAGGGCAGGGTGAGGTGGCAGGGCCGAGCCGGCAGGCGGGAGTGGGTGTGCACGCAGCAGTGGCTGGCTGGGCGCCTGGTGGGAGCCTTCGGCTGTGACACTGTGATAATGAAATCAAAGAGGTGAGACTTAGAGGCCCACTAATAAGGGCATGGAGGGGCTTTGGCGACTCGCCACTGCAGAGGAGCAACTTCTTCTGCCCTCTCCTCCGAACGCACGCTCCCCATGGCCCTTTTTCGTCATGGCTGAACTGTTTATGGCCCCAAGGCGCTCTTCATAAGACTAATTAGGCTGTCATGGGGAGGGGGCCTTTCCTTCAGTGCTGAAATGACAGCAATTAAACCCAAGGGGAAGGTGTGACTGTTGGCACCCGCCGTCCTGGAGGTGATGAGTACAATGACATGTTGGCAGAGGTGAGTCATATGGCAGGAAGGCCAGCGTGCAAACCCACAATGACATGTGATACTTGGAGTGACGTGATGTTTGGAGTGACATGACGTGATGCTGTTCAAATTTCTCAAGTCAAGGATGCTGCTTCACATTGTGGCAAGCAGTATGCCTGTATGACAAAATGCATAGCACGAATAAGGGAAGGCAACCTCAGTAATTCACTCTGGTTCTAACATCCAGGAAGGCCCAATCCTCCTGGACCGCAACAGATCTCCAGCGTTTCACAGTTCTCATACCCACGTCTCCCATTGGCAGGCATGGCACGCATGGGGATATCTTCTTGTACTCATCATGTTGTAACAATACTTTACCGACAGAATTTCAGTTCAGTACGATCAACACGTCGTAGATCTCCATGACAATGGGGTTCTGTCTGATCGCAGTGTAATTTACATCAAGTCCGTGACCTGAAGCAGGCAGCTTGAGCATCACATACTCATCATCTCTGTCCTTGTGAGTTACCTTGAGTGAGCGATAAAGAGAGTGAGAAAGACAGAGGAAAAGTAAGGGTGAGATGAGGGCAGAGAGAGGGAAGAGGTGCATCCTACCAGCCAGTACAACAGCTGCAACACTTTACATGAGTTACCTCTATATGTAGCTGGCCAAGAGCAGTCTGTTTCCTCCCTCTGTCATTGTCCACTTTGTTGGTATCAGGAGCCAACAACTGCACTCTTCAGCGATTGAATAAAGCACAATGCATTTGCTTTGCCCCACAACTGCACATTGTTCACTTTTGGTGCTGTAAGCATATTTTGGGACTGGCCAGCTATTAGAAAATCCATACCCTCTGCGAGACCCCATGCTGGGTTTAATGTTTCGCTATATCAAATACTATCCTGTGTCCTGCTGTGGCCAGCAAGAGTCGGGTCAGATAAAAACTCTGTTATGGTGTGGGAAAAGGAGGAAGGTAGCCCTAGATTCTGTCATACAATTCTGGAAAAAAAAAAAAAGATATCTTTTGCCTGTGGAGAAACCTGAGATGATATCTGTTCTCTTTGTCTCCTGGAGGAACATGTATACATGTTAATGATAAACTGTTTACATATCTATGCCATTGTATGAACATGTATGGTACAGACATCACAAAAGGTTGCAGTTTGAGCCTTTTTTTAGCCATTTACAACATAGGTCACTGATATACTGCATTTACACAGAAATACCAGGTAAACAACAGTGTTCATGACAAAGAGGTTTATGTGAGTGTAAATAAATGCTTTGTGGAAACTGTCTGGGGAAAATTATCAGTAGAAATTAATGCAAAAATAGATGGTGCAAATTTGGTTCAAATAAAGAAAATACATGGGGGAGAACAATTCACACAAAGTGAAGGAAGTGTTAGTAACCTGGGGTTTATGCGAGGAGCAGCAGGCCTCTGTTACAACCAATAACGCATCCAACTTGATGAAATCTGTGTCACCAAATAATGCATCCAACATAATGAAGTCTGTTACACCAAATAACGTATCGAACATGGTGAAGTTTGTTACAACAAATAACGCATCTGACATGATGAAGGAACACACTGTGAATAAACAGATTCATCTTCAAAGCTTTGGACAAAGGCTCCATCTGGCAATTGGTAGGCTACATTTTATCTTCTTAAAAAGAAGAAATTCTGATTATGTTATTTTAATTAGGCTGTTTATATGGTACATAAACTCGATGATTAATCATCTGTTTCAGCACTTCATATTAGTGCTGGGAATTTTATTCATTTACCTAGCTGATTCTTTTAAACTGTCCAATGAAAAGAATCAATTTCCCCTTCTGGGAGGTAAACATGCATAGGTCAAACCAATTTTTTTTACTGGACATTTCAAAATCAGATCAGGAAACTACTTTTCACTACATTATATGAAAATTAAGGTGTGCATTAATACTACATTCATGCAAAAGTCAAAAATACCACTAATTGATTACTAGAAATAAGCAGGCTGTTGTGATGGTGACAGACAGGGAAAGAGATATGAGTGTGGTGAAGGAATATATTTATTCTCCATTACACACTGCCTACAAAAAACAAGCACAGTGCCAAGCTGGCAAAAAGGCAAGGGAAAAACAAAGATAAAAGCAAAAGGTGAATTCAGCTGGCAGTAAGATCTTAGAAATCGGACTCAGCAGCAAAGTCTTGAACAAAGTCAGGTGTTTCTTGGAGTAACGTACAAGACTGGAGGCAGGCATCTGTGGGCTTGAATTAAGTGAGAAGAGAACAAGGCACAGGTGACTTTTTTTATTTTAAATTTAGCCTCCTCATTATAAACTAACACAGAACTTGTTAAAATATTCACTGTATAAAATATTTTGTAAGTAACTATTTCCAAATCAATTTGTTATGAAAAAAAATTGTTATATTTAACCATCAATTCAAACATAAAGTGTAAAACCATAGTCATTAATATTGGGACCAAGGTATTTAGCATAAATACTGATTTAATCCATATCATACAGCCCTAACAGACACACAAACGTACACACACACACACACACACACACACACACACACACACACACACACACGGTAAAGTTAACACTCCCCTCGCCATTGTTTCTTGTGTCATAAATCAAAGCAACAAGCAGAGCAATAGCCATGCATGTTCCTGCCATTACAAGGAGATGAAGATGGAGGATGTGGGTTTTTGTGTGAAATACTAGCTTCCCTTTGACCTTTCTTGTTCAAATGAATAAAGATTAAAACAACCACATGGAAAAGTAAGTGGGGAAAAAAGGAGGACAATGTAAATATGCAAGTTCAAGGGAATATTTAGCTGCCATCTGCTTGCTATTGATGTGGTTTTTTTTTTTTATCTGACAGATGTATAGCAGACCAGAAAAAAATGCCCTTAAGATGCTCATCATGTTGTCCATAAGAAACCCAATCACTGAGCAACAATTATTTCTCAATCTTTGTATCCATACAACAGACCTATTCAATGATTTTTTGTGTGTATTTTTTAAGTTGAGTAATGACTATAATTAACACTTAACATTTACAAGGTTCTGCAGAATGACTATGACTAATGTGATAGTGGAGCCTAAAATCATTATGGAATGTATAGAGTTATCCGAAATATCTTCATCATGAGCAACATCTAATTTTCTCTTATAATGATGAAATGTCTTGGTTTCTTTCCATGAGCCTTTGTGCCAGGATTTGCATATTGATTATCTAATTTTGTTTATACGATGATAAAATACTTGGCCTCTCTCCTTAGTTCTGGGGTGCTTTGTCAGACCTCATCTGCTGTAATCAAATTAAATTGTTCCAGTAATGGAGCAGGTCTTTATGCTAAAGCTGCTACCAGACAAGCCAGAACCACCCTCAGACTTGAATATCAGTGTAACCATTCTGATTTTGCCGTTACAAATATGTGATTAATCATCATTTAAGTGTAAAATCAAATTGCTGGAGTTAGCCATGAGCAATCTAAGATTTCAGATTAAATACGAAAATCTTTAATCTGTTAGGTGGTGTCCCATTGATTGCATGCTATTACTGTCAGGGCAGGAAGGAAGGTTATTCCACCATCCTTTCGACCATATTTATAATGATCAAGTGAAGTTAGTTATAACTCTGCATTTTTATTACTGTAATTCTTGCTAAAGGCTACTTGATGCATGAATGAGCTCATTAATATTAGAAGTCAAGAATAAATTGCATGGAGAGTCAAGAGCCAATTTGACATGTGATTCTGCCCCATGGCCCCTACACAGTGTGTGTGTATTTAGGTGGTTACAAATCTTCCTTTGATCCTTTGACACCCAGAAAAGCTTTTCCCACTGAGACATTATAATCAGAGCACCTTCTACACTGAGGCAATATAACTGGAACAACTGCCAAACTGAGAAATATAATCAGATATAAAGCAAAAACAGAGTAGCCCCAACTAACCTCAACTCCACGAGACACGGTGGGCTTCAAAGGTGGTAAAAACATCAGCACAGAAGCATTCTGCTCACTGGTCAATGAAATCATGACTAATTAAAAAGCCTCACATCACAGCATGGTGGTGGCATGACCATGATGAATAACTGTGGAGACTCCATGAAAGCAAAATCTTTTTCACTGCAATATAAGAACACAAAATATTTGAATGTTTTACAGTTTGCGTTTGAATACCAATGAAAGGAAAACGGGATGAATATCAGTGCTCTCTTTTTAATTCATTCGAGTTTATTTCTCTATATCTGCTTACAATCTGTTTTCTCTGTTTCTGTAATTAACCCCGGCTGGCTGCTCTTTGTGTGTTATCAGTGCTAATGCATATGCTGCTCTCAGACTTTGACCCATGGATAGACACACCACTGCTGTACACATCCTTTACTGAGTCAAGTGCATCTCTGTTTACAGTCATCAGCATTGTGGGCGATATAAATCATCACAGTGTGGCTCAGAGGCGAGCGGCAATCAATCTCTGCTTCAAGAGAAACTGAAACATCAAAGTGTTTCCTCTATGTTTTGTTTCTGTGGCATCTTTTTTTTTTTGAAAAAACAAAATGCACTCATTTAAATTGTACATCCTACAAATATAATACCACTGTAGATAATTCACTAATTAAACAAGAAATTAAAAGTTATCTGCTTTCTAGAAGAGATAATGTTATTTGATAATTCAGTTGGATCCACCCTGATGACAATTTCTTGAGGATTATGCCTAATCAAAGAGATTTTGAGGTTTGGAAAAATTTTAATTACCTTAGAAGCTATATCACTATTTATTTTTTCTTGCATAGTACAAACATGGACTCTCATCATATTCAACTAGTAATCAGAAGGTTGACAAGCCCCACCACTGCCAAGTTGTTGGACCCCTGAGCAAGGGCCTTAACCCTCAATTGCTTGAGTTGTATTCAGTCGTCATCAGCTACTTGGTGTAAATGTAATCTACTAGGTAGGCCTATGCAGCAATCGACCCCTTATTTTCAGTGGGCGACCTTTAGTGTAAGAGTTTAGACAATCTCAGGACTGTGCTGATTTTATACATTCTGTGTTGTACAGAACGAGTTAAGAAATGTGGAAGTGGAGCTTATTCAAAGCCTCCAGTCAAGCTGTGCAGCGCAGGCTTTAGCCGGAATATCAATCAGGTGTGTACTGGCTGGCAGGGCATGCTGAGGCACCAGGCCAGCCTCACTAGCTCCACCTGCATCTGCGCCGCTGCAGCTGCCAGATGGGCTGTGGGTGGGTTCCCTGTCTGCAAGCAGGTGGGCTGTAATCTGTAGAGCCTAACACTGCTGGATAGTAAACTACAAGCAGCACACTGGTTTATATGCGAGATAGCTTCAGTCTGTGGACATGCAATTCTTTGGTACTATAAGGCATCTACCCCAGATCTCAGCGGACTGATTTTCTTAGACCAGGATACGATATGCTATTATGTCATGCCTATAGTCATATTGCATGAGTATGAATCATCTCAATTTGAAAATATATCCATGAAATAATCCTGGATAGAGATAGATGTGTCAGTGGAAACCATGGAAGGGAGATCCAGTTTTAAAGGCAAGACAGTCATTTTCTTCTAATGATTTATACAATCACAGAAATGTGATTCCTTCCCATGTGGTTCATGTAGACAATCTGACTCCCACCACTCAATGTTATGGTGAAAGTGATGCTAAGTACAGACGTTTATCATTGACAATCTCCCTGTCTGGTGGTATGCTTATTCGTCATCTTATGAAGCTCATAAAGCGAGGCTCTGTTTACTGATACTGCCCATGGGAATGTACCAAACGGCACCAATTCCAATGGCGTAATGAGCGCAGTGGAAACCAGAGCTACAAATCACCATGGCAGTAGCTCTAAGTACCAGCCTTGCTAAAGGCCCTACTGTTATCAACAAGGCAACTGGCTGGAGATGTGCAAATTGCAGCTCCCGCAATAGCCTGAATTAGAGGAGCTTGACAGTTTCCTGATACTTAAATTACTCTATTACTTGTACTAGATAGACTGAGGTACTGTTAAGAGAGCTGTATATGCAATTTCTGATTTTACCGAAGAAAGGCATTTGGGTCAGGCTGCTTTTAAATCACATCTGATGTGAATTAAAAATAATTCACAAACCTCTCATGAAACCCCAGTCAATTAAGAATCTAGAAAGAAATGTACAATATGTTTATTATGGTACTTCAAAATATTCTATCTAGCTCTTGACCAAAGGCTGTTTATCTTTATTGTTAAGAGAACAGCTCCTTAGTGATTAAACATGATTGCATAAAAGGAGAGTTTCAGCTGCACATCATCGTAGCCACAGAGCAAAACATAACCTGTGACATTAAATATAATCCATAATGCTTTCAGTATTTGTTGGTCACATGTGATTTACTGGTGATTCACACTAAGAAGTTTAAGAATTATTGGGATAGAACTGTCATTTCTGTAGGCTTTGGCAATGAGAGCTAGGGCACACACAAAACAAACCTGCTCAGACCATAGCAAGGAATATTAATATGGAAACAGAAGAGTAGACTCTTTCCTTCGCAGTCTGCTTCTGATCTCATACCCCCTACTCCCTCCCTCCTCTTTTCTTCCAGTCACGTCCTATTAGAGAGCTTACCAGCATATCACCGTAGCTCCAGGCAAGCCAGTAAATTACTCTAAATAATAAAGAGCAAATGTTCTTGCACAGAGGGGCCCAGGCAGTTGGTTAGAGGGATAAGCAGCAGGAGATGCTGGGATGGAGCAGGAGCGCAGCCCCACACAAGCTTATGGAAAGTTGAGGACTGAGGAAATGCATTAAGGATATAACACAGGACACAAACACTCTATGAAGGTTTTGATTACTTCAGCAAAGTGCTTGGACATGCCACAGGGCACAATATTACTTCACATCATCTTGCTCAAACAAACTTTGACAGGCAGCACTTTGATACCAGCAGTATTTGCGCAGTTTGTGTGATATAAATAAATAAATATATAGGTAAAAAATCCTCAACCTCACATTTCACTTTGCATTCCAGCATGGAATTAGTTTTACTAATTACTGAAAAAAACAAAACAAACAAACAGTCAATTGTCAAGCCTTTGTTGTTGCCAAAGTAACATGTTTTGATGAGCTATTTGGAGAGTTATACTGGTAATAATTTACATAGCAAAGGGTGTGAAAAGGTTGTAAAGTGGAAATGGTTAAACTGTTCTAACCACCCTGACAGAACAGGACAAGGGAGGATCCCTCCAGCTAGAGCACAAAAACAACAGAGCAACAAGAGAACAGCCAGTAGTTAAAAAAAACAAAAACAGGAGGAAAGAACAGATAATCAAAAACCACAGAAGTAGATAATAGATAACTTTCCGCAATTTGACCAAAGACAAACAATGCTTTGTAAAGACAGAGCGATAAATGAAGAGTATATATAGGGAGGTTGCAATTGATAACAGGTGGACAGAGTAGATATTGAGGTGAAGGCAGTCAGGATGGGTATGATCTGTTGATTAACGATGACTGAGTGAACTGCAGAAGTTTGCAGATGTGAGAGTATTCCCCCCCCAACCACAGATGACAAGGTCAACCTCATGGCCAAGGGGCTGCCGATCCAGGTGCTTGGCGTGGAATGCACAGATGAGCGAGGGATCCAGTATGAATCCAGGACTGCTCCTGTGGACTGTAATCCTCACAGTCCACAAGGTACTGCAGCATTCGTCAATGTCTCTATAAGTCCAACAAAGCCTGAATTGTATAAGAACACACTGGAATGGAATAAACAGATTTCCCATTGATATGCAGAGGAAGGGAAGGAGACATGGCAACATGTAGTGAGGTAAAGGGGTTATAATAGACAGGCTTCAACATGTGGATTACTGGAAAGATACACATGTGAGGTGGGTTCTGAAGGAGATAACTGACAGGGTTAATACATCGTAAGCTCTTGTATGGACCAACCTATCTGGGAAAAAGCTTCCTACATGGCAGGTGGAAATGGATAGCCAGACTCAGTGCCCTGAGTGAAACAAAAGAGAAGGTCTGTTTTGTCTGTTGGTGAAGGTACATTGAATGCACACAGCCCACTGGAGTTGCCTGTGGGAAGCCTCCCAGAGTCATGCTATGGCAATGTCAATGGCAGTCATCTATAGCAGAGACTTCCAAAGGTGGATGGTTCCATGGAAACACCGCTGGCTGGTAGCCTAACACACACTGAAATGGTATCAGATGCAGTGAGGAGTGGATCAGGGAATTTTGGGCATATTCTGTGGTCCGTGGTAGGAAGTGATGCCAGTCCTGTTGGTTATGAACATAGTTTTGGCACAAAAAAAATCACCCGAGTTCCTGATTCATTCATTTGGTCTATCCAGTCACTTGCAGCTGGTAGCCTAGGAGAGACTAATGATGAAGTCATAGGAAACTTTCCACATATGACAGATAAATTGTGGATCCCTGTCAGAGACTATGTTTTCCATTAGACTAAAATAACAGAATATGTATGTGAAAAGTAGTTCAGATAGTTCAAAAGTGGACAGGAGCTTAGGGAGAGGCAGATAGTGAGTGATGACAATGTTGCCATTGGATGGCAGATAGTCTGTGATGACGTTAACAGCTATATGCAACAAAAGTCTGTGTGGCACTGATAAGAGTTCCCCAGTGAATAATTGTCTGGGTATGCAAGACTCAGAACAGGTAGCGCACTTTTCTGGTCATGACATTGAGCAAGGTAGAGCTTCTTACATAAAGAGGAGGAGGGTCTTCCATATGTCTGGGAGGTCAGCTTGGACAGGAGGCAATAAGGTGGTTAGGTGCCCTAGAGTAGAGTTAGTGCCACTCATTTATCTGTCACCTGCTTTCAGCAGGGTCTAGGGAGCCCTGCGAATCTGCATAGTCAAGGGAGAGTCAGAGGAAGATTCAGCAGATGATTGGGTGACAAATGTTTGTGCACAGGCTGAGTAGTGTGTACACATAAGATGGCCCTCTGGATAAATTCCTCCCAGTTGTCGACAGTGCCTCTGTTCAGTTTGAAGTCCCCTGTTCAGTTTTGAATCCCCTCTGAAACTAAATAAACAGAGCCAGGTTACTCCAGCCGCTCTCAGCTGCGATTGCACAGAATTCCTTGGCATACTCTGCTGCTGTTCGACTTCCCTGGTAAATCTTGCATAGCAGAGTTCAAGATTCTCAACGAGTGGTAGGGTGAGCAAATATCGATTTGAACAGGGCAGAAAAATGTGCCTCAGAATCAACGAGTTCCTGCCCATCTTTGCGGCAAGTCATTGATTGCGGTGTCCTGTAACTACAAGCTTGCTTGTATACTTGCTGTATCCACAGGTGACAAAGTATTCTGTCATAATAGAACAAGACACGGGAAGATCCAAGAGTAAGGTGAAGTTTAACTCTGATAGAACAAAAAAACAACACAGTCCAGAATCCATCAACAAGGGAACAGGCAGTAGTCAAAAAAAGAACCAAAAAAAACCAAACCAGGAGGTCAGAGAACAGAGGTACAAAAATATGATCCAAAAAAATGGGGCAGAGGGAAAAAAACAGAGCATAGATAAAAACTATAGAAGTAGAGAATAACTAGATAACAGTCAGAAAGTTGACCACAGGCAAGCAATAATTTGCACAGACAGATGGGTAAATGAGGACTATATGTAGTAATTAGTGGTAATTGATAGAAAGTGGACAGAGTTAGTATTCAGGTGAAGACAACTGGGATGGGCATGGTCTGTTGGTCAACAATGACTGCCTGAGTGAACTGGAGGAGTTGGCAGATAATACAGTTAACAGTTGAAAAGCATCATCTGTGTTCTCAACCTCTAATGATAATATCAATATGGTAGAGAAGGGTAACATCAGTATGAGTTACTCTTCAGGAATCATCCCTTAGTGGAACATTAAAAGATTGCTGTAATTATCAAGGTTATCTGAAGATGAACCAGAAGTGGTACTGTTATATGGACTAAGGACAAACACACACACATTTTTACTACAAGAATGGCACAAAACACAATTTAAGTAATTTAAGAAAAAAAAGTAAGAAAGTCCTGCAATCAGCCTTTTCTGACCAACCTAAACATTTATGCGCCCCTAATTCACTATTTAACAACCATAATCTGACCACAACCAAGGCAACCAATTTTATTTCACTAATTTAAAATATTCAGACCATCTTTTATCTTTTTATTAGCAGCTTGTATAAAATAAACAGCAGCCTACAACACATAACTAAACCATTTACTGTCTAATGCTCATAATCAATAAAATTTACATTTTTACTATAGGCATTGTAAATATGCTCCTATAAAGTTGGATCCTAGCTCTAAATCTAGATTGTCAGCAAAAAGAACAGATGCAAAACAGATGTAATAAAGGGATGTAGGGAACTCCACAGCCATACATTTTATGGGTGGAAAAAAATCTTGCCTGTATTATAGTTAAGGTAAAAATTATTAGCCCACTTTATGAAATCAAACAGTGTCATTAGCTTTTCCATATGACCAATACTAACAGTAATTTTGGTATAACTACTTCCAAAAAGCAAAGACAAAAACCTCCATGAAGTTTAAAAGACATCATAATGATACATTGAGTTGAGGAACAATCAAAAATGAGAAGGCAAAAATTATTAGCCCTCTGAAAATTAATAGTCAATAGTATAACCTCTCACTTACAACTGACAGCAGCCTTTTACTGGTAGTCATACAAATTACATGGTTTTCAAGAATGGATCTTAAATTTGAGCACCTGCAATAGACTCTCAATAGGATTGAGATCTGTGCTTTGAGCGGGCAACTCCAGAACTTTGATTTTGGTGTCCTTGGACTAACTTGGATGTATGCTTGGGGACATTGTCTTGCTGGAGGACCCAGCAGTGACATAAAGACATACTGGCAGCAGATTTCATCACATTATCCTTAAAAATTGCAACATCATGACCCCATGCACTCATAGAAAGTTCTCTGTGCCTGAAGCAGTAAAACACCCCCACAGCATAATGCTTCCACCACCATCCTTAACTATGGGAACTGTGTATTTAAAACTGGGTTGTTACTTTTTCCCCCCAAACAAAAGCAACACCCATGTTCCCAACCAGCTTCTGATTAGACTCATTGGACAAAAATACAGATTTCCAAAACTCATACCCATTTTTCAAATGGTCACAGGTAAACATCAATCTCACTTTGATGCTCTCTACAGTGAAGAGCCCTCACAAGAGTATTCCTTGAAATTTCAAATCCAGAAGAGGCCAGGTTAGTTATCATCTTTGCAGATATCTAAGGGATCTTGTTAACATATCTGATGATTTTCCTCTCCAAAGTGCCTCTCAGTCTAGCCTTCATGTGCTACTAGCCCTGTTCACTGGAATCCGGTTAGCAGAGTTCAATGCTAACTGATTGCACCAATCATTTGGGGTTCAGGTGTGGTTTGAAATCTAAACATTTCAATTTGCTACATTTTCTCAAAGAATTCACATAGGGGCTAATATTTTATCCACCCAAATTTTTAATGCATTTTTATGCAAGATTATGCAATCTTGAGGATTTTTTTTTTATTCTAAAATGTCCCAAATGGGTACCTTTACATTGATGAATGTTTTACTGTAAAGATTTATGACTGATACTAACATTGGACAGAATTTTAGGACAATGTTCCATATCTCCTTAGGCACTAAAAATTCTGACTTTATATAAATCATTGTGCATAGTGTACAGCACACATGCAAAATAAGGTATGTTTTCAGCTCCATCATAGACCATGTCCCTCATAAGCACTGTATGCATAAAAGGTTCTAGATATAAAATGTATCTTTTGCATCTCTTGGGATCTCAGAGCCAGTATAGAGTCAGTACAAATGCAGCATGCCCTACTGACTTCCTATTTCCCATTTTATGATTTAGAAAACGTAACTGCTTCAGCACAGATACAGTATGTACATACCAGACCAAAAGCGCAACTCTTTGGCTTCGATGGATGCCACATTGAAGTCGCTACATCCAGAAGAGTCACACTGTAATTGAGGGTGAAGGAGCCGACCTGTGGTTGCAGCTCAGAGGGGAGAGTGGAGGAAGGAGCTACACCCTCTGGAGCTGACAAACACAAACAATGTTCACAAAGGCCTAGGAGTTTGTGAGATGTGTGAGAATAAAGAGCTCAGTCAGCTGGATCTACCATATACTGTTTTTCAGCCTTTTCTTGCTTTGAGAGCAACAACACAGACACAGAGAGTGATATCAAGAGGGAAGAATGCAGGCTAATGCATTTGTGCTGTTCATGACGTAAACATTATGCACCTTTTTTTCATGAAGAAGGCAAACCCCTCTCAATGCATTCATGTGGTGAAGAGATCAACAACTAAGTGTCTCTCTGTGTTTTTTTGATTCTCTACATTGGCACTGAAGTCAGCAGCTAAGATGGTGATCTAGCAGCTAAGATGGTGATCATTTTTATATGCAAGAAAATGATTTCTATTATTCAGTATATTACAATGATATTTATTCATGCCAAAGACTGGAATTTCCATTAAAAGCTTTTTGCTACATTTCCAGAAATACTGTACTACATCTTTGTACATAAGGCAGTAGATCAATGGATCTGAATTAAATTTACATAGCCTTATACTATTTCATACTATAGACAGATTGCAGTATATTTCGAAATAGATGCTATTTTATATAGTGGAGAAAATGTTTGTACTGCATATTTGTGTATGTGTCCCCTTGCACAGTTGAGCTAGTTCATGCAAGTGCACATGTATGTGTGTGTGAACAGTTGGTTCTATGGGGCTCAGTCACTGCAAACCTGGACAGCCTAATCAGATTCCCTTGGCCATGTCTCCCATGCTGGTCTTCCTGTAGCTCCATCACCTCCTCCAGCTGGTTTCTATGCATACACAATCAGATGCTATTGTGAGAGTTGCAGAGATGAAAAGCTGCTTCTGGCTGCAGTTGCAAGGGGGAAACAGGGTTGCAGTGAACGCTCGGGCCCCAGTCCCTGGCTCGGCAGGCAGAGTGGAGCCATAGAGCACCATGGTAATGCCAGTGAAATGACTCCTGCTTAATCAGGACAGACTGATAGAAAGCCCTAGAGAGTCGAGGCATCTGTCTTGCCTTACAAACAGATGAGATGTTAAAACACATCCTTTGACGGAGGGTGGCAGGGTCCTGTCTGCTCAGCTTTGTTTTTCCTAGGCTGCCTTTTTTCATTACAGTTCAAACAACACTGGATTTTACTAGCTCATAATAGGGAAACTAGATGCTAAGTGCTGTATTTATATTATGGCATGAATGCATATGAGGGTGCCCCCCCCTATTGAGTTACAACTTGATAATGCACTGAAAGACTTTAACCTTGAGTAATTTGTGTTTATAATACTGTGGGAACAGTAATAACACAACCAGTTTGCTCCATTTATTCAACCTGCTTGCAGTGCTTATAAAATCAGTGGATCAGTTTAATCACACTGTATTCTTAAACCCTTTTTAAAATTCTTAATCATATCTACTATCAAATGCTGTCATGCTTATCAAATTGTGTGATTTCTAACCACCATTAATAAATAGATGCTGATTAGTGTCATTTCTTTTTACTGTTTAATTTCAGTTTCCTAGTTGCAGATGGAAAATGAGTGTAAATGGGCTATATATCTTTGAGCCCGGGAGAGGAAAAATAAAAAAATAAAACTGGCTGTTTCTCAATTTAGGTTTTGAAAGTGTCACAAAGAATAGAACAGTAAGGTAAGTGTAAAGTGGATTATTGTATGAACTACTTTCAGAGTTGCCTTTTGCTGCCATTATCTTATTTTATTTTCTTTCTGGCATTTTTCTTTTACAGAATTGGTATGAGGTGCATTAGATGATCTAACAGATGAATAATCCTTTTAGGAAACACACTTTCACAGTTGCAGCCCAAATATAGTTGTTAAGAGCAAGGGTAAAACTTTATGTGTTTATATTAACAGATACATTTACACACATAAAACCAGATTTTGGGCATTTTTCAGGTAGTGAGCAACTGTTCAGTATGAAAGTGTGTTTTTAAATCTCACGAATGCAGATATGTTGGCCAATAGAATCTTAAATCAGCATGCTCCCACTGTGGCCTGATGGATTATTCAGAGGTGTGTGTTAGTAATGGAGTCCTGACTTTGCACTATACTTCCATCACTTTTATAGAAACTTTCTTGTTTCTATAACCAGTAACTATTTCTAAATACTTGCACTACAGTGCACAAAGGAGAACTGTGCAATTTCAAATATTAAAAGTAGCTGATGAAGGGAAATGCAAATGAGAATGTATGAAAATGTCCAAAAATACACAAGTCAGGTGGAGATTTTCTAAACTGCTTTTTTTTAGAGCTTAAGTTTTCTTTGAACTCATTAGTCTTTACTCCAAGATATAACTAATGATGGTTACTCTGGCCAAAGAACACTGATATTTTTCCTGACTACTCACGTAGGTGAAGCAGAGGTTGACAGATGTGTGTTGAGAAGCACAAGCAGGACAGAGTATGAAGGTGAGCTCCATCCATTATCTTCAACAGAAGTGCGCTGCCTGGGCTCTGGGACAAAGCGCTGAGATATGAGTTTGAAAATGAAGAAGGGATGAATGATAAAATGAAGTTAAGCAGAGGCAAAACCATCCTTGGGACAGGGAGATTAAGAGAAGGGATACCAAAAGCACTGTGAGGGAAATGCCTCATGAGAAAAAGACAGTGAGAAAGACATAGATTAAGAGGATGGTGCTTAAACACACAAGAAGAGAGAGAAGGAGAGGGGAAAGAAGAGAGTTTGACAGGATGAAAAAAGAAGGAACAGGACCAAGAATGACTGAGTGAGTGAAAAGCAGAGGAAATACTTGGAAAGAAGGGTAATGATGATAGAAGGGAGAAGGGGAAAGGGCATTGAGTAGAAATATTAGCAGAGATGTGACTGTGACCTTAGCTTAGACGCACACACACACACACACACACACACACACACACGCACAAACAGTGTGGGAGTTTGCATAGGTCCCTTTCTGATGAGAACATTCATTTTACTCATGAGAACATTTCAGAGCGTAACCTCCCCTGATTAACATGGACTCGTTTAAAAGCCCACTCAAACCTTGAGCCATGGGCTGGGGGGAGGATCCGCTTTAATTGCTTATTAGATGGATTCGCGCTCCATGTCCTCATTATTGCAGAAAATGGATGAGCCGAATCAATTTTCTCTCACCCATTCAGCTACCCAAAGAGCTCTCCCTCATGTTCTCGCTCATTCTCTCCATGCTTGAAACAAATTCAACACAAACAGTCCGCTGTCAATAAAACCTAATGACTAAACATTCTCTGCTGATGGTGTGATCTTTAAAAATGGATCCATTAAGCAAGGAAGCAATCTCGTTCCCTCTCAAGTGTTTTTACAAATTTATTATGCAAATGATACGTGCCCTAACATGGTAACTTAAATGTGACACTATACCAATTACTGCTATCCCACAAATACAATTATTGCTGCTGTGACACAACTGCAGTGCCCATTTTGACAGAGTGAGACATTAGCAGCAAGAAGCACCCTGCACAGTTGGCTCAGAGCACTGTGCAGTAGCAAGTGCTATGCAAACCCGTGGAGACCAGACAAAGTGAGAGTGTGAGACCTCTGGAGGGATCTCTCTACAGCACAGCAAAGCAGCACCCTAATTTAGCTTCATTTCTCTGGGGCTTCAGCCGGGGCCCAGGCCAGGGTACAGCAGCGGGAGCCTGACATGGGCAGTCTGGTGTGACAAGTGAATATTGGGCTGAGCTATGCAGCTGTCTGTCTTCATTACACTATGTCAGGGGACAAATCCTCCACTGCAGGAATGTGCAAAAGCATCCTCCCAGCTGAAGCTAACTGATGAGAGGAGAGGAGATGGGACCAAAAAGCAACATAGAGGAAAGAGGACAGAGAAGTTTTCAGAAGTAGAAACTCCTTGACTGCCTCTGTCCCTGCCATCTAACCCCCTTAACAAGCGTGTTGCATCCTTGATCAATTAGCCATGAATCACCCGTGCACAGAGGCAGGGACAGAGGACAAACAAGCCACTGGTTTAGTGGCGAGAGGGGGATTGTTAGTGAGGTATAATGGAGGAGAGAGAGATGAATACGTCCTTTGTGTGGGGAGCCAGCACTGAACACAGTTGCTTCACTGAGGAATAGCCTTCGCTGTCTACATAGGGGTATGTGTGTGTGTTTGTGTGTGTGGGGGGGGCAGGTGATGGCATGGGGTAGTATGGAATCATGAAACTTGTAACATTCACTCCAGCTGCTATAAATTATACAGCAGCATTCTTATTTCTATATTGCAATACCAAAGGGAACCCTAAACCCAGCCAGGGTGTACATGAGTTAAAAGAAAGATACAGTTATCAAGAGATGCACATTAGCTCCTAATTGTGATCATGAGGAAGCTAAATGGTAGAAACAACATGTCAGACTGTATTGCGTAGGTTGCGCACATATTTCTTTTATGTTACTGTGTGAAAAGGTACTGTTATACTTATCAGTTTATAATGTTAATTATTTTTCCTGAGACAGAGAAAGAAGAGAAAGAATTGACATTAAGAGAAGGCATGAACAATCTGTGGATGAGAAAAAGAAACAGCTGACATGAACTTAGGAAAATTCATACCATCACTAGGTGAGCATCTTTTCACAGTCAAATGATCAGTTAATATATGAGATTACACATGCCCAACCCATACAAGTACTGAACATTGTCAAGATCTATGGCGGCTGCAGGAACGCAGTCCAAGTGCCATGACTAATTTACGTGAAATCAATGTGCGATAAGGAGAATAAGAAGGAAAATAATATCAAAGAATTCAAAGGAGAAAGTTCCAAAACTCAGCAGTATTTAGCATGAAAAATGTTCTGTTTACTATATATCAACCACATAGAATCAACAGAGCTCTGTAACTTAGTAAGACTTTGTAACTGTTAGACATTGTAATGTGAAATACATGTGTTTTCCTCATTAGTCATTACAGAGAACACCAAATAAAACATGACCACAAAACCAAAGGATGCATTTGTGCCATGACATTTATTAAAGTCAAATATCTGTAATAGCCACAAATCAGAATGAAATGAGTGAAATACTGACTGGCTCTCAAGTGTCCTTCTTAAAATATGGGAAGGTTTTTGTCACAAGTAGCAAATATCATTTGTTTGTTCTGGGTCCTGCAATTGTTTATCCTGGGTAATGCAGTTACTTGTCCTGGGTAATTCAGTTGTTTTTCCTAGGTAATACAATTGTTTGACCTGGATATTGCAGTTGTTTGTCCCAGGTAATGTTATTGTTTGTCCTGTTTAACACAATTGGTTGTTCTGGTTAATGTGATTGTTTGTGCTGGGTAACACAATTGTTTGTCTTGGGTAATGTGATTGTTTGTCCTGGTTAATGTGATTGATTGCCCTGGGCAATGTGATTGTTTTGTCCTGGATAATGTGATTGCTGAGAAACTTTCGTCTTTGGTGCTCGTTCATATATTCTGCGTTGGATGCTGCACACTAGTGCAAATGTTCATGTTCCGTTAAAGTATGCTGGCTAACATCTGACACATCTGCATATGACACCTGCACAAGTTTTCAGATAAAATAGATGCAGATCTTTACAGAAGTGTAAACCAGCCTTAAGACCGATATATCACACAGGTTACAAAAAAATTGATGTATGTGTTATTGAGCATAATCTCCAGGATATTATGAGGATAATATGATCTTGTTCCATCTGAGCTCTTCTAAGACTCACTGAGCAGGAATATGGTGAACTACAAATGTCCAGAATAGTTGTCAGCGTCATATTACTGTGGTTCCCTTCGTGATCTACCATGTGTTCCATTATTTTTGTTCATTTCCTCGTTTTGTTCCTTGCTTCATTTCTCCAACCCTTGTTGTTTTCACCTGTCACATGTTAGTCCTTGTTGTGTTGTATTTAAGCCATAGGTTTCTTCTAGTACTGATCATTCCTTTTTGCTACCAGTCTGCCATTATCCTGTATTCTGTTCACCAATATTCTGCTTCTAGCAACCTGTCTGCTTATATCCCTTATTAAGGATCCTGGTGTCAAAATATTCTCTAGTTTGAACCTCAATAATTATAAAAAAAAAACCTTTAGAAATTTTAAAACAATATGGCAGACATATGCAAATTAATACTTCAGGAAGTTAACATATTTTGTATGAGCTGTTAAAACCCATGAATGCTTCATTCAGTTTTGATGAAACTTAGCATCTCTTTTAAATACACAATTCCAAGGAAGTCTGTTGAGTTGGGGAGTTTGTAAGACAATAGGAGGCACTTTAAATGTTAGAAAACTACATCTCAGCAGTCCAACAAGCTGAAATGTTGCATTCTGCATTGTTGCTGCATGAAACTTTGCATGCTGCTATAATATTCAAGGTAAATATACAAGGTTAACCAATATGCCCAAAATTGTGATTGCCATTGGCCAATCAGCTTTCAGAAGGCATTTCACAGGCTTATATTTGGCCAATCATGATGAACATAAATGCTATGGATCCCTAAGTGCGCTATTCAAGAAAATCAATTATATCGCCTACATATTTTTATTTATGAACATCAAATTCAAATGATATTGTGCAGGAGTTCTAATAACTTTCCAATTACAACTGGTTTTCAAAAATGTATATTTTTTGCATTCATTAATTGTAAAACATTAGCTCTTTTAGTCCTTGGATATCCATTCATTCACATCAAAGGAGGTATTGAGGTAAATAATTAGATTAGAAATAAATTGACTTTTTGACTGTATGTGGCTGTAACAAATTAATCAAATGGGATCCAGTATGACTTTTCTAAGTCATATCTTTGAAGCTCTATTATAGTATGTCTAATTTTGGTCAAAATGGACAGATTTATTCAATCTAACATTCTGAAGAAAACTGCAAAGTTTGTGACAAATCAGTCACCGGAAGGCGCTACATGGCAGTTACCTTGCATATAACTGTATGACTTGTGTTTTCATACCTAAATGGGCATAAGTCAGGAGACGTAGTACATATCATCACTAAGATTTACAGATATGCATGTACTGAGAGTATGATGTTGGCTGCAAAGTTTGAGGCAGTTAAGACACCAAGAAGGTTCTACAGCATAATATTAACTACTTTACATATAATTGCATTTGTTGTGTTTAAATCCATAAATGGACAAAACTCAGGAAATGTAGTTCACATCAAAACAGAAATGTACAGACATACCTGTGACAGAATGATGTTGACTGCTGAGTTGGAGCAAGATCTGCCATCTGGCGGAGTGGCACAACACTCAGCTGATGCTTTTCAATTTTGACTCTGATTAGCCTGCACAGGGCACTGCAATGCACTATTAGCTTTTAAAGATTTGAAAATCCTGCAGATTTTAGTGTTTCCAGGTGGATATAAATAAGAGCTACAAAAGCCAAACACTTTGCAAATATAATTCTTGTTAAAAACTCTGCTGCTTGCCCGTTATTATGATTTGTTTACAATCTATGACTTACTGTTTAAAGGTCAGAAGGTCAATATATGTCATGATTAGTCCCTCCCAGGTTCCAGCTTCCATGATTTCCCTGTCGTGTGTGTTTTGGTTCCATGTCATAGTTTTGTTTTCTCCTCCCCTTGTTTGATTGCTTGCACCTGTCCGTTGTTTCTACCTTTGGTTCTTGTATTTAAACCCTGTCTTGATCCCTGTGTTTTTGCTGTTCATTATTAGGCTTCATTGCATTTATGTGTTTGGTTGTTTTGATGATTTTGCAAAGCCCATAAGTTTGTACTCAGTGCCTTTGTGTTATCTTAGCTTCCATGTTCCCTAGTCTTTGTTATAGCCTGCTTCCCGTTTGCCTTCGTGTACTTTTGCTTTGTGTTTCCTAGCTTTCGTGTGTCTTAGCCCTTGTCTTGTTATTCATGTATCACCGTGCTCTCTGTGTTGGCTCTATGACTGTAAACTGCTTTAACGAGTCTGATTCTGGATTTGCAACTATTAAATCTCGCTCTTCTCCGCATGTGTCTACCTCCTTACCATTCAATGTTATAGAGTGAACAGCCACACAAAGATGCAGTGAGAGAGCGAGACTCTGGGAGGTGGTTTCACTGGGAAGAAACTTTGGCTGTTTCTACACAGTCTGAGTTCTATACATTTCAGCGCCACCAAACCAGCGATAGCAAATCCCCTGGCACTGCAGGTATACAGGCATCTTGTTGTTCCCAGAAAAAGCAAGATCCCATGTATTTTGATAACGACCAGATCCCAGGTAAGTGCCGAGAGTCTACCCGCCTTGACCAATGCTGCAGGGAGGAGCAGCCTGCAGTGCAAGGAATGAGTAGGCGGAGTAAATGCACAGACCATCCATGGCTAGGTATTCCCTGTGCACTAAAGCACAACTGCAAGCTCCCTCTTGCTCGCATGAACCTTGGAAGCCGCTGAGAGGGTTCTGTGTCTGTGTGCTCCTCCAGGGACACCCCACCAGTATCTATGGCGATCCCACAAGCCACCCAGTATAAGCCGGTTCCCGGCATGAGAGACGCCACCCATCTTGAGCCAGTTCCCAGCATGAGAGACACCGCCCGTCCTGTTTCCAAGTTTGATCCCATTGCTAAGCCTCTGGACCTGGCGTGGAAGACACTGCCTGTCTTGTTCCTGTTCCCGGCATAGTGGATGCCGCTGGTCCTGTTTCCTGTATCAAGTCCATTCCTGAAGTTATGGTCCCGGACCCGCCGCTGCCGATCGCCACACTCCCGGACCCTCCACCGCTGATTGCCACAGCCATGCCTCCGGACCCTCCACCACTGGTCGCCGCAGCCCTGCCTCTGGATCACCAAGACCTGCCACCACTGAACGTCACAGTCACACCCCCGGATCAGCAAGTTCCTGTTCCTGAATTGGAGGGAGCCACTCAATGTATCCTCATGCCAGGCCTGTCCCCCCTGGTCACGCCTCAAAGCTCTCCTGTGTCTTCTACTGCCTCCGCCCCTGGGTTCCCACCCGTATTGCCTCGGCCTGTGTCCCGTATGCCTCCTGTTTCTCCATTGTTGCCTGCTCTACTGCCCCTTTGTTTTTGCCGTTTCCGTTGCCTCGTTTTGTTTTTGCTCCTGTTATCTGTCCCTGTGCCTGTTTCTGTGTCTCCCTTTGTTTCTATCCTTGTGCCCGTCCGTGTGTTCGTTCCAGTGCCCGTGTCTGTTTTTGTTCCTGTTCCTTTGTCCCTGGCCTGGTCTGTTTTGTGTTCTTGTAATCCTCATCCGCCCTCCTGGCACTTTTTTCCATCCTCAGTCTGTTTTTGTTGGTTCTGCTCTCACTTCCGTGTCCGCTTCTGCTGCTGCTGTTCCTGTTGCTCCTGTCCCTTTGGTTCCTGTGTCTGCTCCTGGTTCTTATCCTGTTCAGTCTTCTCCTGTTGCCCTGGTTTTATCTGCTCCTGTGTCTGCTGATATTCCGGTGCCTGCTCCTCATTGTGTCCCATGTTCGCTTCCTGTTTCTGACCTGTCTGGGTCCTGTGTCTGCTCCGCGTCTTGCCCGTTCTGTTCCTGTTGGTGTAGCGTCCTAGTCCTGGTTTGTTTTTGGTTTTGATGGTGTGTTTGCGTGCCCCAGTGTTGCAAACTCTGGGGTTGGGTACTATCATTAGTCTCTCCTAGGTTCCAGCTTCCATGGTTTCCCTGTCTTATGTGTTTTGGTTCCATGCTTTAGCTTAATTTTCTCCTCCCCTCATTCGATTGCTTGCACCTGTTCCTCATTTCTACCTTTTGGTTCTTGTATTTAAACCCTGTCTTGATCCCTGTGTTTTTGTCGTTCATTGTTAGGCTTCATTGCATTTATGTGTTTGGTTTTGATGATTTTGCAAAGCCTGTAAGTTTGTTCTCCATGCCTTTGTGTTATCTTAGCCTCCGTGTCCCCTAGTCTTTGTTATAGCCTGCTTCCCGTTTGCCTTTGTGTACTTTTGCTTTGTTTCCTAGCTTTCATGTATCTTAGCCCTTGTCTTGTTATTCATGTATCCCCGTGCTCTCCGTGTTGGCTCTATGACCCTGGACTGCTTTAACGACTCTGATTCTGGATTTGCAACTATTAAATCTCGCTCTTCTCCGCACGTGTCTGCCTTCTTACCACTCAACGTTACAATATATGTATGTATATCATCTTTGTATGTCTATCTATCTATCTATCTATCTATCTATCTATCTATCTATCTATCTATCTATCTATCTATCTATCTATCTATCTATCTATCTATCTAATTTCAAGACTCATAAAATTCTAGTACAGCTATATTTCTGTTCCTCTTCGTGTGTGTTGCCTCTTACTACCTGCCTGTCTGTATTCATAGTTTTGCCTTGTTCATATATATATATATATATATATATATATATATATATATATATATATATATATATATATATATATATAATGTATTTACTTTTATATTTCCGGTTATCACTGTTGTTATCTCCAAGCTACCTGTGTGACTATTTCCCTTAGTCTATTTCATGTTGATCTTTAGTTCTATATTCCCAGTTAGTTCTGTTTCAGTTTGCCTGTGTTATGTAACCAGTCTTCCTGTTATCAGTAGTATGTTCCTTGTTAACTTGTATCTTGCTTTAAGCCTATGGTCAGTCTATTTATTGTATCCCCTATTCAGTTCGAAGTTAGCCTGTTTGTCTGTTAGCCCTTGTAATCTGTACCCTATTACTTGTTATCCTGTTTACCCAGTAGTCGTATGGCCTGTATCCTATTCCATGTTAGCCTGTTTTCCTGTTTTATTGTTTTACTGTTTACTTCCTTGTCTGTTATCATGACCCTGATTATGGATTTGCCCTTAAGTTATTCATGTCCAGCTCTGGGGGAAAAAAAAGACCACTCAAATGTTCTTAAATCAGCATTTCCACATGTACAGCAGCCATTTCATTCAAGTGTTTGTTTAATTTCTTCAGACACACCTTTCTACTTAATGAGATGCTGAATAGGTTATCACCTTTACAAAATCATATTCTAACGAGCAACAGTATAAAAACCACTGCTGCTGTTATCTCTATTCTCTTGTTAGAACCAGCTGGATGGGGAAAAGCAGTGCAAGGACTCCAAAAAAGTAAGTGTAGTCAAAATACAGCTACAGACCATGCCAGAAGAGTTGAAAAGAAAGTTTCTTAATGAGGAAAAGAAGGGTTCAATTGTAGCTTTACTGGCAGAGGGATACAATGAGTGTCAGGTTGCTTCTATCTTGAAAATTTCAAAAACTATGGTTCATAAGAACAAGGTCAAGCAGCCAACACATGGGACAACAATAGCTACAGACTGGCAGAGGTCAAAAACGATGCTCTACCGACCGTGATCGCCACCTCATTTGAATGTCACTTAACAACCGTAAGATGACATAAAGTAACCCACAAAAAAAATGCCATGCAGCAGTTGGGGTGAATTGCACATCAAGTACAGTACGAAACAGCCTTCTGGAGCCAGACTGAAGTCTGTGAAAGGCCATAAGTATTGCACCACAGAGGACTGCAGTAAAGTCATCTTCTCTGATGAGTGCAATTTTCAGCTTTGTCCAACACCTGGTCGTGTAATGGTTAGACAGAGAGCTGGAGAGGCCTACAAGCCCTACAAGAAATTTGGTGCAAGATCGGTGGTGATCTGGGGTGTTTCAGCAAGGCTGGAATTGGGCAGATTTGTCTTTGTGAAGGACGCATGAATCAAGCCACTTACAAAACTGTGCTGGAAGAAAACTTCCTTCCTTCTGCTCTGACAATGTTCCGCAACTCTGATGATTGGCTTTTTTCAACAGGACAATGCTCCATGTCACACAGCCAGGTCAATCAAAGTGTGGATGAGGGACCACCAGATCAAGACCTTATCATGGCCAGCCCAATCTCCAGACCTGAATCCCATTGAAAATATCTAGAATGTGATCAAGAGGAAGCTGGATGATCACAAGCCATCAAACAAAGCCGAGCTCCTGGAATTTCTGTGCCAGGAGTGGCATAAAGTTACCCAATAGCAATGTGAAAGACTGGTGGAAAACACGCCAAGACACATGAAAGCTGTAATTAAAAATCAAGGTTATTCCACCAAATATTGATTTCTTGACTCATCCTAAGTTGAAATATTAGTACTGTGTTGTTTATAAATGAATATGAGCTTGTATTCTTTGCATTATTTGTGGTCTGAAATTTCTGTAACTGTTTTGTAATTTTGAACATTAGTCATTTTCATAAAAAAACATGCTCTAAAATACAATATTTTTATCTGGAATTTGGAAGAAATGTTGTCAGTAGTTTATAGAAAAAAACAAAACTGCTCAACCTGGTCAAACACATACATACATACATACATACATACACACACACACACACACACACACACACACACACACACACACACATATATATATATATATATATATATATATATATATATATATATATATATATATATATATATATAATATGTATGTATGTGTGTGTGTGTGTGTGTGTACAAAACGTACACAGTTAAATGGATATAAATATACAATATGGTTGCTATCATCTATATGCATTTATATCTTTGCTCATTGGCTCTCTTATTTACAGCTCTAGATCAACAAAGTTCAATCCTGGTGAGGTAAAACTATATAATGTCAAACATTATTATTGATTGATGTTGATTATATAATCTGTTTTGTTTGAAAACAAATAAAGACAGCAGGCCCATTTATAACTTACACAAGAACAATGTCAACAGACCACATACAAATCACATAATAATTAGAATGTCAGAGGATTTGCTGTGTTTACAATAACTAAACAAACTTATAAATGATTTCCCAAGCTATTATGCTAGGCTTTGCAACATATCTCACTATAATAATGTGAGAAAGGTGATTTCAGCACATCTATCCCAGGAGCAAACATTTATAGCCACTGCCAGTAAGAAAGACAAAAAAATTGATTATGGATAATTAGTGTAAAAACAATTATTGTTTCTCAGCAACTGTGGGGACCAAGAGGTTCTTGAACAATATTATAACAAGCCTAGTCAGTATTTATATCATATGGAGTATTAATTTTCAGTCCAAAGAAGACGATGGAGGCCTAATGCCAAATATACTGTCTGTTGCATATTCTGAACATACAGCATGTATATCAATTCTGGTTATATTTGTTACAAATAATGCCATATGCCTCCTGCATTTAAGCATTCTGTGAATTTGCTCTGAATATATCTTCCTAGAAACGCTGAAGCAAATTTTTATGTGAATTCCATTTCAGTTTTCAGTGTCCTAACCATTTAGAGACCTGGGTCTATAGATCACTCCCGAGCAACTTCCTCACAGAATGAAGTTAATTCTCATGTCGAAGCCCTAACTTGTAATAACTTGAGAATACATACATTATTCATTAGGGAATGACTTGGAAGACATACATTATTTATTAGGGAATGATCTGGAAGGCTGCCCAGCTGAAGCCTATAGTTATTTAGTTTTATTCAGTGGCTGACACAGTGAAACTGACATGACCGCTTAAGTTTCCTTTCAATACTCTGCACTCCAACACTCCACTGGCTACATATGAAAACAGACAGATTCTACAAAGATAGACTGTCATAAAGTTATTCCTTAGGAAATCTTGAACAATTTCAAGATAATGGGAAAAGAAAAAAAACAAATCTGCCACAAGGCTTCTTAGCAGAGTTACAAATACATTCTGAGGTGGATATATGTAGAAAAATGATAAGCTGGTATCCACCAGAAATTGAAGTGGTTACTTGAAAAGGGTAGTACAAGCCCTTTAGTAGGCCAACTTCTTCTGCTTATCAGCATGGTTGTCAAAAGGTGCTTTATGTTTCAACTATGACCATGAATCTTTAAGAACAACACTCTGTATAGAGCAGAATGGCAGTATGCCTGCTGCAAATGAACATAGTTCATGGTGTATGCATGACATGGCAGAGCTAACTAGTTATTATGTTATTAAAGTGTTGGTGCTCCTAGTGTTCTTTCCACAAAGCAACATAGCGACCAATTGGATGAATGCGTAATCGCAAAGAAGGACTATCACTGGCTACTCCAGTGAAGTTGATGTGTTCAAGAATGAAAGTGAAAATGAAGTCATAAGTTTCACATGAATCAGAATAGATACCAAAGTGGTATGTTAACTACAATGCTACTGTGTTATTATTACATATAAATGGGATATCTGAAGTACTATGTAAAATAATACAAAACTACTAAAACCATTAGTCCTATGACAAACTGTAACAAAATTTCTGTCATGTTCGTGGACCAAAGCTTCTCATTTCCCCGGCTTCATAATCTCTTCTGTGTGTTCCAGTCCTTAGTTTCGTTTTCTCCACCTCCTTGTTTGTTTTCAACACCCATCATTGCTTTCACCTGCTCCTTGTTTATAGTCTTGTTAGCTTTGTATATTTAAACCGTGTCACTGCATCTTCGGTTTGTTGGTCCTTTCTAATTCCATTTCTACGTCTATGTATCTTTGATGTTCTGATTCTGCCTCGCTAATGGTTATGCTGTACTCCTTCTGTGTTCCAATTTAAATTCTCTCTCCATTTACTATTGTTATTCTCCTGTTAGTGTTATCTCTTGTTTTGTTCCTACATGCATTCTCTTGGTATTCTAGTTTATGTTGCCTTCTTTGTCAGGATTGCCTTCCTGGGTTCATGTTCGTTAAGTTGATTCTGTTCTCCTGTAGGCTATACGTTACCTCTGTGTACTCTCCTAAGTTTCTTTGCTGACCTATAATCACACGTCATAGTCTAGTCTCTTTCCTCGTCACTTTGCTCACTTTAGGTTTCTTTCCCCTTAGTTAACTCATACAAGTGTGTGGTTGTCCTCGTATATCTGATACCTGTAATTTAGTCTTGGTCATTGATGACCTAGTTGAGTAACAGTTCTTTGTACTCCCATTCCTTGTTTTTTACCCTGTTTGTCTGAGTGTTATGCTTCATTGTTATCCCGTAGGTTCCCCCTTAATATTTAGTCCCCGTATTTATCCAGTGCTCACCCTCACCCTGAATTGGCCTCTTATCCTTTTTGTTTGTTTCTGGAGTTTCTGTTATTAAATTAATCATTTATTTACATTGTCCTGTTTATCATTTTCACTATGTTTTCCCCTGTTTTGGATTCTGCTCGTTTTCAAGTCCAAGTCGCTGGTACTTTGCACATGTGTTCGCCCCCCACCTCACTCCCATTACAATTTTATGGAAATATTCCTTTAGGCAGGACCCATGCCTGTCTAAATGTGATCAAGTTTACATTTTTTTTTTTTTTTTGTGCTGTTTGGTACATAAAAACTACCATAAACATGGAGAGGTTCTAAAGGGCTAAACTGAACAGAAGGCAGAAAAAGATACTGACAAGCCAGATACTAAACACCACAAAAGAAAGATAGATAAGTGCAAGTGTATTTTGCTGTAGGAACTAAACACATAAATAAAAGTACATTTCCATAAGGCTAACTCTGATTTTGCAAGCACAGACAGAAGATATCAATGTTATGGTTGATTGATGACATACAAAATAGGCTGGTGTTATTTAATATTAGACAGGGTGCTAAAAGATTCATTGGTCAAGTTATTACCTGAACAGGACTTAGTAAAGCATGTTGTGATCCAAAAGAGCATTCACTCGGTGCTATGGGATTCAAGTTTCAAGTTTCAAGTTTGGTTTATTTCTCACGTACATAGTCATACATGGTGTATATATATATATATATATATATATATATATATATATATATATATATATATATATATATATATACACCAAAAATATATATAACAATGTATGTACAATATATGTATAATATGTATATATACACAATGTACAATGGATATATGGATATATGTGTATGTACACAATGTACAATTCCATCTTACAAATTTACAGATTTACAGTCACATGGTGGTAGTGGTCCCCACAGTTTATCAGTTTCCCTGATTCAGGGCCCGAATGGCCTGTGGGAAGAAGCTCCTCTTCAGTCTCTCTGTATTGGTCTTCAGGGAGCGAAAGCGTTTCCCTAACCTCAACAGAGAGAAGAGCCTATTGTTGGGAGGGGTGGGGTCCTTCACAATCCTCCTGGCCTTGGTCTGACACCGCTTGTAATAGATGGTCTGCAGGTTAGGAAGTTCCGTATGAGTGATGTGCTCTGCTGAACGCACCACCCTCTGGAGTGCTTGTCTGTCCTGCTTGGTGCTGTTCCCAAACCAGACTGTGATGTTCCCCGTGAGGATGCTCTTCATAGTGCAGGTGTAGAAGTTCCGCAGTACCTTGGAGGGCAGTCTGAAGTCTCTTAGGCATCTGAGGTGGTAAAGACGCTGACGAACCTTCGTTGCCAGGGAGTTGGTGTGGCGGGACCAGGACAGGTCCTGCGAGAACTCCAAGGTACCTGAAAGTATCTACTCTCTCCACCGTGGTTCCATTGATCCTCACAGGTTGGTAGTGTCGCTCCTGCTTCTTGCTGCAGTCTACAATCAGCTCCTTTGTCTTGCTGATGTTTAGGAGGAGATTATTTCCCTGGCACCAGTTTTCCAGGTGTTCAATCTCCTCCAGGTAGGCCCTCTCATCGTTGTCCGAGATCAGGCCCATGACGATGGTATCGTCAGCAAACTTGACAATGATGGTGGAGCTGGAAGTGGCTGCGGAGTCGTAGGTGTGCAGTGAGCAGAGCAGGGGGCTTAGGACAGAACCCTGAGGAGCTCCAGTGCTGAGGGTGAGGGTGGATGAGACACAGTTGCCCACCCGTACTGATTGTGGTCTGTCTGTTAGGAAGTTGGAGATCCAGTCGCACAGGGATGTATGCAGTCCTAGATCCTCCAACTTAGTAGTGAGTAGGGAGGGGATGATAGTGTTAAATGCTGAACTGTAGTCGACAAACAGCATTTTAACATAATTTCCCTTCCCTTTGTCCAGGTGGGTCATTGTGGTGTGGAGCAGATGTGCAGTTGCATCATCAGTGGAGCAGTTGTGCCGGTATGCAAACTGCAGTGGGTCCATGGAGGCTGGTAGTGAAGAGGTGATGAAGTCTCTGACTAGCTTTTCAAAGCACTTCATCAGGACTGATGTGAGGGCAACAGGGCAGTAGTCATTGAGGCCGGAGGTTTGAGGTTTCTTTGGGACGGGGACGATGGTGGATCGCTTGAAGCTGGATGGGACGGTACTGAGTGTCAGGGAGAGATTGAAGATGTCGGTGAATACCGGGTCTAGCTGGTCTGTGCAGGTTTTGAGGACTCTCCCGCAGATACCATCTGGTCCCGCCGCCTTCCTGGTATTCGCCCTTTTAAACACTCTCCTCACGTCACTGATGATGAGGGGGCGCTGTTCTCTGGTGGGCTCTGCACATGCGGCGTTGGCTGCGCCGATAGCACCATTTGCATTGTTAGCGTTAGCGCTGTTAGCATTAGTGCTGCTAGATGTAGCCTCGAAGCGAGCGAAGAACGTGTTTAGCTCGTTCGCCAGAGACTCATCCGTACTCGTCAGTCCAGAGGGTGGGCTCCTGTAGTCCGTGATCGTCCGTAGTCCCTGCCACAGGGATCTAGAGCCACTCTGATTCAGCCCATATGTACAGTAGAGGTCATAGTGATGGTGAATAAACAGATAGGTACCAATACCCTCTACACTGACATGATACACCAAATAAACCAAATGGAGATATTACATAAAGTATTATTTTTAAAACATTTTCCAATTGCGCTAGTGTCAGATTCCTCTTTCTGCCTACTGGTATATGTAATATAAGGTTATCATGTAATTTCTGCTGCCTGTCTAGTAGATAAAAAGAAAAGCATGAAAAAGAAATTGCCAAAGGTGTTTCCATTCATTTTATTAAATTCAATCATTTTGAAGATTTGCTACACTGTCCCATAGAGGGTGCAATACGTATTTCATTTTGTCAGTCAGACATATTGTATTCTTGTAAAACAGGAGAAATCATTCTGGTTAATAAAGCACATTATTACTTTACACTATTACTCCAGACACACAAGGCTTTTTGTCATTTTCTAACAAGAGTTCTGATTTGTTTGTTTGGAGTCCTTTTTTGTGAGTTTTCTAGGACATTTTGTCATAAATCACCAACTTTATCTATGCTTTACAAACATTATTTAAACTTTGAGTTTATTGCATTGTAACACTCTCATAAAATGGAAATTGGTACCAATTTGTAGGTATATAGATTAATCTATTTACACAGTTAGGCTACTTAAACCTGTAGGGGATGAAGAAATTATTGACTTCTTAAAGGTAGAACTTAAAATATAGTTAGGGTTTTAGACAGTTAGGATAGTAGAAAATGGATTTTCAGTGTTTTTTGTGTGAAATGCTTGTTTTTACAGTTAAGGTTTTAGTATTGCACACAGAGCATAGAATTCAATTAAAGAAATGGTTATTTATACAATGGCCAGGAAAGGTTTTGAAATATTATTATCTTCATCCTTTTATTTTGTGAATTTTAAGGCCTAATAAGTATTTTATTACACATCCCCAAACATGTAACTATAAATAATTAATAAATGTACAGAAATGTCTCCATTAGAAGCAAATTCACATTTATTTGAACGTGATGAAGAACTGGCATAGATGAACTCTCACAGAGAATGTATAATGACGTGCTGAGATGCATCATTACCCACAATGTTAAATCAATCATGCACTAAAGTAATACCAGGTAAATCATAATGTTCATAGCATATGGTCTCAACATAAAATGGAACAACCCAACTCTTAATTTATTTTAGAGATAGACTAGAAAGTAAGAGCATTTTGTGATCTTTGTATTATGCCATTGTAGAAGTTTATGAGAGGTCACTTTTATGCTGCCAGTAAGTCTAAAAAGAATCTGACAAAGTAAATCAATTTCAAATGACATTGAATGCTGAAAATAAGCACTTTTGTTGTTTTTGTTTCTTTTTTGCAGTACTGTTTGAGAATATTCCATTAAAGGTAAGATACCATAATACAACCTAAGATGACATAAGATAAAACTCTGAGAGTTATCTTAACATATTTAGAAAATATAGGGAAAAATCAGAAGGCCAAACAGCAAACAAACATTTGAAGGCTGGTGAAATATCATATTAAAAATAACAATGCTTCTTTACAAAGGATGTAAACTGTCTTAATACAGTGAGGCCATATGTGTGTATTTGGGTAATAGGTAATACTAGAGAGTTTGTGATTGAGTGTAATGTCCATAGAAAACATTTCCAATGTTAGGCAAAATTGGCTCTTGCTAAAAAACACATTGCGCAAATTGGTGTAATCATATGTAAAGAGCAACCAAATCTGTGTGGCAATTTAATATACGTGTCACTGCACAACTCCTGCACCCCCCCCCCCCCCCCGACTCTTCCCCGTGTGTGAGTGTGTGTGTGTGTGTGTGTGTATTGTCACGCCCCTACTTTATTAATTGATCATGTGTCACACCTGTACATAGTGATATTCGTTGTTAGCACATGCATTTAAACCCCTGTTATAATGTTTGTTGATGGTGTTTGACCCCGTGTTTTCTAATTGTGCTGTTTGCAACGTTGATTTGGTTTAGTGCGTTTTTCGTGTTTTGGTTTCGGTTTTGTTTGTATTGTTAATACAACACGCTTTTTTGTTTTTTTGTTTTTGCAGAATTTTCACTCGATTGGCAAAATGTACTTGAAATTCTAAAATAATGCTTAAAAAATTAATTATTATTTCACCATATTATTTCACCAATCTTCAGCCGAAATTGCCAAAAAGGCACTTTTGGTTTTCAACCGTAAGACAACAATGCCTGATCAAGCAGTGAAAGGCAGCAACAGTGAATGGTAAGCGATTTCTCAAAGACAGATCCAAAACTATTTTAAAACACAAATTCCCGCTCAATATACAGACCGCAGGAAAACTACCAAATCACAATAGAACATCCATGCTAGCTCAACAGTTAGCTTGACTTTGCCATTTCCCTGAAATGGCGCAAAGCCAGGGTTTTTATTTTAAAGAATGGTCTGGAAGTTCTCTACAGAAAGTGCTGGGGGATGGGGTACTTTGTGTTTTAGTTGTGTGTACTACTTTGCAATTTATGTCAATTATGGAATTTTGACAAATGTATAATTCTTTGTTGAGAAAATGGATAAGAAAGGGGGTACCCACTGCTCTCAAGTCTTTCACACCCGCTATTGTGGTCCTTTGGCACGTCATTGTAGCACCTCTATCTCTTAACTCCAGCGAGGGCATACTAGAGGGACCCTTAGTGTTGCCTGGTAGCTCAGATAGCTTTCTTGGTCGTCCTCCACAGCTCCACATATTAAAAGCAGTAGAGCCCTTTGCCAAGAATATCTAGCTGGGCAAGATCAATTATGGATATGAGTCTAGAATATACTAGCAAGCAGACATTCTTTTTAGCTAGCTAGCAAACTAACACACATCTCTGTACAAATGTAGTATAAAATTGTTAGATATACACTTACCATTCAGAAACAGCCATTTATTCAACTTGATTACCGACTGAGCAATTAAACTAGATTTACAATTGGTGAAAAAAAATCTCATCTCATCTCAAAATGTGGAAAGGAAGTTGTCTACCCCACAATGCAATGTCGCTCCTCCTGTTACATACTACAGCTGCATCATGCAGATGATTGGAACCAATGAAATGCATGTGCAAGTATGTAACCCTTCATTTTAACCTTTCCATTTCTAAAACATAAAAATGAAAATCAATTACTTTAAACATTTGACCATTACTGGATGGCCTACAATACACTTTTACTATGTTGCAGCTAAAAACCTACACTAAAACTCTATAACAGTTATGAAACATAAAGAAGGAAGTGGTGTTGCCTTGCTGCCTCTGGATCTAAACAGCTTGCGATCATTGAGGGTCAGTGAAGTAGAAGGTCAGAGAATTAAATGAATCCCAAACTTCTTTCTGTTTGTCCCTTGAAATGGATCCACTCATGTAAATTGTGGGATAGAAAGTAGTTTTGCACTTTCAAATATGAATGATGAAACAATTTAGTATGGATGTAAATTCCTTGAGACCAAAATGAACTGAAAATTGTTTGCTTTCTTTATCATTAGAGACATTATTTAATGTATTTAATATTAGATCTTTTGGGACATAGGAATGATTTGACAAATCAACAAAATTTACTGAATGTTTTCATTTTACATCTGTCAAAGTGCTTCCTTTTTTAAAATTTATTTTCTTTTTGCCAGTAAATGATTGCATCTGATTTGCTCCTGCAGCCTAAAACTGTCAGGATGTTTTAACATTGATTCCTAAATGGGATATTACTACCAAGGCCCTCAGGGTACTGAGTAAAAATGTGGAAATGTCAACAAATACTGAAGGTGCTTGTACCTAGAAAACTACACTGATCATTAATCAATTTGACAGGCACATAAATTAAACAGTTGCTTTACAAACTGAAATCATAATGCTGGCAAGTTCCAGAAAGGATTATGAGGAAAATGTAATGATAATTTAAGAATGGACTAGGGTGTTATGCCTATCTTATGAGAAGTGTGATGTCTGTTTAAATAAACCCACAATCTTTGAGCATATTCTCAGTAGTATAAGCAGCCAGACTTTAAGAGACTTTAATCTAAACAAGAAGGCTACGCTATCTCGTGTATGATAGCACACCCTGTCTCACTGAAATATGAAACAAAATCTGACCATTACACCAAAATAGCACAACTAGTACAAAAGTAAATGTTTGTACTCTACTGCAAATCTAATAAGCTTGCCAGGTCAATACATAATAAATATATCTTCTCAAATATTTATAAGAAGAAACTAATGTCTAACCCCTCATGATGGCAAGATATCATCTGCAAAACCACAGCCAATCACCACATTTATTTTGATCAAAATAATACCCTTGGTCTGACTCAAAGCCTGCTCAGAATTCATAATGTATAAACATTTCTATGACTGAAAGTGTTGTCATGCAGAGTTCATTCTGAATTCAGTTTAACTCTAAACATGATTCTCTGTAGGAGTTAATTTAATGCTGATGATTTACAGTGCATTGAAAGTATTTTACAAGGAGGGAACATACTGGTAGCTCCAGGGTGTCATGGCTAATCACACTTACTCAACTCGCCTAATAAAAATGTCTCCAACAGCTGTCTCGATGATACTGGCGCGACTACAAGAAGTGTAAAGATTACTGCCATAAGTGACACTCCTGCTTAGTGCCACATAAAAATGACTAGAATCACAACAGGATTCACATTTTTAATTCCCTCTATGGGTGCAAGCTGCAAGCACAACAGTTATTGGATGCCAAGCGATTAGTGCGGCATGTTCCTTTTCACGCTGTGGGAATGAATGTATGGAGGTACGTGTGCTTGTCAGCCTACTCAGCCACAGCACCCCTTTAGCTGAGGAACGCTTTCTCATGGCACATAATGTGTGAAATGTGTTCATTTGTCTTCCAGACCTCTGGGCTCGAGTGCATTTGGCATGGCGGAGTGTGTGGCTCCTTGGCTATTCTGCAGTTTGCAGGTGAAGGTTTACAGTGCATTCCTCTTACGTGAGAAAGAGGAGAGACAAGCTTTAAAATATTCTTTTATCATACATGCAACTGTGGAAGCTCACAGGCTCAGAGTAGCTTTGCCAAATGCTAACCAGGAGATTTAAAGCCAAAGGAGAGTAACTCATCCCTACATGTTTACTTGGAATCGGTAAGGCGGTAAGTACCTAATGCATGAAATATAAAGAATGCATAATGTATAGTATTCATCACTAAAGAATGTCATCCACTATGTATAATGATTTTCAGTTTTCAGTCAACAAGAAAGGAGTCCAAATACATAAGTTAGCCTATGTATGCTGAACCACAAACTGTTTAAAAAAGTGGCTTAAAAAAAAAAAAAAGTGTAACATTATTTTTAGTGGCAGCATGCTGATGTAAATTCATTCAACATGGTGTTGCTAATCACACTTCCTGCAGTTAACTTGCTTTGGCAGCAGTATTTAGTGCTAATATTTATTGTGCTTAGGACTCTGATGCTAAGTAAATCAGCAATCAGCACTTTAAATAGCAACTCTGAGTAAATACTAGGTTTTACAGTCTTCCCAAATCTTGGGAGCTGCAAACTCACTGGTAATTGACCATCAATAGCAGAGTAGGATATAGTCTATATAGTCATGCCGCATATGGGATGCAGAGATGGTGAAGCTGTTGAGAGCTCAGGGGCTGCCGCTTATGCTACCACACAGACTAGATAGGAAACAGCAATAAAAAAATGTTTATCATCACAGATGAAGAGAGATTTCCATGCAAAAGATTGACTAAGATGGTAACCTATCAGCTAAGCTTGGTTATCCTTTCCAAGCTGTGGTGGAGGAAAAGAATGCTGGAGTTGAAGTGTGGACAGGCTGATGCAAAATTGTTCAAACAAAGTGACCTGTGCACAATCACTCAAGTGAAAGCATGATAGTATCTCATCTTCAATCACTATGTATAGAAACTAGAAATGTGTTTCTGAATGCCAATTTCAACGCTTTCTATGATTCACATTGGAAGAAATGTTTTTAACACTGCAGTATAAGACGTGTTGTTTTAATCGTAACACCCATTCATTAGATATTTAGCAAGTAATTTCAAATGCAGAGACAGCTATTGTCATGCTGTTTCCCAGTCGTACTCATATGAACTCCATTTCCCAGGATTTCCCAGACAGTTGCAAAGGGGACACACAACCCCATTCCACCAATAACATAACTCATAGGAGCTCTGCTTCACCTGAATACTAATTCAATCCACCTATATATCTGTTCTTTTCATTTCCTCATTGCAAGCTGTTGCTGATTCTTAATGCATAATGAGTCCATACAAAAGGCTATAACCTCAAAAGGGCTTACTACATGTGGAGCTTACTACATGTCTGCAAGGTGATGGTACTGCTGCCCCTACAACCCCTTTATCTGACAATTCTGTGCCTCCACTGTCTCTAGAGAATTTGGGGTTTTCAGTCAACAAACCGGACAAATGACATGACCTGGACAAATGTAGGGGATTTCTCATTTCTTTTCTAAAGACCAACAACCAAGCAATGACCATCTAGAACAGTGTTTGTGGTATCTTGCATCATCCAAAAAAAAAAGCAAAAAAAAAAGCCCTGGCCTGGACGACCTTAATAGGGTCTCATTTACAGAATGTGTAGTGTGTTGCAGCATATATCAGCCTTGTGGAGAAACAATGAAGAAAGCAAGAATGACTCTGCCTCTACTGTGGTGGTAAGAGTCACTTCATGTAGGAATGCTGACTTTGTCCCACCAGATGTGCACTGACCCCAAGAAATCACATGAAATCTACTCCAAAAGCTAATGTGGTGAGTGTTCCCACAAAGGGTTTGATCTCACAATCTTACCATCTGTCTGTGTCTATTTACAGTCACAAAGGTGTTGTCATTCTAGCCCCAATTGACTAAGGAGCAGAGGAGAATTTTCTTCACTCTTGTCTCATCGAAGACCTAAATATACTGGTGGATCAACTTCTAACTTAACTCAGTGTTTCAATTTTTGATGGAACCCCATTAGAAAGAGGAGTAATTCAATTCTGCACCCAGCCCATTAGAATTGCAGCCAGCACCCTACTAGTATCTTTTTTTGTGCTGGAGAAATCTGATTTCTCTAAGATATGAGGGATGCCATGGTTGGAACTAAATAACCACTTATTTCCTTCTGATCAGGAACTTATTTCATGGTGTCCTTATTGTTATTGGCATGGCCTAAAAACACCTACCATAGCATTATGGTCAACTTCCATTGAAAGTCACCAGTGATGCAAAAGACTTTAGCATACCTTTTGAGTCCTCTGATCTCCAGGAGGTCATCAGTATACTGACGACTATGGAACTACCTCCTCATCAATCTTACAACTGCTCTATAGAGCTTCTAGAGAATGCCCCTTATCCAAAAACTAGATCATATCCCATAAACCAAGACTAGACACGGGCCATGGAGACATATATTCAGGAAGCTCTGGATCATGGGTTAATATGCCTTTCCACATTACCCACAACATCAGGTTTGTTCTTTGTAAAGAAAAAATGGGGGACTTAAACTATGTATTGACTACTAAGATCTTAAGAGCATCCAAAAAATATGCATACCCTTTTCACCTCATTCCTGTTGCCTGGAACAGATGAAAGGTGCTAGAATATTCACTACACAGGACTTAACATAGCACATATAATTTGATTAGAATGAAAGAGGGAAATGGAAATGGAAAACTGCATTTTTGAACACCAGGGGGCATTTTGAGTATTCAGTGATGCCTTCCAGCCTTAGTGTGGCACCCTTAGTCTACCAAGTATTTATTAAAAATGTACTCAGAGACATGATTGAACATTTTGACATTCTCCCCAGTCCTGTGAGACACTCCCGAGATCTAGAGACTCAGGTGAGAGATGTCCATCAGGTGCTCCAGTGGTTACTAGAGAATATGTCAAAGGGGAGAAATGCGAATTCAACCTAAGGTCTGTTACATTTCTGGGCTACATCATCAGTGAGAATGGAATTACCATGAATGACGATAAAGTGGACACTGTTTTAAATTGGCCTATACCTAACACCATAAAACAATGGCGAAGGTTCTTAGGCTTTGCTAACTTTTACAGATGTTTTATCTAAAGTTTTAGTAGCATAGTTGGCCATTTCACCACTCATATGAAAGCAACTTCAAAAACATTGGTTACCCCAAACTGAACAGGCATTCCAAAAATTGAAAAAAGCTTTCACTAATGCCCTCGTTCAAAAACATCCCAACCAGGCTGAGCCATTCACTGTTTAAGTAGTTGCCACTGAAATCAGAGTAAGTGCTGTCTTGTCACTATGGGCAGGTGCTCCCCCAAAGTTGTTTCAGATTGTGTTCTACTCCCACATGCTCACTCCAGCTAAACATGATTATGGTATCAGGGATCATGAGCTACTAGATGTCAAACTGGTTTTGGAGTAGTGGTGTCACTGGTTAGAGGGGGTGAACCATCTTTTTACTGTCTACACTGACCACAAGAACCTAGAATATCTGCCTTATGCCAAAAGTCTAAAGTCCTATGCGGTACATTTTGTCTGTTTTTCTCTAGATTGAATTTTAGCATCACCTTCCATCCTGGATCACACAACTTCAAAGCCAATGCCCTATCCCAAGTATTCCAAGTTTATGTGGAAATATATTTAAGTCACAACCCAGAAGATTCTACCACCAAGGTTTCCATTGCTGCAATAAGATGAAAATTATTTGAACAAATTGAAAGAGCACAAGCTAACCAGGAAGTCCCCAGCAAGCTTCCACCTAGCAAAACCTACTTCCCACAAGAGTTTCATGATCACCTCATTACCTGGTTACATTCGTCGTTGACCTCTAGACATCCCTGTGAGAAGCGAACTAAACAATTTATCACAAATCATTATCGGTGGGAAACACTCTGTCAGGATGTGCACAGATGCATATTCTTTATGTTTAACCTGTTCGCAGTGCAAGACCCAAAGACTTGCAGGCAAACTTATGCCCCTGCCAACTCCTGCTCATCACTGGATTTTATCACAGACCTGCCCCATTCTCAAGGATACACTTCCTTGCTTATTATAACAGATCGCTTCTCTAGGGGAGTTTGATTTATTCCATTTGAAAATCTCCCAACCACATTTCAGGCTGCTGTAATCGTGTGTTTAGGTTTTTTGGCATACCAGAGGATATGTTATCCAAACAAGGATTTTGATTCACTTCTCACGTGTGGACAGCATGTTGGAACATTTTGGAGTGTTTGAACATGGGCAGTGTTAACAGAGAGTTAGGGAATTTTTTTGCAATTATTCTACCACAAAAATCCAGCAATTCCTATCTTGGGTCAAAATCACACAAAACTCCTTTTTACAGGTCTAACGCCTGTTGAATGCACCTTACACTACAAACTTCCCCTGGCTCCATGAAATACTACCCCCTCTGATGTTCCCGCTCTTGAGGAGTGGATGAGACGGTGTGAGCAGGTTTGAAGAAGATTCAAAAGTGCATTAAAGTTGTATTGCGGAAGCATAATAAGGACTACACAGACCACCGGTGGTGTCCCTCCCCATCTTTCCAACCCAGAGAGTTTACTGTCATGCTGCCTCCTGGCCAATCTCAAATGAACTCCGTTTCCCAGGATCCCCGAGTTGCAAGGACACCACACAACTCCGTTCCACCAATAATATAATTCATAAGAGGTCTGCTTCACCTGAATACTAATTTGGTTCATCTATGCCTTGGTTCCTGTTGTGCTTATGTCTATTTTTTTTTTGTTCCTCATTGCGAAGTATAGCAGATACTTAGGAATTCATACTGAGTGGTTTCTTTGCCCTGTGTCTCTTTCACTATCAACTTTGTTCATATTTTTGATTATGCTGTTTTGGGTTTGCCCTCTTATTTGTATTGTTTGCTCTATGTTACTGACCTCTGCCTGTTTATTGTTTCATACCTGGATTGCCCCTGCATCAGTAAAACACAAACTATCAATTCATCCATGAGAATTTGCATATTTCTGTTTCATTACAGCTGTGCTATTGTTAACTGACACAATTATTCACTAACAGCACTTGAATATCCGCTGAATAGAGTAAAATTGAATTCAAGAAAGCAAAATTCATATAAAATATTATTGTCATCTGTGTTTGATTCCATTGTTAGCAGTCAACAAACATATTGGTTTGGATTTTGAAATGTAGCTTTTATTGGTCTGTTCACACTTTTTCTTATGTAATATCCAACTTTGTGTGTGTGTGTGTGTGTGTGTGTGTGTGTGTGTGTGTGTGTGTGTGTGTGTGTGTGTGTGTGTGTGTTCGTTCCTATATATGATTACATTGCATCCTTCCAAGACCCAGTTATGGGTGAGTGAGTAGGCAGAGCACATTTCCCTGCATCAGTCTGAACATGTGCTGATGGACCATGGTGATGGAAGAGCCTCCTATTTCATTCAGGAAAGTCATTTAGGCCCATAACAAGAAGGAATTGTACTATAAATTCAACATGAGCTTTTCATCTGAGATGATACAACTAGAAACACAGACAACTAGAAAGTCAACAAGCAGAACTGCTTTTCTTTATTTACCACACTCTAAAAACTAACAGTAAATTGCTACCAAAAATATTCAAGTAATTCTTAATGTTTATGGTTTTCAGTCTGTAAGACTGTAAGCTAATTACTATTGCCTGTCATTTTCACAATTTTTGCTTATTTATTAATTTTTCCGAGCAAAACATAAAGGGGTTAGTCAAACAAAACGCATCACAGCTGCTGTGATATTTCAGGGTAAACAGTGATGGGCCACACTTACATCTGTAAATTTCTTGTACAGCACTTATGCTCTCTCTCTCTCTCTCTCTCTCTCTCTCTCTCTCTCTCTCTCTCTCTCTCTCTCTCTCTCGTGTGTGTGTGTGTGTGTGTGTGTGTGTTAGCAAGATTCGTAAAATGGAACAGGGAGAGAAGGAGCTGGTGTTACTCTGAAGCCAGTGCCATCAAAACTGTCACAATTTTCATTGCTGTAATTACAGGCCTTGGTTCTATAATGCTGACAGCGTGGCACTAATTGCTTTCCCTGCGATTGTGTTACGTATTTTTTAAAGACAGTAGATATAATGAAATGGAAGTCATCAGCCATCTGTGCAGCAGGCAGCCGAGCCCCCCCCCCCCAATCCCTGGCAGAAAAGCATATTACTCATAAAATTACAGGTACAAATAAGTTGCTCTTTTACCATGGCAGGCGGGTGAGAAATTAGCACTTTATTAAACTGACAACGGCATGGATGAGTGATGAGTGTTCAAAGAGACACACCCAGGGTTTGCACATTATGCATCATATTCTCAAACTGCAATTAAATTACATGACAGTAATCAGTATGGGACATTTGTAAATGTTGGAATACAAAATTTAGCCCAAGAATACATTTTGAGTCTTGCATACAAGTGAATACATATATACACACATGCACCTATTCTTTGCTACCATGCCCCCACAATCACTGGCTATTTTATAAGATACACCTAGGCAGCATTATCCCTGTGGTCAAGAAAGAATCACTGAAGAACAATTAGAGGATGGCTAACAGATTGTAACAGACTGGCTATAGTTTCTAATTGTACAACAACAATAAGGTGTTTCAAATAAATATATAAATAAATATTTCTAATATGGGCTGTGAGTGTATGTTACATACCCTGCCCAGCGTGCTCATAAGATGCATGGACTAGGCAGTAGTGGTACTCTATAAGCTGGCCTAGAAGCAGGAAATGCATGCAGGTCGGTAATATAAAACTTCAGGATTTGATAATTATGTAGTGATATGAAGATCTGTGTAATTTCAGGGAAAAGGACAATGCTAATAAAAAGAAGAAATACTGAAATAACCTAATGCCAACTCCTTAGACCGCAACCGTAACTCAAAAATAAGGAAACCAAAACCCTGTGGAAATCGTCATTCTATTCACATAAAATAGGGGTAGCACTAACCTATTGTGTCTTATCACAATTTAAGTCCAATGTATGTGCACACACACACACACACACACACACACACACACACTATTCCTCATTCCCATTTACAAGCTGCAACTTCCAAAGAAAACTCAACAAACTACAAGCACATTCGAGCATGCTCCCGCCCACCTCTCCCATGTGGAGAGGGATCAGATGCTGGGCCTTATGTCCTCCAGCTACTCCCTCATGAGCTGGTTGACGTTCCCATTGACTCTCATGGCATTCAAGTAATCTATAAAAAAAAAGAGAAAAAACAGCACCTAGCATAACTAGGAATGATCATCATGCTATATTGGAATAACATGTGGAGACACTAACACTGACATGTTTAGAATATGCTTTTGGAGTAGGTGACAAATGTTTCTCACATATCTTTGGCCGACAGGGTGATGATATAACCTCAGATCTCATATCTTTCATACCCCCACTGCCTACTTACTGTCTCTGTTCTGCCCAGTCTGCTAATGTGAAGGGTTTTAATAAAATGTGCATAACCAACATCAAAGTTATTTTAGCAGAAACTACTCCCAGCAGTCTTGCACCCTGCTGCTATGTAAAGAACAAGCTGACAGATCAGAAAAAAAAAGAGGAAGGGGATTTTAGTTTATCTGTCCCATTCGACAGAGGGATAAAATAACTATAATAATTAGAACAGTGGTCTAGATCCCCAAAAGCTATTATTTCCATTTTTTCCACTTTTAATTTCTTTTTGGAATTAACAGTGAACAGTGAACCAATTTAGAGACCCATAAAGATTGCTGTCTAAACAAAAATAATTCCCCTACTCCCCAATAGCAACATACTCTGAGCTCTCATAACTGAACTATGTTATAGCAGAGCTGATACAGTGATACCCCGACAGTATTCATTAGAAGAGTATTATGTCTGTAGGCCTCCTAGGAATTGCATTGTTCTGTCTAGAAAAAAGAGAGATTAATGTGTAAAAATGTCAGGATCACAAAGATCATAAAGCAGACAGTCCTCTGATCAAGGTCAATGACCCGAGACCAGTATCACAGGGAAAGAGAAAGTAATTTTATGTCATCCTTTTTAGAAGTCACAGCTGTACAGCTCTCCAAAAAGGCCATAAGAAGAAACAAACATGGCTTGGTTTCCCTGCTATCCCCAAGGTGTAGCAAAAATCAACAACTTTAATGTCTATTTAGAACACTTGAGCTAAAAACACCATCAGGTACTGCATAGTATTAACTGGCAATGTGAAAATTAAGTTTATTTGTGCAATTAACAGTTTAAAATGTTTCGTCCTTAAGTGGAAAATGACAGCTACTTACTCACAGAGTAAACACACATTTATTATCTTCAGGTTTACAAGTGCTAAAACCATGAAAATACTCTCAGCCCCCTCCACAAGCTTTTTTCCACAGAGCCTCAAACGCTCTAACGCGGGCAAAGACGAGGGAAAGCTGTAAACAGGACCTAGTAACAGTGTAATGTGGCATTTAGAGGTGAGGTGAGACTAAGCAGCTCCAGGGCTAAAAACAACAACACCTAGTGGCCACTCTAATGAGATGTGATCCAATACGCACAATGCCCTCTAAGGGAAATTTGTCTGAAATCTACATTAAGCCAACAGAGCAAAAGACCAGATGTAAAAGTGCAGAGACAAGAGTGACTGGAAGGTATAAATAATATTAGTGCCATTTCACAGGAGACTGAATAAAAACTAGCAGGAGGATCAGCAGTAATTAAAAGTATATTGTGCCAGCGTGAATACCTTCTCACTCTTGGGAAATTGAAGATATGTGAATTTATTTGTCAGTGGAATAGTTCCTGTAAAACATGAAATCACAAAGTTTGTAAACAACAGGTTTTCAATCACAATGCATGTTACCATACTTTCACTGAGACCAGACAGAACCAAATATAGCAGACTGAAAAGACATAGCTTAGACACAGGCTGCAGGCTCCAATCATTACCCAGGCTCATCAGGGATTACCTTTTTTAATTACTTCCTCTTGCTTGTATCGACATCTTCCTCGCTCCACTTCAGTTTTCTGAAGCAACGTCCAATTAGAATCAATGGCAGTGATCTGTACAATGTTTGTACGATAAGCTATGGTGAAGCATTTACAGGCCTTTGTAATCTACTTTGCGGTGAATTGATAAGGTTTACTGCTTTGGGAACAATCTTTGATGGCTCACTGGCTGGTTGTCAGGTTATCTGGAATTAAATTGCCATAGAGAAAAAGATGCAAAGAAGGGATAAACAAAAAATAAAATAAATAGGCTGACTTTAAAAAAAACTCCCCAATGGCATTCAAATGGAGTTTAATAAAATGGTTTGGAATTGAATTTCAGCCAGAGATGGAGTTTATGATTCTTTACAGTCATGACATATATAGTAACTGGAACTGTGGGATGAACGAGCCATGGCACTATGTTGGCTATTACAGCCCACTATGTAAGAATACTGATTTTATGTAACTGCTGTCATTCATGTTGTAATTGTCTTCATTAGAAAGCAATATAATCACAGTTTATCATGGCTGCAGTGTATGAGTTATTTATACTTTCATCCAAAGCAGCTTACAATTATGACTAAGTACAACTTGAGCAATTAAGGATTAAGGGTCATGCTCAGGGGCTGGGCTTAAACCAGCAACCTTCTGATTACAAGTCAAGTACCTTAACCACTGAGCTACCACTGCCCACTATGAAGGTCATACCCATTGGCATGGGTGAGAATTCTAACACTGAACCACCAATGCTATAACAATGCAAAGTTATAACAGTTCTGTATCTCAGTCTCATGTTTACAGAGTAGTTTCTAATATCGATCTTACAAAAGAGTGTCAGACGAAAGCAACCAAGTTAGTGTTTCCCTGACATACAGTAATTACCAACTGCAGTCATAAATTCACACTGAGCTTGGGTTGGAGGGACAAAACACAGCTATAGAAGGGTGCCTGGCATTGATACATTATGAATTTAATCAATGATGGATGTCAATAACTCCACAGTACTTCCTAACAAATGAGTGTGCCAAAGGTATTGATGAACAAGGATCATTTAGAGCTGAAAATGCCTCTGTTCAATAGAATGGACCTGGCAGCTAGAAACTGGTTCTTATTTCCAATATTTAAAAAACTTATATCTAATTCTATTTCAGAGCCAATTATTTAGAACTAGAAAGGTTTTAAGTAATGTCAACATGGCAAAAAAACATAGTGGCATGTATGAGTGTGTGTATGTATATGTGGACCCTGTCTTCTAATAAGAAAAAAGGCATATGTATTCTGGGAGATAGTTGTGCCCTAGCACACACATCAAATCAAGGCACAGCTGGGACTCAGTCTTAAATGCTAGCTGTAGGGTAGCCTCTTCTTGGCAATGCAGGATGTTCCTTCAGGGTTGATTATGCTTGAGTAAATCACTAAACTTTTATCCATAAAAAATTGAATTTCTTAGATTTGATGAGCATCTTACATAAGAGCAATAAGATGGTGTGAAAATGGATTCACTGCTGTTGCTGATGTGAAAGATGTGAAGTGAAAGTCATCCCAAAGATATCTAAGTAGTTATGTACACTGCCAGGTAACAGATTTTGAAGTCCAAGTTAGCAGCAAGGGTCTCGTGAGGCTAGGCCACTCAATAATATTAAATAGCCTGCAGCACTGAGCTATAATATCTTCCTTGCCTTGCCTCATGTCTTCCTTGCCTTTATTAGCATTTGTTAAAACATAAATGAATTAATGAATTTAAAATTGGGTATCTAATATGAACTGTTCATACTTCTGAGATCACATTAACACATTCATTATGATTCATCATCATAATTTCTTATAAGTTTGTCTTAATTTGCTTGGAAAAGTATAAAGTCACATTTTCAAATGTGTGCCTGTGCCTGTGATTATATATATATATATATATATATATATATATATATATATATATATATATGTGAGATATGTGAGATATATATGTATGTATGTGTGTGTGTGTATGTATATCTCCGAAGAAGATTCCAGGTGAGTAACTGCAGTATACTGTAGTAAGAGATGTACAGATATTTAGAACTGTAGTAAAGTAGTAAAGTATTTTTACTTTAGTTTCCAGAGTTTCCAGAGAAACACAATGTTTCAAATGAATGAAACAGAATGACAAAGGTCCTTTATCAGCAGTGCAGGCAAAGACCTTTTTTTTTCTTCTTTTCAATTTTGAATAGCTCTACATCTCTCTCTCTCTCTCTCTCTCTCTCTCTATATATATATATATATATATATATATATATATATATATATATAGAGAGAGAGAGAGAGAGATAGATAGATAGATAGATAGATAGATAGATAGATAGATAGATAGATAGATAGATAGATAGATAGATAGATAGATAGATTAAGAAGATTCAACGGAGTAACTACAATGTATTGCAGTAAAAGATGTAGATGTAGTCAATATTGCAGTGAAGTATACAAGCTGATGAAGGACATCTGTCCGAAACGTCTTGTTTGTTTAGGCGTCCGCCACAAATTTGGGCTCTGGGTGGTCAGAAAGGAATGCGGAGAGGAATCCCTGGATGCCGTGCTCCTTTTCGCTACTCCTTAATTAGTTACATTTAATTATAAATATGTGTGTGAGTGTGTTTGTTTTGGACTTGCTTTAATTCAGATTCAGTTGTGTCTTTTTCTTGTGGTATATTTGTGATGCGAATGTTTTTACAGTTGTTGTGAGGGGTCTTATAGGCGGACCTTCCTGCAGGCATGCACAGAAAATATACACTCTATTTGAGTCCGCATTTATTTCGCAGCTGTAGTAATTAACACCAGTAATAATGTATGATCGGAAGTACAGCCTACACATTAGTCCGGCAATCTGTAACGTTCTCGGGCTCTGTAAATGACACTAAATACTCTTGAGATATGGTCTTCCATCTAAAGCAATTCTATGCTGTGAATACATAAGAAACAAAACCAGAAAAAGACACAGACTCCAGACAAGAGGAGTGTGTGTTTCAGGTGCTGAGTTCTAGTTCTACTGTGTGGGTCACAGTGACATTAAACAAAATACAAAATATTTCAGCAGCTCTGACTCCGATAGACCCCTGGTTATTTCAGTAATCCTCAGCCCTGGATAATGTCAAAATACCACTAGGGGGCCTGTGTGAAGAGACTGGATGCACAACTCCAACTAAACATTTATGCTAATGCTTTATCAAAAATGCTTTTAAAAAAATAATGTATTCTAAATTTCGATTCAGATACATACAGAATGCCAAACATATCTACATATTCTATCTGAATTATAATCTATCATGTGTGTTAGATAAATAAACTGATTGAGTTTGATCTTCCAAGAGTAATTTATTGGTAAAGTTTTCACTTATATATTCCTGAAAATCAAGAAGCTCCTACTTCTAAACACTTAAGTTAGGAACAATGCATGACAGTTCTGCACATAAAATGTGGCTTGGGAATGAGTTATGTCAATTATGCACTTCTCAGCAACGAAACTGCTCTGCTCTGACATTTAATATTCAACCTGTGACTTTAAAGTACTGGCATCTGAATTCACTGTTCAATGTAGAAAACTGTCAAATGTCAAATGTCAAATCCAACCTAGTCTTGTGGAAAATGAGCTGAAACTGCTGTTGTGTAGAGTTTTGTACCCTCAAAATGAATTTCCCATTATTCTCCATAGATCATATTATGATGCCTGGGACTTTTCTAATACTAAACTTGTATGTCCTGACTATCATCCTTAAACTATGGTAGAAAGAAGAAGGTTGCCTTTATATACATATGAACAGTACAATTAAATGCCTCTCTTTGCATACCCCAGCTTCTTTGCAAACTGGGGTCAGAATACAGGGTCAGCCATTGTACAGCACCATCAGAGCCAAGAGAGTTAAGGGCCTTCCTCAAGGGTCCAACAGTGGCTACATGTCAGAGCTGGGATTTGAACCCACAACCTTCTATCCATTAGACTACCACCGCCTAATCTTGGTGAAGTAATAGGACTAGCTAGGTCTGTTGGCAATCCTAGCAAAAGAATAATGTCTCCAAAGACATGCAATAAGAATCATACCACATATCTGTTCACTGGCTGTTACGTGCTGTGTACTAAAATTCCTTTTACTCCTGTCAGAAAAATCTTTGTGTTGTTTCATTCTGTAGCAACTCTCACTCCAGCTGTGTTCCTCAAGGTAGACAGAAAGATTCCTGAGGAAGGGCAAGACTGGAGTGCATCAGAAATGTAGTAGGTAGTTTTTAATCAAGTGAGAAAGAAAAGAAGGCACTAGCACATAACAAATACCCCTGTGTTGTGTGGTGGAGACGGTAAGTCACCCTGTAATGGGCTAAGACATGGACATGTGCGGACTGGGAGGTTTACTGGACTGCCCTGCCTCAGCCTGTCTGTCTTTATCAAGGGCCAGACTTTTCACATAATCCCCACCAATCAATTACCCTTCATGGAGAAAGTCAATCAAGCAACCACCAGTGGCTCTTTTTGGCCAGCCAGAACTTCAGGCGAATGAGGGGGAAGCATTTAAGTATGACTCGCCTCTCAATGCTTTGTGGCTTTTTAATGGACCTTCAAAAGAACCCTCAAGTCCCACAAGACTGCTGCAAATCCAGAATGAAGCTCTAAGGGTCTGGGAGTTATTGCAACCTTTTATTCAATCTACAGTGGACAAGGAATGTCTCAGAAGTCAACTTGGATAGTTTTTCAGACCACTTGTGAACCAAAGTGAGCCAAAAAATCTCATAATGTTTACTGCAGCAGGACAAGGGTGATAGTGATTGTGTGTGAGGGCATTGTTTGTAGGCCTCCACCTGCTGTCCTTCAGCTCTTCACCTGCTAACAAACAGTGGAGATGAGCATTACACCCCCATGGTTGCTTGCACTCATTGGGAAAGAAGCCAGTTCATTATTCCAACTCTACAAGCACTAATCTAATGACGACAGGGAGGGAAATTGCAGCTTGGCGGTTGTCACAGTGGCTTGAACCCAGAGGAGTCCCGTATTGTGAAGGAAGTGCAAGAGCCTGAAACAAATCCTTATTACATGTCATTAAGTGGGGTGAAAATGAGAATCAAGAGGAGGGCACAAGATCAGGGGATGAAGTCTGATGGAGTCTTCCTGCATTAAGACACTCCTGGCAATGAACACAATGGTTTTGGAATTTGACATTGACCATTTTTTTTTGTTTCAAGATGTTCCAAGTTGACCAATTAAACATCCTTGCTCCTCTGTTCTAATACAAATCAAGATATTCTAATGATTCATGAGACAGAATAGTTATTTTAATATATAGTTTAATATATAGTTTAGTATATATTTCCAGTTACTCTAAGTCTTACACTAATTATTCAGAGAAAGCACAATTCAGAATGATACCTTTCAATGTACAATGCTTATACTAGGTAAAACAGGTAAAGTAAGTAAGTAAATATTTATTTATACAGCACTTTTTCAAGTAAAACTACAAACTGCTTCACAACTAATAAAAATGAGAGATTAAAAAATTAAATTAAAAACAAAACAACACAACCAAGACAATTCACCCACAGCCACAACATAAAATTAAAAGGATAGATGCCTTTTTTAAAACAACTTCTTAGACCTAGGAAGTCTAAGGGCCTAAGGGCAGACTGTTCCAAAGCTTCAGAGCCCATATGGGACTAATAGCTCTGAAATATATTTTGGTCCATCACCATGCAATTCCTGATATGTTAACACCAGAATTTAAAATTCTACCCTAAAGGCAAAAGGCAGCCACTGCAATGAGGCCAATGCTGGTGTAATATGCTCCCTTCTTTTGGTACCACTAAGCACCCAAGCTGCTGCATTCTGGACCAGTTGCAGTTGTGTTATAGCTCCACGACTAAGACACGTAAATAAGGCGTTACATTAGTCAAGCCATGATGATACAAATGTGTGAATAATTCTCTTTGTATCCTGGAAAGAAAATATTTTCCTAATTTTGCTATATTTCTCAGTTGAAGATAACAGGCCTGGACCAACTTCCTTATGTGCACAGAAAACTTTAATTCACAATCAAAATGATGGCCAAATTTATGGGCATCAGTGGGCCAAGCTCATTTTTTAATTTCACTGGCCACATTTTGAGAACTCAAAATCAGAACCTATGTTTTACTATCATTTAACTTAAGGAAATTACAGGCCACCCAATCCTTTATAGCTTGAATACATTCAGTTAAACTTTCCAATCGACTGAAATCATTTCTCTTTACAGAGAGATAAAGCTGTATATTGTCAGCATAAAAATGATAAGAAAAATTAAAATGACATAAAATTTTCCAAAGGAGATATATATAATGAAAATAAAGTAGGACCAAGAACTGACCCCTGTGGGACTCCACAGGACATTTCAGCACAATAGGACAATCTATCACCAATAAACACCATAAACTTTTTATTTGATAAATATGACACAAACCAATCTAAAATAGTCCTTAATATTACTGCGCACTGGTGCATCCTATCAATTAAAATATTATGGTTAACAGTGTCAAAAGCAGCACTGATATCTAATAACACTAAAATAGTTACATCGCTGGCATCAGCATTAATTATGAATTCTCACAAAGGCTGTCTCAGTGCTATGTATATATCTAATACCTGACTGAAACTTCTCAAATATACAATTATATTCTAGCATAACCGTAAACTGTTTTCCAACCACTTTTTCCAATATTTTTGAAACAAAGGGTAACTTTGAGAATGGTCTATAATTTGCATAATTCATCATATCAAGATCAGTTCTTTTTAGAGGTAAAAGTAAAGCTGCTCTGCAAAACTATTTGTAACTTTAGAAAGAATAAAAGAATAAAAGACAGAAAGAAAGATGGTTACTAACAGATTACAGCACGTGAGGTAAAATGTGAATGCAATGTTTACATCCCACATTTTATCACATCCTTCATTTACTCAGGAGAAAAGCAAATGAGTCAAAAAGTCCATATTCTTTTTCTAGGTTGAAAAGCACTAGAAGCGCAAATTAAACTTGATGAATAGATCCAGATATTGCATATGTAAACCTTTTAAAAGACCATGACATTTAAAATAAAAGTCTTTTATTTCCTTTACTCAAATTTGTTGCACTGAGTCATAATTCTTTATGTAGCTGAACTGAGGTAAAGTCAGCAACCTCTGTAAGATGTAGAAAAGTTTTTCTCATGGAAACAGTCCTGAACAATTCAAAACTCATGCCAAGTGAGTATCTCTGCTGAGCTTGGCTCCTGGGAGTCATCACTGTTACGCCGTGGTTTCCATCTCAGCACTTACAGGTTTCCCATGGTGCAGCACAATCCCCCTAATAGCACCAGTGTGCATGTCTCAAACTCAGACTCAGACAGCTTTTGTGTGCTGCAGATGGGTGTCTCCTGGTGACATGTCTTTCTCCTCCTCTGTCTCTTCATCTTCCTTGTGTTTGTGTGGCTCTGGCTGTCTCTCATTCTCACTAAGACGGAAGAATTGTATTTGTCTGTCTGCCTACCTGTCTCAGTCTCTCTCTCATTCTCTCTCTCTTTCTCTCTCTTTCTCTCTCTCCCCCCCGGTGGTCATAGGGTTGACAGACAGATGGACGGGTTGGACTGAGATTCGTCTCAAAGGGACTGAGGCACATGACAGACAGAGCATGACTAATAAACCCAGAACAGGGCCAAGAGAGAGACGGAGAAAGAAAATGAACAGACACTGAAGAGAAAGAATAGAGAAAGAGACAAGGATAGATGGGAGACAGAGAGAAAGATGGGAGACAGAAAGAGCATGTGGATGTTTGTAGAGGCCAACTTAGGTAAGCCCAACTCCAGACCAAGACATCAACCCATCAGGTCTGAATCAGGGTGAAGAACAACAGACGAGTGAGTCTGCCTGACTGGACAGGGTCACATCACAGGGGTTAGATGGCTGAGTCTGAGGCAAGACCAAGATCAGAAGAATGCTAGTTCAATTCAAGATTATACAGAAATTGTTTAGGAAACATCTTCAGTAGTTATAGTCATGATCGCTGATTCTACCATTCCTGCAGTTTGTTGTCCATGGATCAGGTATTGTCTTAGGAAGAATTTCAACTGTAGATTTGTGATTGTTTTGGCTTCATTTTGACACTGATAGTAGTCTACACTCTCTGCCCACTTTTATACACCAATCAGTAGTTTTGATTTTTAGAAAATTCAATAGTTTTATCATACATTTGCAATGCCTAGAAACAAATGATTTGAAGGAGTGATGGACTGCAAGAATGGCACTGGACAAAGTGAAGCACATCACTTTAAGAATGGTTTAACTGCAGCCAAATAAGACTGTGCTGGTATTGTTCTCCTACTAGTAAAGGCTGTTTTCATGTGTGCCAGTATGGTAGTGTGTAAAGGTAAATCATTCTTTATACATGTGCCTTCTTCTGCCTAGGAATATCTGCAAGTGCTTTCTCTTCAGCTAGCAATGTGGTTAGAATGATTAAGGTAAAGAAGATAATGCCTATTTAAGAAGCCAAAGTTATATTTAAGAATCAATTTAAAGTTTCTAGAGCACTCTATAGGCAAGACAGCCTTCTCATCTTAATGTCTTTCACTAATCCATCTGAACTCATTCCAGTTTAAGGAAATCATCTAACCTGAGCCTAAAATGACCTGAAACAAAGTTAAGAGGCTAAGGAGTGCTCTGTGGAATAGTGAATGTTAGATTTGATTAAGTACACGATTGTGTCCTGCTTCAAGATTAACATTAATCAGAGCTGAAGAGTTTATAAAGAAATCAGTGGCTTTTGGAAATGTCTGATTAGGCTCTCTCTCAGCCTGACTATGAGAATTTGTGATGAACTCTGAGCTCAGACACAGCTGACTCACTCCTTTCTCACTTTCCTCCATTCATGTGTTCTCTTGCTTTCCTTTCCTCACCTTTCATCCCCAAATGACCCTAAGAAAAGCAAGCGACTATACAGTTGTATGAATTTAAAAAGATACCTTCTTTAGACGATCCTTCTATTGCCCCAACCCTCTTCCCACCTCAGCATGTGGCAAAAGGAAGTTCAAATATTTTTGTTTTGTCATATTCAATTTCATGCCACTCCTTTTCTTTTCAGACATAAGAGATTACTGCATAACAATTTTTAGTTGCTGGCAGTCTAATTTAAATCAATATGTCTGGATGTCTAGCAAATTTAGTTGGACACTAATGTGACATGTCATCTGCACTGTATCTAACTCTGCTCCCCACAGAGATGTCATCAGTCCTTTCTCTTCAAAGACCCCTGCATTTACGCTCAAACTATAACATCCTTTATTATATTCAGTTATTATTCTGCATTAATATAAAGTTTACACTAAGTACACGGATTGATTTGCCATGCAGATTAAATTTGCCTATGTGAAAATTGGTGAGAAAGGTGTTTTTTCTAATTATGGGCAAAACAATGAGCAAAATCTTTTTGATTAATTTTAGCAGTTGTGAAAATACACTCAGCGAAAGTAATCAGCTCACTTTTTAGAGGAGGGATATGACTGTAAGAGTCAGAAAGCTTTTATCACACATTGTCATTTAAATGCATTCTGCCCCCACTGCATCCTGGTTAATGGAGAATGAAGAGGGGCCCCAGATTAGCTTCATGCTCCACTACCAACACATTCCATTTTATCGAGAGCCAGCTATTTTTCATCTGTGCTTTTGGTTTATTCATCATCTCAAACAATAACAAATCATGCAAATGAGAAACCAAAGGCTCACTTCAGCATATTTGAAAAATTGTGTCCTCTGCTGTTCTGATTTGGCTCTAAGATGTTTAAAATGGGAGCATATCTGTGTTAGATTGCTTTGTTGAATTTATTGGCTGTACTTTTTCCTGCCACTGGACATAAATGTTAAAGTGGAAATCAGTTAATGCTACTTTTTAAACTGAAGCATGTAAAACTGACACCAAGTTAATGATGTGGGTTAATAAATGTTGTTTACAACTGTAATATACTGTATTTCATTTAGTGTGATGCTAACTTGCAGCAATGTCTCATTTAATTAATTGCCTTTTTCCCCATCAAGCTGACTGCATTGTTAATGGTGAATATATATATATATATAATGACATTTTGTCAGCAGTGGAAACAAAAACACTGGGGAAAAACCAATGGGTAAATTTGGACAATGAACATTTTCTTTGACAAGCCCATACAGTGTAATGTTTACTGCCCCTTGTGCCGAAGGGCGTGGAGCAGGATACACAGACTCTCTCAACGTGGACAAACATTTATTTACCTAAAACATAAAGACTATAGTGACACTCTCGTGTAACACAAACAATAAACATAGAGACACCTAACACTAATGATTTTTAACATTAACACGAGCTAGACAAACATGGTTATGAATGTTACATTTAGACATTAACTCACAAACAACATGCTACATCAACAATGACCAACAACACTGCACACACTAACGCGGGTTTAAATACACAAAAACAAAACAAGGTGCAGGTGTGTGCAGACGTGGCCACAAACAAAGATCCTCCCACTGCACATGGTGAGCCAAACCATGTGACTCATGCGAGGCGAGCGTTCCGTGACAGAACCCCCTCCCAAGGGTCGCGGCTCCCAACGCATCCTCCCAGTGAATGCAAACCTCAGGGCGCTGTGTACACGTAAACACAAACACACAGCGTGGCAATGCCCGGTGCTCACCCAGTACCAGGCAGGCCAGGTGCCACTAACATGGGAGACCTCATGCCGAGAGGGAGAAAGGCAGCTTCCCTGCCTCTCTCATGGCAGTCCGGTACACTCCCAACAACGTTACGCCTGTAGACGTACAAAAGACGCAAACACAAACAAACAATAGCGCCCACACACAAACATATAAGGTGCTGTGACGTGGTGCCCGCCGTCCACGCAGGCGCCTTGAATGTGTCCGTGGCCCCAATGGACACGCGAGGGTGCACATCCGCCCCGGTTCCAGACGTGCTACCCTCCCCAACAGTCCTCCTCTCTCCTGCCGCTCTAGGACCGTCCCAGAGGCCTCCTGGGCTTTGGGCAGATCCCTCCAGTCTCGCTGGCGAGTCCGCTGAAGGGAAGGCACTCAGGCTTCAGCTCTGCCCACTGGAGATCCCAATAGCTCCACCCAACTGCCCTTTTTCTGGTTGTTGTGGTGCCCTTCAGTCCTCCGGTATTTGTTGAAACTTGAGGTAAATAATACACCTTTTAAAATAGATCCGCGCTCATAAAAACTTTGAAGAACTAACAAGCAAAGTGGTATAAATGTCCTTGGATGTTTAAAATGCTAGGTAAAAATGTATTATAAATTGAATAGCTCCATATATAGTAGTATATGCCATTATGATTTTTGTTTAGTTGCATTTTCTCCATTAACTTTACTATAATCAATAATTTGTTTTTTTTTGTTTGTTTGTTTGATTGTTTGTTTTGAAGTGTCATAGCCCTTTCTCATTCCCCCTGTCCACTAATCCCTGATCTAAAGGAGGTTTAACATTTCACAAACCACAGTGCAATCACAGTAGACACAAGAAAGTCTCTTTGAATAAAAGAAAAGAACCTCACAAGCCTGTGAATGTGCACTAGTGATATCTCACTGCAGGTACACAAGCTATAAATCCTACATTCCCACTGTGTCTATAATGATTGGCTGGAATGGGGACTTGTGAATAATGATCAGTCATATCTGCTTGTTTATCCTCAAGGATAAGACCATAGATTTGCTTGTCCAAGTAATAAATGAAATTCAGATGGAGATTAAGAATTTCATGGGTGACAGGTGAATTAATTGTGTTCTGATGTTAATTCATCTATGCAATCTTTTATGGATAATACAGTACCTGTCCAAAGTCTGATTACACTAGAAACTTGTAATGTTTTTATAATTAACAATGTTGTATAACTGAAACACGTTTTCAACAAAACATTATATACAAAATAAATTACATATCACAGAAATGTTTGAGAAAATCTCCAAATTCTGCATTCCTCAAAATAGCTTTACAGTTTCAAACAGCTATTTAGTTGCTAGGTTTCAGGAGGAAATTACCTGTGTCTTCCCAGAATCCTGGGTGTGGTGGTTGGGGGTAGGGGTTGATGGATAGTAAGCCTCTTGTTTGGCAACATTTTAGGGAAGATTCCATTTCATTTAAAGCTTGACATTGACTTATACATTCCTATTCATACAAAACAGTTAGCATATCAGATATGTTTACAATAATATCAATTTGTTTTCTGATTCAGAAGGAGAGAGATTCAAGAAATCTTAAATACTTTAACTCTATGCTCTTTTTCCTCAGGCCCACCACTGACTTGTAATGCAAAAGAAAATATGGCAAAGGGACATGGGCATGATGAAGCCTACAGATATTAACACCAGTGAACTCACACTATTATGTACCTACCAATACATATAATTAACTGATAAATGCTTGCAGATACATTAACATCTTCTGCCTATATGTATATGTGCTCATCATCAGACCTGTTTTATGTCATACAGTATCAGTCAGGCATGCCTCTGTCCTGTTCTTAAGAACAGACCTTCAACCATTACTTTAATATGAGCTTTATTAAGTCTCTTAATACTGCAAAATGCAATTACCATTCTAATGATTTGCCACTTATATGCCTTACATTGATGTGAAGAACTGAGTGTAATGAATTGTGAATATGTGGATGTTAATTAAAAGATAAGTGTTGTGGCAATGAGCTGAGACCTCTGAAAGTGTGAGTTTAATGTCAGACAGAAGGCTCTCACCACATGCACTTGTATGAATAGTAAAAAGAGAGGAGGACAGATGGATCGATGGATGCGCGAAGGACAGAAGGTTGAATGGATGGATAGAACACCAGAAGATGAATGGATGCTGATGTGATGAAAAAAGGCAAGTGTGTGTTTGCAATGCACATGTAAGCATGTTTGCAGTGTTTTGTCAGGATAGTGTTGACACTCACTTCTCATGCACAATGAGATAAAAACAAAAGGATCACCTGAAAGCTGACAGTTGACACAGAGCAGTGCTTAGCACACACACACACACACACACACACACACACACACACACACACACACACACACACACACACCCAAACTCACACACACACTCACTGCCCCCTCCCCATATAACATGTACCAAGAAATGCAGTCTACAGATAATAGATATTCTGTGACACTATACTTGTTGTTTTGGATCTCTACTTAAGTGCATTGCATTTGAACTGAAATTAAATTAAAGAGCATTTGCATCTGTATTGGGTGAACCATACAGGAATTACTGACATTTTACGTAAAGGAAAATGTAATTAATAGCATAATAAAAGATGGCTGCCTCATGTAACTGGTAAAGAGAACACCAAAAGTGTTTAAAGATGTCTTCAAAGTAAAAGGTGGCTACTTATATAACAGTATTTGTTTAGCACAGCATAATGATATATAATAACATATGCATTATTTTATTGTTATAATACCTTTACTATTTTTATAAAATGTTAAACAAAGTAAAATTAACAAAGAGCAGGTGTGCCCAAACTTTTGACTGGTACTGGTCTATTATAATTGTGACAATGCCCCTCACCAGCAGCCTCCATTAGGCATTGGTGGCATTGCACGTGGCTTTTATTTATGTTTCATTTTCTGTTTCATGTTCTGTTTTGGTTTATTGTCACTCCTCACTCAGGTTGTGTCCGTTTTACCATTGTTTGTATCCACACCACCTGTGTGTTATTATGTTATTATGTTCTTTACTTTATAAGCCCGTTCTGTTTGTTCTTTAGTTCTGGTTAGTGCCCTTTTATGTTTAGTTTTGTTTCATTAAACTCGCATTTGCTTCCTCCTTTTTTTTTGCTGCATATTCTACGCCTATTACAATAATCAGGTAACCAATGACTGCCTGACACTCATGCCCTTAAAATAAAGCTTAAATGTAAACTTACTTTAAGAGTTAAAAACACTCACTGTTCATTTGCTTGCAGATTTCAGACTGCATTACTGGGTGATTTTAAGTTTCTAAATTATCCACAGCCCTAAGGTATTGCTGTCTCATGACACACACATTCACAAACACTCCACTATACACACACAAATGCAGACACATATTGCTCATGTGCACGCATGGAGAGTACACACTGATACAGGTACAAATGCCCTGTCACGTCTGTATGAATATTTTCAGGTTTTGAACGCATGCATGTCAAATAAATATTTATCTCCTGCTGTGAAATATTTGTCCCCTGCTATGCAGAATGACCACAGTTCTATCTCCTAAATGAAATTATTGTGCTTCTGCTTAATGAGAAAAATGACTATGCTGTGTGATGAAGTAGCAGCAGAGCCTCATCAGCACAATTCACCCATCTTTCTCCAGTGCTCCACTGGGATTGGACAAAGACCAAGAGCAGACACTGCAGATGTACCCATGATTGATGTTGTTAGATTATGATTGGAGGAAAGGTGTCCCTACTGGTTTCAAGCTTTGAAGTTCATGCATTCTACAACAGCAACAACATAACAGGTGAAGTGCTAAAATGGAAAGAAATCAAGGCATAATAAAAAAGAAAAGTGTTTTATGGGTTGGAGGATGTAAACAAGAAGACAAGGTAGTGAAGGAAAGAACAGTGTTTGGTTGTGTGTGTGCTGATCCTGACAAACAGTAATATGGGTCTATTCCCCTGAGGCCCAGCCTTTGCTCCTGTAATCCATATTAAGACCCACAGAAAGCACCCACTCCTACATCTTAAAAATAAATCCCTTCCTGTGCCAAAACCACTTGCTCCAAAAGGTCACAAGTCAAGAGCATAACCAACCTTCAGGGTGTCGAATGCAAGGTGCAGACAATAGAAAATAGAGCACCAGGTTTGGGGTTTTGGGGGTGGTTGAGAAAGAAACGTGGCAAGGACTGAAGAATTGAATCAGCCATTTGGGCTGTAATCTGCTCTTCTTATGCTCTTCTTCCCCTGAAGAAGGGAAGCAGTGAATAATATGAACAGTATAACCATGAAACAGTGAGTAATGTGAAGAATATAACCATGAAACAGTGAGTAATGTGGACAGTGCAACCATGTTTCAGTGAATATTGTGAACAGTGTAACCATGTTTCAGTGCATGTCTCTCTGCTGACATGAACAGCTGGACTCCAGCTGTTGGCAGTGACTGTGACAATCTCTACCACTGTTATCGCATAACACCTCTTATCAGAGACATCTCGGCCTCACTTTTCACACAAACACACATGTACACATACTCACGAACCCACAAGAATCTCATGCAGTACACCCACACACTGGAATTCTGCCTTGTACATGCCAATTTTTCATAAGGATCAAAAAATGTGAAATATCAGAAACTCAAACATGCAATTATTTTGGCAGAACCTGGTTGTTTTACTGCATTATTGTTATTGTCTATAGTCTTCAGTATTGATCAAACTCTAAATAAAACAAAATTATTTCATTTAATTCCTCATAGCAACCAAAATAAGAAAGCTGTGGAAAGAGAATTATTTTTATACTTGATATGTGTTTAATGTTTCATTGCGCAGCGTAGTACAATAAAGCTGAATTGCTAAGGAATGTGCCTATAGACATTAATTTTACTCAAATACTCTTCTACCATTAATAACTTTTATCATTCAGTGACTCCCGGCTATGCCAATAGCTTTCTATTCCCAACCAAATTTGCTTTCCACATTTCATCACCTTTATTTAAGATGCTTTGCATGAATGTAATTCCCTTTTCTGCATTTCTGTGCATATCATGAATTCTTTAGCCTGGAACACCGGGTACTTATTATAGGGTGTTTTCAGGATCTCTGGATTGGTGTAAGCTATACATCGGGAAAGATGACTGTCAATCAAAGAGGTGATTAGGCTGACACAGTAAAAGGAAATCAACCTTTCTAGTCTGACTGGGATATTCTATTTACATGCAGAACCTCATAGACAGACACAAAACTGGGCCAAACTATGAGAGTTCATGCAGAATGTATTAACACTCAAGACACACTACCCACATTTGAAGGATAGGCCTGCACTAAAAGATGCTTTACCAGATGCCTCAGCCTAGTTGGCAAAGCTGTTTCCAGGAGACGCTTCTTTCTATCTGCACGCAAAAGAACATGAAAGTGGCCCAGATGGCTGTGGATTTCCACACTGCTCTCATTAGTCCTTTAATCATCACTGGATTCCGGCATCGTGAGTCTGGAGGGTTCAGGGCAGGTCAAGGTGCATCGAATGCCAACACCTGACCCGCTGCCAAGCAGACAGAGAGACATCAAAACTTAATGAACTCCATGAACAGAAATTAGTAGTTTATTGCAGTTTATTTACACTAATGTATAATACAGCATTCAGGAAATACAAATATTCGAATTTGTGGAAGCACCCCATGACTCTCATTTGTTACCCCATTATTCACATCTACCTAGTGTGTGCATCGACTTGAATTAGTTAATACAAATTTAAACTGATTTAATTGATTTAAGCATCATCTTTAACATTCATGAACAGAACAGGCTTTTTTGCAAATGCTGTTTTTTTACTGTCACTGATGTTTCAGCATAGTTTTCTGGATTGCTGCTTAAAACTTAGTATGGTTGTTTGTAATAGCTGTAATGTTTGACTTCACTAATTAGTTGTCAGACAGTGTTTCACAAGCTACAAATGCATCTCCACTTTTGTAGCTTTTGTAATTCCTCCTGGTCACCTGTGCCTAACTTGATTTAACTTAAGACTTTGTTGTGTTTCTTTTGAGGTTCTGTCCTCCTCCCTTTCTCCACCCCTTGTCAGGCACCTCACCTGAGTCTTGTCTATAGCACCTCCCAGTATATGTCCAAAGATGTCCCTTGTTTATTTCCCTGAGTGAATATATACCTGGTTTTTGTCTTGTTCTTGTTCTTGATTGGGTATTGTTCGTATGTAGGTTTTCCTCTGCTTTATTCTGGTTACCATATTAACCTTGTTCAGCATCCTGGTCCATTCCATATCTCTTTGTCTTGGTTTTTATCAGTTTCTTTGTATCCTTAGTTTCTCCATTGTAGTCACCTATTTCCTTTGTTGTTTTTGTCATTTTCGCCTTTCACTATGGACTTCAATAAATACCACTCACGTTTGCAACCTGCCTCTATGCTTCCTGCCACCATACCACAGTTTACTTTCAGGTTTGGAAGAAAGTAAATTCTTAATGTACAAACACACCAGATGTCCCTTGAATTACAACAATGCTAGAGTTACAGCAACCTATGACTTCAACAGTCTTAATTTACTCCTTGAGCTAGGTGGTGGAGATGAACCCTGACAGAGTACCAAAGAGGTCATGACAACGTGGTACTTCACATCTGTGTTATTGTGCCCTTGTATTTCTTATTTTAAGTGGCAACAGTAAGATGTATACGTAGAGCTGCACTAAAATTGTCTGGGTAAATTGCAAGGGTTATGATGAAAACTCTCTTTGGGTTTCACAGTATAGCAGGCTAACAGTAACTACCCATGCAATCAACCTTCAAGCAGCTTTCTATACTAGGTATAGTCACCTCACCCGGCAAAAATATGCCATAGCTTTGGCATTTTTGTCAGATTAGATGATCTGACAAATTGCCTGTAGATTTATGCATGTTAAAATGCAATGGTTCTTAATTTAGAAAAAGCAGGAGAATCTGTGATGTCACATCTTTATCTCACATACTTCGAAGACCCAAGAAAGAACCAAGACTTTAGCATCTGCACTCCATTTCTCAGGCTCACTGATGGATGCAGTCAGCAGATTATTGCAACCTCTGTAGGTTTATTAATAGCATCTGTGCTTTATCAGGATGGAGATGCCGTTACTAGGGAGACAAACCAAATACCTAGTATCTTCTGACCTTTTAAAAGGGAAAGAGAGCTGTATTCAGACTACACATAAGAAAACAACAACATCATATTGGCAGGTTAATATCACCACAATACACCAGAAAATTACATACAATAAAGATGAAAAATAAGTACATCTAACATTTTATGAACAAGTGACCAAACAGAGTCTCAAACAGAATTTAGATTTGATTGACATCTGAGATAAATTTTTGTAGTGTGTGGCAATTATATTGTCATATTTAAGCAGAAATGACTAATTACCAAGTTGCTGTTAATGCAGCCATCACTTAATGATCATATTTCTTAATTAAAAGAGGCATTACAGCATAATCAAGGAACTTTATATTCAACCCCACATTGCCCCCAGATTAGCTGGGCATTATCTTACTAGTCTCCTGACACAGGCAGCAGGGAAAAGGCAATTTGTTGATTCTGCTTATTCTGAGTAATTCATCTAGACTCAGCATTCAAGGTCACATTTTTGTTTAGCGATTAAAAAAGACCATCAGCTTTTTTCTGGCTTAATCTCTTTTTCTTTAAATTTTCCATTATAGTTGTATGATATATGAAAACTCTATCAGCTCAGTGTCTCTCCAGTTCTCTTTATTCATTCAAGGGAGGACAACCATCTACAGTTTGCTCTGGCTGAGTCAGCAAGCTCAACTAAATAACGGACTTTCAATTCAGAGCACTACAGCAATGAGCAAACACGGCTCCTTACAGGTGCTCCATCTCCTCCAGCTCTACTACTCAGGACTTGGCAGAAATTACAAGGTAGAGGACAGGCTGCGGGCAGGCATGAATGATGTGTCCTCCTATATGACTTAAAATCCTTTCTCAATATTGCAAGTGTTAGAGTCGAGCTACCAGAGTAGTAAAGTGTTGACGCAACTCATGGTAAAGGACTGGATGCTTTTTTATATTGGATGCCGATGAGCTGGTAATCAATACTCCTTGTAATTATGACACATGCCTTTAATACCTGATTATGATCCAGGAAATAATGAATGTTGATTGGACATCGTCATGCTCACACTTTTTTTAAAACACATTTTAGTTGTAAAATTTTCACAACATTTAAGGGATCTCTCAATTACAGCAAACTTGGGAGAATGACAGCTAAAGCATGCCTTCCTGTGTAAGTCCATTTACCTGCCTCACCATATTGTCAAGCAGCTCCAAGCACTCAGAAGAGAGCATTTACTGCATGACTCTGGCTGTTATTAACAAGATGCTAGTACATTGATAACATCAACACGAAAAGACAGGCCTTTTCTTTTCAATCATCTCAGCCACAGATGATATATGGCATGGAAATTAAACCTGAGCCACACTGACAGAGCCCAACTCTGCACTCACTAACCTTACAGAGCTACCTCAAACCCCCATGTTTAAGAAACCACATCTATTATCCCCTGTGACCCCCCAAAAATGTTTTTAGTCTGAGTGGTGTGAGAGGGTAATGTCTGTCCACCTGTCCCTGTGTCTTCTGAAAGTAAGACTTCCTGCTCCTGACACTGATGTCACATGTGATAGATCAATGCACATTTTGGATCCTGTGATGAGGAAAATCTAATATGATGAAACAGAGGACATGATTTGCTGCCTTACTATAAGACACATTCCCTCCCTGCTCAAAGAGCAGTTTTATGTACATGGATACACAGCTGCACTGCCACAGCAGTAGTTAAAAACTATTTTTTGCTGTTCACCTCCTTCAGACTTTCAGAATCCAGACTTCTTCAATTGGGTATTGTAATAAATGACCCAATTCTCTTGGGATCTCTAGATGAACTGTATAGTTAGCAGGTGATTGTAAGTAACTCTATGGGAGGTATAGAAGGTCGTTTACAGCATAAATACCTTCCCCTCCTCCTTTAACCACTATCAATATGTTGGTCTGCCCTAGAATGTCACTTTCTTTTTACAAATTATAATTTGAAATAAATTTCATGAATATCATACAGTTATGGCCTAAATAAAATAATTTGTTGCATTGTCAACTCCAACAGAACCTTGGGGTTGTAAAACTTAACATTTCATTGCCTTCAAGGCAATGAAAATTGGATGGAGGAAATTGCTAGCTGCAATAAGAAGAGATCAGATTAAATTTTCAGCACTAGGTATACATTACATGTATATTTATTTTAAATACAGCAATGCATTCAGACACTAGCGTCTTGCATTTTAATGTTTATCTATGCATAAATCATAGCTAGTAAATTTCTGCTAGCAAAAACAGGCAAGAAATGTGAGTGTCACAAAATGATATATAACACTTAGCAACCAGGCCATCATGCTCAGAGTAACATTATTTTTCCTGTGATGTTTTTGTTCTTAGCTGTGGTTTGTGTGCCCAGCAAGTACAAAAACTGGCAAGCATCTGTACTTTTAAAAGCCTCAAGGCTCTCTGCGCTGTAACACGATGAGTTATGGATGAAGGAATATAAATGTCAAGAGGAAATCAGGTACTTTATCAGCAATTCAAAGAGGGTGAAAAACTTGTAAGGCTAAATGATATAGGTCACATCCCCAGCAAATGTAATTGAGAGTTTTTTGTTTGCATCATTCTTGGGAGTTAATTTTGCCCTATATCATCTTCAGTTGGCACCATTATCATAAATGTGATCACTAGAATAGAATGTCACATGAGCAAAAGGTATGAAGAGTTATTGATCTAGGGTGAAGCTTTTATTAAAGAATTTTTGAATTTCTGCTACAGAAGAGTACTCCTGTACTGAGTGTTGTCACCTTTGGCCTTAAGTTCACATAATTACATACAAATGTTAGAATGATGTGCTGGTGAAGCTTGTATATGCTGTTCTACAGAAGGTCCATATTTGTCATGAGGGGGCACTTCTAAAAACAACTTGGTTTCAAATATGGATGTTCCTTTTTGATTCATCCCCATGCAAAATGCTCTCTTGTTAACCAGTCCAAATCTTGTTATGCTTTAACTAGCTACAGATTGTACATTGAATAGCTTTGCTCAGTGTATTCCAGTTGGATATGTACTCACCACCCACTTTATTAGAAACACCTACCTTGTAGGTACACCTTAGGTGTGCTATTAAAGACCATCTGTTAACATTCACAATTTGAGTTAGATCCTGAAGTACTTCAATAGTCATCGGGTTTCTGACAACATGATCACTGTTGGCTGGATATTTGTAAATCTTTAGTATATATATATTCATTCCATTACCATCACATTGTTAATGAAGTAGAATAGACTACTACTCAAATAGCATCCAGCTTCCAGTTATTTTCTCATCCAAGAGATGAAGGGGATATTGGATTGCTGTCTAATTGTACACACCAATGAACAAATCTATGCATGCAGTTGTTAGAAAATGCACCTATGAGATATGAGTATCTTTATAATGTGGCCAGTGATAGTAGGTACAAGATGTTGGTACAAGTAGGTACAATATGCTGTTTCTAGTATTAATTAAATGGAAGTGGAAGACCATGGGACAAGCAACACTCATTTTTACATATTTTCTTTCTATTAGAATGAAGCAGAACTGTTTACTTTCTTATTTCTTGCAGGTTGATTAGTTAGAAACAACATCAGTTGTTTTTATTAGTATATGCACATCACCAAAAAATTTGTACTCTTTATAAGAAGAAAGAACAAGATATAATACAAAAACAGTAGTGGGTTTTGATAAATAAGCATTTGTTGACTTGTACTGGCAGCGGGCCTTAAGAGAGAAAGAGTCCATTGTATTTTAATGTTTTTAGCTTTAAGTTCAATGTACAATCTGATAAGCCATAAGAGACTACCATAAATTTAAGTACTTGCCCTTTAAGGTGATCATCTCATCTGTCCAGGATAATGCCTACAGTGTCTATTTCTGACCTGCTTAAGGCCTAAATGGCTCATAACTCTCAGATACAGTTACATCACAGCATAACCTTTAGCAAAAGAATCAATATGCATGAGAGGGGCTTTAAGGGGTAGAAGTGTTCTTAATTGATTAGCAAAGTCCTGTGACAGACCCTGGGGAATGGTGTGTGCTGGACAGCCAAAAAGCTGCCCTGAGCTCTACATCTCAGCCAGAATTCATCTTCAACAGGAGAATAATATGCTGATCACTTGATATCAGTCCTGACAGCATTTCTGCTAGTGCTGCCATGCTTCTTTTATTCCTCCTCCTTTATTTGGATGAAATATGAGTGGTAAACATGTTTGTTCAAAAACATTAACCTTAATGGAAAACAATATATTTGGCACCAATTTGGACAGTGGTCGTAAAGTGCCATGAGTTTGATATAAATGCCTGTTTCATTTGCCGGCCCGTAAATGCTCAACCCCCTTACCCCTCCTGGTGTGAGTGCCATTTTGCACATATTAATTGAACAGCCCACTGCTCGCTAATGCAAAGGCCATCTATCACAGTGTGCGCCGGCCCTGCAGTGTCCTTTCCCCTGACTTTGAGAAGGCTCTCCGTCTTATTTGTTTTGCACCTTGACACAGGTGCAATGAACTTGTGGGCGGAGGCCCCAGAACTAGTGCAGTTCCATTACAAAGGCTTTGAATAATGCAGATTCAACAGCATGCAACGTGCAACCATATGCATGAGCATTCGATAATTACTAACCTCTATCACTGTTCATGGCAGATAACACCCCACTAATGATGTGCAGAAACGGAAATGTTTTCTACCATGGTGGCATGTCAGCATTATCCAAGATCTATAACACCCAGACTTAATTATCATTTCTTTTTGGTATCCATCATATTGCATATTACCACAATGCATTTTCAGCCTGCTGTCAGCAGGCCCTTTCCTCCCTGTGTACACCTATATTCATTACTTGCGCCTGAGGCACCTCTCATGAAGGAATCCAGTTTTTGCAAAATTGAACCAGTCAATCACAAGCCAGGGTTGTGCTGCAGACATGCAGTACATCCTGCATTCAAAGTATTTTTACACATTTATGACTAGCATTTCTGAAGGGGACTTATTGCATAGTGCTGCAATGCCATGAGCAGCACTGAACACAATCTAAAAGTTATCATCACACACTCTGTCCAGTGTTGTGGCAGAGTGTTACTTTAAACACGAGTCATGCAAATAGAACACAGAGCCTTGGACATACTGCATACTTCAAACTATTGACAGTGTGTCATCCCCACACTGTCTCTACTGTCACTGCCCTCTTCGTCCTCTTTCATTGCAGTGTAAAGATCATTCCCCACCTATTCTTTCTGTCTCTGTTTCTCCTGTAGAACTAGAAAATGCCCTATAAAGTCATAAATATTTCGGTATGAGCAGGAGCAGTGAGGGACTCATGTGGGAGGGGAGTATGGGAGTATGCCATGGCTAAAGCGCATGTCTTCTCTGGATATTAGATGACATTTATTGGAATGCACTTTGTGTCATGGGAACCTTCAATTAAATGTGAGCCACTCTTCCTCCCTACCTAATATGTTTACCTTTAGCTCTGCACACAAATTGATTGTCACTCAGCACACATACACACACACATACTCAAATAAAAACATACAGCATTATATTATACATTGCTGCAAAATAAGAACACATAAAACACGTAGGGCCGATTAGCAGTTTCTCAGCCCCAGTTTAAATCTAGCTGTATCAAAGAAAAAAATAAAATAAAATAAAAATGACTCATCTAGGTCAACTAGGATTAATCTGTACACAGGAATTCACATTAGTATGCATTAGCCTATCAGACTGCCCTGCTCAAACCAGGATAGCTGTTCACACTTTTATAGAAGAATGTGCTGCTATCATATATGTAAAAGACCAGGGCATAAAAAATATGAGATGCTAAACATGAAGTAAAACAGAAGTTGGCCTACATTTGGCATAGATCTTATAGCAGCACCATACCACACCACACAACATTGTAACGGTACACACTCACACAGCACATGACGGGCCGTACCACACAGCACGTGACGGGCTGTGTTTATTGACTGTTTTGTCTGTAACTGCCCTCTTGTTTGTAACCACATTCTCCCTTGTTAGGAGACACCTGCACCTTGTTCACATGTCACTTACATATATATTTGGGGTGGTGGTTGTGGGGGCTTGGCTTGTGATTGGGAGGTTGCTGGTTCAAGCCCTCCCACTGCTAAGTTGCTACTGTTGGGCTCCTGAGCAAGGCCCTTGGTCACTGCTGTCTAGGTTTGGGCTGCCAGACAGTATTCTAGTGTTGATGGTGAGGTATTCTGTATTGGTTGGTGTATATATTTAAATCCTTGTGTTTGTAGAGAGGCTTGTCGGTCATTGTTAATGTTCATTTTAGTATTAACATGATGTGCACATTCCTTGTTCACTGCCCGTATACTCATGCTTATGTTATTGTGTCACGCTGTGTCACGATATCATGCTGCACTGGTTCATTTCATTTGAGTGCCATTACCGTTTATTGTTTGTGATTTGTCTTGCTAAGAAATGTTCGTCTGTATCGCGAGATGCTTGTGCGTCCTGCCCTATCCTGCTCCTTGCTCTGTGGCACTCAGGCCATCACAAACCATGCTCATCCTGTTCTGCATAAACCTATTTCACTGAAACAAATGCACTCCCAAGTATCCACAAGGCTATTCATCAGAGAAAAAAGTTATGATGTAACATTTGTGAATGTAGACATAACAACTGCTAACTTATACCTAACGCAGATCTGCTAGTTAACAGGAGCTCCTAGGGGCTATGCATAGTTATCTAATGTGAGAACTAATGTGAGCTACATAAGTCTGGCTTTGGTTTTTTTGGGGAAAAAGAGATGAGCACCACCCTCCCACCATACATTGACATATTTACCTGTCAAGCAAAGAAAGAAATGAATTGTGCTGAAGCACTGAATAGTTTATCCCCACAATGGATTTGCAAGTGCCAACACCAGAGAACTCAATGTTATTGAGTTTCTAGAGAACAGCTATTGGATGGGCTGGCATCCACAACTATATGCCATATATTTATAACTACATAACCACTGGATGGTCCATGTTGTTAATCCTAATTATACTCCTTATGTAATTATGGTGGATGCTTTTGTATAAACAGTGGGATATTATGTGTCTTTAAAACTCAGAAAGGCTTTTCCTTAGCATGAGCTCATCACCACACTGCTGTCAATGGTGCATCATTTACAAATGCAACACTCTAGTAGTTTATGTATGCTAATGGAATCACTTATCTACCATCTGCACCATATTACATAGGCCCAAGTGTTCTGTTGTTGTTTGACCTTTTTATTTGTTCAAAGGTTGAGGTCCAAGATTTGCTGCTGCCTGATGAGAGAAGCAGAGTCTCCTTCCATAACAAACAGTGGCCAAAGGAATGGCATGATAAACACTTTTCAGTGGTGACATTATCTATGTTCATTAATATTTGGATTGGGAAACACTGACCTCCAATTAGCAGGCTAGACTGTATTGATAGTAAGTGCAATGTTTTCTATAGAAACAGACAAAACTGAAAACAAAGGGTGGAAAAACTTAAATAAGGCTTGCTGAGCATGCATTATAATGCTTTGCTTAGCAAAAGAAAATTGGGGCTTCATAACTTTATCCAGAACAGTGAAATTCTCTATGTCCTGTCTTCAAAGTCGCCGAATCAACTGTTACCCGTAGTACTACGCAAAGCTGTCTTGGTTTCTGCATCATAGAACTTTTGAATGAGAAAATGCTCATCACAATAATTAGCAGTAGCAGTTCAGCACTGATAGAAACATATGTATAGAGCTTTATGCCCCAGCTCTATTAAAGAAATACAACTTCAAAAACCTTGAAATCATTTAACTAGTTTATCAAGCCTGCTAAAAAAGACTGCTAAATGTTTAGACTTAGGATCCTTTCTTAGTATGGTTTCCTGGTATTCCATACAGATGTGGTCTATGTCCTGGAAAATAATAGGTATTAAAAATATAATAATGAATTAATACATGTAAATACATTAAAAAAATTGTTGTTCTGCGTTGTTCTGAGTATCTGTAATACAGTGCAGAAGCTTAAAACCAGACAAAACTCAGTGCTTGTTTATCCTGCTTTAATATCACCTGGAGGGCACACACATTAGTTCTCTCTCATTCTTGCTTTTTCACTCTCCCACTTCCACTAAGCGACTTTATAGCCATGGACGATTAACACAGGGCATATGTGTTCTCCCCCAGAAGTAGAGCTGTGGAGGTAGGGATCATACTAATGGAGTCCACAGGCCTTTACAGATCTGAGAGGAATAACATCTGCATGGAGACTATGGATCAGCTCAGCTCTGGCATGCTAGGTTTCGCCACATCCAGCCACTACTGAGAGGTCTTTGGCACAAAAAGTCTGTTAGTTCACAAGCCCTTCACAGAGCATCAAATGACATTAATACATAGTTTTGTACTGAAAAAAGAGACTTGCGTCAAATGCTATATGTACCCTTGTAACTGTCTAAAATGTATGCCATCATCATATTTGTAGATTTCAGTTTGTAACTGATCATCCTAGAATGATATCACATTAGGTTGTCCCAGATGTCCAAACCACTCTTCCTTAGATGTCAAGGGATCTTTGATTTCTTTATAAATAAGAGGTTTAACATGTGACTACACCCCCACATATCTGATCACCTGTTGATGAGCACAGACATCTTTTAAGTCTGTATAATTCCCAAACTCCATTTTCCATGTACATTAATGACTGCTGTTCCAATAGCCCATCAGTCAAACTTCTGGTGTCTGCAGATAATACAGATAACATCATAGTGTGCCTCATCTCCAACAATGATGAACCATACTGTTATAGCTCATTCTGTTAATTATATAGAGCTGTCGAGTTCATTTCAGACAGAGTTAACAATCCCTATGTCTCTTTTTCTCTGTTGAGCTGTAGAATTACTAATTGGTCCTCACTAAATAATCTGAATACCTTTCCCAAATATTTGTTGCACATTTCTCTTACAAGTTTATAACATGTTAAAATTAAAGGAAAAAAGCAAATTTATTAATTCATTGTTAGCTTGCAATGTAGTGTTGTCCAGAGGAGGATACATTCCCCTTCTGAGTCTCGGTTCATCTCAAGGTTTCTTCCTTTCAGCAGGTTTTTCCTAGCCACCGTTGCCTTGGCATGGACATTAGGGGCTTATAGACCATTTCTGTAAAGTCTTTTTTGTCACAGCATGTGATGTAAAACTGCTATGCAAATACATTTGAATTTGAATTTACATTTGAGTTTGAATCTCCAGGAGAATAATGACCTGCTTGTGTGTCCACAAAGTTCAACAGGTCCAAAATATTTGAAAAGCAGGTAGACTCAAACAGCCCATAAACTGCCACCTGTCTTCCTTCCCATGGAAATAAATAACAAAACTTTAAGTATGGATGAGTCATTCACGTTCCTGGGGATCACCAACAATATCCTGAAATGGAATAGCAACATTTCCACCATTGTTAGGAAAGCTCAACAGATGCTGCTCTTCCTGCATCAGCTCAGTAAGCTCAATGCTTCTAAGTCTATCCTGACCTATTTATACTCTGCTGTTATTGAGATTGTCCTCACTGTCTCCATCACTGTCTGGTTTCCCTCTGCTTTTTCAAGGCCAGGTCACAGAAAGCTGTTCAATCTGCTGAGAGGACCACAAGTTGCCAGCGCTCCTCCATCAGGGCATTACACTTGTCCAGAACAGGAAAGTAAACTGGAGATTCTGAACAGATGCCATCACCCTGGCAGTTTCCTCTTCACCAAACATCAGTCATGAAAATTTTTTCCAGTTCATCACTGTTTCCATATGCTTGTGTAGTTTCCTCCCTAAAGGAATGCAGTTTTTGAAAGTGGTTTCTTAATTTACCGTTTTCATATTTTACTTATTCTCTTTATGCTTTCTAAGCAACACTGTTGCTTGCTAATTAGCAACTTTTAGTGTGTTTAATCAGTTGAATGCTACTTCCTCTATACTGATTCATTACATTTGGAGTATAGGCAGATGCTCCTATCCAGAGAAACTTACATATTTATCAGTATGAGAGATATCTGTGCTCCCTGGGAATCAAAGCCATGACCTTGGTGTTACTAGTATCATACTCTGTCTACATGAGCATATTATTTTTGTGAAAAGTGCTTGTGCTGGTTTGGCCACTCCCACAATTGAGTAACTAACTGTAAAACTGTACAGCTGTTTGATCCGTATTTTTAATGATGTGCTGCTGCTACCACTATTAGATATCTTAACTATTCCTATGCTATTTCTGTTTCAATTATTGTTAAATGCCATTGCAGAGTAGTTACATACTAGTCACTCATACCACTTAATGTAATTGTTATTATGCAATAATAATGTCAATCTGTCAACAAGAAGCCCCAAGAATGTTTCTTCTCCATTGCTCATCACAAAGACATCCAATGATATCCTCATCTAAAAGCTCTCTACCCAGAGCTGAAGAGGAACCTGAGAATCCACAGTGCCTCAATATTATCTATATTAGTGCTATCATACATTAGCTCCTCCTGCATACACAACAGTAATTTATTCATACCTTTCTCATGCTATAACCCCTTTGTGAGCATTTGAAGTCCTTCAGCATGGCATAGTTCCAAGAGCATAAAGGAAGATTATGTTTCTTGGTCAATAATTATGCAGAAATCAGCAGCACTTATGAAACCTGTGCACAATGCAGGGGATTAATTCAGAGGAAGATTTAAATAATTATATGAGATATAGAAAGAGAGACATGAATTTATATGTGCATTGAGTCTTAGTGCATGGTTTCTAAAACAGAGAAATTGCACTCAATTAAACATGTGCTGAATTGGCTTAATGTAACTATAATTTAGGTCATTTCTGAAGCACATTCCAAACCATAGCTGTTGGTTCTCTACATTCACCAGGGAATGATGAAGTGGAATCCAGTCCAGCAAGTAAATAATTTTGAATTTTAATGTAAGTGTATTCTTCAATTGTTGACTGAAGCCAAACTGCACTGAAGGTCTTGCTTATGACAAAGTGAAACTCTGTCAAAAGGATTTGCAATTGCAAAAGAAGTACTAATTTCCTTCTCTTCTCTTTCACAAACCTGCAATGCCAAAGTACCACCTTTGCTCTCCTGAAATTATTCAGTCTAATTAACTTTGCCTAGGCTCTCATATCAGGCCACTTGAACATGTGACCCAGCCAGTAGGGAAGTCTTTTAGCGCTACTGTGCTGTTTTCAAAATCTTTGCATGTGAGAATGGAAAACAGATCCCAGGATGTCAACAGGGATGTCTCAGGGATGTCTCATGCATGCTAATATGACACTTGGAAGATACGAAATCAGATCATTGACAGTATAGCACTATGTCACATTAAGGGTTCAGTGTCAAGCAGACTTTGGGTCTACTACTCAATGTTTGCACTGTACTTTCTAAGATATAGTAAATCAGTTCAAGAGAAGCATAACTTTAATATGTGAAAATAATGTTATTTGCATCAGAAACTGCAGCAGGAAAATTAAAGTTTGTTCTCTCAGGCACAATGAATTGAGATAGATGGGTAAAATGGACTATATTTGTGTATTTTTGTAAAATTACATCCTCAAAACAGACTTTGGTAAACATATGGCTTTTGTATAACTACACAGAGTCATTATTTTCAGAATGTAAGCATTCCAGCTATATGTAAATCTAGATATAATCTGGATATAAAAATATGAATTTGGAAATTTTGTTGAGTTTGGTCTCTAGACATGCATGTCATAAACTCTTGATATTTCTGCTCACGTTACTGTAGTGCACAAGTTCCATTTTGACAAAGACTGATTCAATATGGTACCTGATGTAAGGGAAAAATCTTACTGTGTTAATATTGAATGTGTTGGATGCATTCCTGGACCATCTCCACAGAGAACTACTTGCAAAGCCTCCTTCCAGAACCCAGCTGGCAGAAGTGTATTCTCGACACTACAGAGAAATGCTTTCATTTGGAGGCGGTTTGTAACTGGCAGTTGGGTGGTCAGTAGGGGATGGGTGACCTTGCTGGAAGGGGGGAAGGGACTGAATGGTGGGGGGATTTGTTGCCAAGCTTCTGCTGTGGCCTGTCAGACTGTTATCAATGCAATTGAACATTGGACCGCAGGGAAGATGGGTCCTGAATAAGCCACGGGAGACAGTGCAGGGACAGGGAAGAGGTGGGATCCTGGGCTATGGGACCAGGCTGTGCAGCATTTGTTGGCTTTCTGGCTGTCATCCACAGTAATGAAGTTAAATGAGCAGAGCAAGCCCACAGAGAGAAAAGGGGAGTGGGAGGGAGGATGATCATTGCTCCTGAATGAAAGAGGAAAACGAGGACAGCACAGTGACAGGAAGGAGGTAGGGAACAGGCAACTCAGTCAATCAATAGGACCTTTTCTTCTCTCCTGCTGTTGCTCCTCCTGCACTCCCCTGCATACTTGTCTGTGTCATTACATTGAAAGGAAAAGTCACCTTTATGCGCTTAATGGGATTTTTCTTTGACAATGGAGATTTGGAACTCACGAAAATGGTCTCTTTTGTTGTAGAGTTAAGTGACTTCAACCCAAAAGTCAAGAAACCTATTAGTGAAAGATTGTTGCAGCTGTAAAGCACAAGCGCCAAAGGCAGCAGGATGCATGCTCGTATAGATTCTGCATGTGACATAATCAAGCCAGACAGGTCGTGTCATAGCATAGGTGTCCAGGGTTTACCCAGGTAAATAATTGGAAATCAGGAAGGAGGCAGGCCAGGAAAACACTAGAACTACAAACACAGGGAAACTAAACTCTAGCAACACTTTGCAATGCAGGCAGAAAAAGCAAACAATTAATTTTCTACTATTACAATGTAACTATATCATTAATTAGACTAACACACTGAGTAACAATATTGGGATAACATAATCAAATTAGTTTTCCCTATAATGAAACAATGTCATGAGTTTAAATTCTTGTAATCATTTTCATGTTTTTAAGTGGATGGTATTCATTAAATAGAGTGTATTTTGAATGAACGTTATGTCTATATAGACTAATACCATCATTTGCTTGTACATACTTCATGCATGCAGGCACTACCTGTTACAGTGCAACATGAATGGTGGATGTGAGCAGTACAATATGAGTGCAAGGTTTGTTATTGTTTTTTTTTTTAATTTTCCACAAGAAAGGGAAGAAAATATAGACTTAAATTAGACATTTATTATTTTGTAGTGATTGCATACATAGTTAAAAACATTACTATAAAGTGTTATGCACACATCTGAAACATGTTTCCACTATTCATTCCGGTTAAATCATCTAATCAGAAACAATACAACAAAACTGGCTAAACTGAAATGCATTTTTCTGCAGCTGGGATTGGCTGGTTCTTCCTAAATAATTGTGTTGTTAAGATTAGTGGTTGTTATCTTCATATTTTCCAATGGTACAGATTTTTATTGGTTTTTGAGAGTAATATCTGAAGTAAAGTACTTTTTCCATAATGTAATGAGTAATGATTAAAGTATATCCATTACAGTTTGAGAGAAGTAACTAGAAATTTGTAACAAATTACTCCAATACTGCTACATAACAATGTGTAGTCACATGTTGATGCTCTATACTTATATAATGAAAAACATACAGACCATAGAAAGCACAGAGTACTAAATATGAATCGGTTAGTATACTACAATATTATAATACAGTGTAGTAATAATTAAGTAATGGTAGTTACACTGTAACAGTGATTGGGCACCAAATCAAGTACAAGAATATTTCAAATTTTATAATTAATAATGATGTATGTTCATCCTGAAATTTCTGAGAATTCATATGATAACCCATGACTGCTAAACCTGCACTTACTCCTAATATTAATGATTTGTAGAGGTTCCCATGAATGTAAAATTATAAAACTGCAAATTGCATTTCAAGATACAGAACAAATTAATTTGCAATGTTGATACGAACTGAAAAAGTACACAGCAGTGTTTGAACCCACATGCTCTTGTCCACAAATGTCATTATATTCAAAAACTGTATTTATTAAGCTTCAAAATCATCAAAGTTAGTTCAATAACTCACCCAGAGTATAGAAGGTAGAGGGGTTTAGAGTTTTGTTTGAGTTATGAGTATTATTTTACAACCCTTTTGCAGAAATAAAGCAATACACTATTTATGAAATAATAAAGTGCATAACTGGATGGGTCACACAAAGTATGCAAGTGACAGTGCTCATTTGGTTTGAACTGAATGTTAACCTTATAATAATTTCCCTTGCTTGATTATTTATCCAGGCAACATGTTTTATAGATCCTTGATTGCCCTCTCCTCAAAGTACAGTAAGCTAGCCCTTGCACAACAGTTACCAATCATGTTAGCCAGTTTGAAGGCTGTTGTTGATAGGGGAGACATGCCTTCAAACAGCACTGTGGAGAAAATCTAAAATCTATTGTATAATTGTTACAATAATAACTTGCTTTAAAACATTTAATGATCTGATAAGGACACTGTATCATGTAAGATTTTTTCTATATGTGTTTTTTTTTTAGTTTTAAGTGGTGTGCATCTCTGGCCTAATTTGCTGAAATATGATGAATGTGATGTATATTAGTATAAACACCACAGAGGGTGATTATACAGGATCAGACTTTAGCTTGCATGACCTTTGGCTTGTTTTTTAATTAATAATGGCAAACTCGGCAAGCAATGCTGTCCCAGGTTTACCTTAACACAGCTCTGATGATGTTTTGGCAGAAGCGAAAAAGGTACCCCCAGGGAGACTTTGCTCCACTTTCAGAAAGAAATATATGATTCCCTTCAATAGGCAGACGAATGTCCCGACAATGAACTCCAGAGACATTCACACATATGTTCCACATGCATATAAGGGTTATGTGTCAAAACCTACAAAAGAGACTTAGAAAACGTTTAATTAATTGGGCTTTTAAGTGATCACTTCCAGAATAGGTATTTTCCAGACAAAAAAAAAAAAATTATTATGTTTGCATCTTTTTTACATTCATAACCTTTGTGTGTATATGTGTGTGCGTGTGTGCGTGTGCGTGCGTGTGTGTGTGTGTGTGTGTGTGTGTGTGTGTGTGCACGTGTGCATGCATGTGAAGAAAGATAGCAAGAGATAGAGAGAGAGAGAGAGAGAGAGAGAGACAAAATGAGAGCTGTCTAAGTAAGTTCTTATGGTAACACAGCTGATGATGGAAGAGTTTAGGTGACCAATGCCTATCTATATTTGTACACATGGGCATAGATTTTAGTTTTGGTAAACATGTATTAAGCAAAAAATTCAACTAGCAGAATCTAAGGTAATTTTCTTGAATGCCAAATGTCAAAAGCAAATGACATTTTAGTAGTATACCTAAGAGCTGTGAGGAAATGCTTAGTTTTCACAACACAAGGAATGACATGAATATCATGTGACCAGAGCTGCTATAGGAGTGACTGCCCTGTTTAACTTACAGCTCTTATGAAAGCCATTGTGTTTATTTTCTAAAGTTCATCATCCATCTCATTTTGATTAAAATTTTTGCTTGACTGACCCCATTAATTATATTGCCATTAATATTTTATTTGATTATGGCTATTATTAACCACTATTGCAAGCTGTTTGTGATAGCTTGTGTCTAAATTGGTTAATTAACTGAATTGATGGTGTAGCCATTATAAAAAGAGGCTAAATTAGCATACAGTAATTGAATGTCACTCCTCCTCAGTGTTCTGTACAGATGGGCCAATAAATACTGAAGGACAGCAGCAGACACTCCAGGCATGCCAGACATGACAGGATACTGAGCCTCTGTGAATAAACAATGCAGTACACTATAGAAAAATATGTATGAGTGTGCTTTCTGGAGTAAATAAAAGCATCTGTGGCATTGTTGTACCACTGAGGTTATAACATGGCCAAGGTTTCAAAGAGCTGCATGGCTTCTAGCCATGGTGCGCATTTTTTTTGTTGCTGTCTTTAATTGCATAGTCTATTGACAGAAAGATCCACTGTCCAGGTAAAGATGAGGGCCTCTCATGCCAGCCTTTTCCTGTGGAGGATTTAGGGGACAGAGTGGGAGCAAGGCAAGAAATAGCTGCTGGAGGTTCACCCACACGTTTAATGAGGCTTGAGGAAATCGGCTTTTCAAATCAGATTCCCTCTAGCCACATGCTAAGGAAGAGGCCTGCCCTGGATGATAAGAACAGACCAAAAAAAAAAAAAAACTAAAAACTGCAGCATGAAGCTCAGGTGGAAATGAAGAGTTCAGAAATAGCACAAGCGTGATCATGCGCTCAGGAACAAATGGTGCTCTTCCAGGGATATGTCAGTTCATTCTTGTCTCTCTCTTTACTGAAAACTTTCCCATTTCCCCCTACTCTGTGTCTTAAGCCTCATTTTTTGTTTTTAGTCTTTAATCCATTTGCTCTTTGCTATTACTGAACATTTTATCCTCTTCTCATTCTCTCCCTGACAGAACATGTTGATTTCTAATCTACATACACTCTATACTCTATATTTCTTTTATATATTTATAAGTCTACATACCAAAAGAGTAACTACATATATTATAATTACATGACTAAATATACACAATTACATATTCGACCCTACGAAGCAAAGTAAATTTAAAAAACACATTGGGATTTATGCTTCATTTCCCTATTATCTACTGAACGATACACAGTGTATTTTCCTCATTGGTAACTGTCTTCTTACATAAGATGCTTTGACACCTACTGCATGACAGAATGTCCATTTCAGCCAATTATGCATTACAGAGAGGTTTCATTAGAGAACTGAGGAGCAAGACTGTAGATTACAGCCTGCTTGGATTCGTCACTATCCTCATCATTACTGTAACAGCCTGTCTTGCTTCTGGTCAGCTGCTTATTGAAATGAGGGTTTCATAAGAAATGCCATCTGCAAATATAAGCAAAGACAGATGGGATTCAGCATATAATTATTTTATAAATAGCATCACAAACATTTCACAAATGTGTAATAATAGAACATTTAGGCAGTGCTCAAGCAGTTTTGAAATGTTATTTCCTTTTGAAAATCAAACATGCTCGAATGATTAATCTGCTTAAGCTTGCACTATGTCATCCCCAATTAAACATATGAACATGGGAGTGAAAGCATGAGGGCTGGCCTCATTAGTTTTGGGTCAAACTCATTTAAGACACACAAGCACTCTGTTAGAGCTGAGACACAGGTGCAGAACCTACAACACGTGGGGGAGGAGTTCCCTAACCACAAGCATAGCATTGATTATTCATAGAACATAGAGCAGCATACGTCACACACCCCAACACTACACAGTGTGGCCCAGTTTAGCAGAGCATTGCATCACTCAAGCCTGATTGAGACCTCTGCAGTTTAAACAAATAACCCAGCACTGTTAAATGACAAAAGCTGCCATATTTTAACTTTTTATTTTAACTGAACTTCCTCCATATTTTAAATGGCAAGTTGTTGTTGTTTTTTTTTGCACATGTTTATACACAATGTTTTTGAAACAGGTAGTCTTTTCTAGAGTTTTTGACATTTATTTGATAGTGTGTTATGCACTTATGAGTTATTTGCATATTTTAGCAAAGACAAGTGCAATGTGGTGAAAGTCAAAGCCCATCACGGACAATTAGCATTCCATTGCCAGGTTGGGGGGGGGGGGCGAGCACATTTAATGTCACTTTTAAAAATAAGTGCCACCTTTATCCACTCAGAACAGCATCAGCCTGTGTAACAGACAGCATCAGCCAGCATAACAGATGGTTTATCACCATTGTTTAGTAAACCAAACTTTATAATAAACCTTAAAAAACACATTCTTTTGTACCACTAAATGTATACAAATATATATGGTAACATCACTTAAGCCATTAAAGCAGAGGAACAATTAAACAAATAAAAGAGGGGAAAAAGTAAAGATGTTCATATTTTGTATTTCATACTGGATACTGTGGGATTAAATCCACCTCAGCTATAACTGGGGCTATAAATGTGTTTTGGACATTTGCTTCATATTAAGGAAAAAGCAAGAGGGATAAGTAAAACTGAAAATGGGATGCAGGAGTAAACTTTTGTGATATAAACATTAATTATTGTTATGTACAAATATAAGGATGAAGTCAGATATTTGAAGCTAGGTTCTCTTACACATTACTCTATGACTATAAAACATTCGTCAGGCTGAGCAGGCAGAACGCTGGAGTAGAACACTGAAGTGGAACACCAGTTGTATAAAACTAAAGGCTTAATTACCAAAAAAAAAAAGGCAGACAAACAGGAAGACAGTCCAAAAGCAAAGTGGAGTGTACAGGCTAAGGTCAAACCCAGGGTGAGCAGCAAACCACACAGACAACGCAGACTAAGGCTAGGCTAAAAAACAGACTAGAAACATTCAAAAAACTAGGGAAGCAAAATGACAGCCAGGGTAAAACAGCTCTGCTCAAGGGAGCTGACATAACAATATTATGTTAACAATAATAATATATGATGTCCTTTGCTATGATAATATTAAATTAAAACATCTTTCATAAAAATATAAGGTATAGATTAAATGTAATTCCAAAATGCACTTTTTGACAGTGGGGTCAATCAAATCATCCAGCCCTTGTCAAATCTTAGTAGCATTACTCTGTGAGATTAATTTTCCAAATGCTTTGCTAAACATGCTTTAAAATATCCTACAAAATACCAGGTGTAAGGGTTAGTACATTATTCACATTCTTTGCAACAATAGAAGTCTACATTGTTTTCAGTATAAATTAGGTTTACATTTAGGTTTGTGAAACTTTGTTCTAACGCTTTAGCACAACACCATCTGAAATGAAATGACTGCAGGCAGACATGTGTTTGTTACCCACTGAGATATTTCCAAAGCTAAGATATTGCCAGGCCCTTAGATACTTCAAGGTTCTGTCTCTGAACATACCTACTTATATGTTCTAAATGTAAACGGGTTCAACAACCATGGAATATAAAACAAAAATCCCTGTTTACATAAAACTTGCACATATTATCGCATTTGTCTTCTTTTTTTTTTTCAGAACAAAAATGTTTTTGTATGTACATATACTTGGTATGGCTTGCACATCAGTCTTCATTGCATTTGATGTTCAAATAAGCATGAAATTAACTAAATATTTTGAAAAGGCCAAACTGCTACATTACTCACATTCATCCAATAAGTGAGAGTGTCTAGCTGAAGTTGAGATAAGGTCAAGTGGATTCCAACTTTGAGTGTGATTTTTTGGGTTTCTACACCTAAGTGGGGCTCTGGCAAGCTATGAGGTCTAATTGTATCTATCTATGTTTAGGCAAAATGTCAGTTTAGTAACATCATAAAAAGGATCCCAGGGGATAAGCACAACCACTGTACCCATCCTTTTCACTGCCATGTTTTCTATAATGCTCAAGTAGTTGATGATGGCTTAATATATTAAATATCAGCGTGTGGTTTGCCTTTGTTTGAAAAACCTCTAAGGTAAGTACACTTTTAATAGTTGTCAATTGTACATGTGTATGAAATAAACCTTGAAAAAGTTGGTGAAAAAGTCATATATATATATATATATATATATAGAGAGAGAGAGAGAGAGAGAGAGAGAGAGAGAGAGATGAAATACCATTTATTCCATCTCCAGCATTACAACCTGTTAATATGATTAGATTTTATCTTTATTTATTTGTTTGTTTGTTTATAAAATTATATGTGCCATAGCTGATTACTTAGTTGCGATATATATATGTCCTCAGTCCTCATAAGAGAAAGCTACATCCCCCATAACAATACTTTTCCTTAATGGCAAGATGGGTGTCAACTGTAATCTATGATTTCTATTGGTTAGACAACATCATTCAAATCATTACGTAAAATAATTTTCTGGGGAAATAGAATGAGAATGAGGCTGTGAGAGTGCTTTAAAGCTCAGTTTGCTACACTGTACGTGCAGGGAAGGCATGACATAAGCCCTGCCAAACCTCCAAAAGCACTCTCTGCCCTGCCTGGATTTAACCACACAGTGGAAAAGTAGCTATTGTTCCTGGAGGGATAGTTACCCTATACTATGTATTTATACAGAAATAGTAATAGGAAAAAGGATCGATGTTTTAATTTGAGTGTGTGTGTTTTGACAGTGTGTCAAAATGATCAGAATTCTATTCAGCGGCATGTTGGATTGTAGATGGAAACCCATACAGTGCTGAAATTGACTTATTCTTCCCTGTAATCCCTCTTGAATGCAAAGACGCATCACAAATTCTGAATGTTCTTCCAATGAACACACAACCCAGTGGAACTCAGAAATAGCTTCTGTAACCCACAACACATAATCCACCGAACAGAATCTTCTCTTGCATCCATGTCTGTGGCCTCTCACTGCAAGGTGGTGAGAGAGTGAAATCAAGCAGAGAGCATTCTGCAGGCACCTATCTCTGATCATTCAGAGACAGTGTAGTACAGATGGGAGGCCTGAGCTCCAGTATGACACCAATTTTATTATTTTGTTTTATTATTTGGTTTTTGTGGGGGGTTTTCTTTTGTTTTTGGATCAGCACATCCTGCTCAGCACCCCCTATACCTCTGTCTTAACCTTATCTGTTAGCAGAAACCACAAAATTGATTTGGGAACAGTATAAAAGGTGTTGTCCATTCAGTGTTTGCCAGCATGGTGGGCAGAACAAGAGGTAGATGCTGAAATAAATAAATTCTTCCAGGGCTCGAGGTTAACAGCCTGTCACTGCCACATTCCTATCAGATCACTAGCGATCGATGGCCGAGTCATTCATAAACACAAACACATTCATCTCTTTTCCCGGCATCGCTCGGATCTTTACAGTACAGGTTATCTACATGTGCCGTCTGTGGGGGAAATATCAGTTGTGTGTCATTTAAGACATATTTCATTGAATAACAATAAGGTAAATTGTAAGACATCACAAAATGAGTCAGTCATTTGTTTTTGATGGAAACAGGCCAACTGAATCTATTGGCTTTTGCTAAATTAATGCAGTATCTGCTTATTTTTTAAACATGAGAATATTAAACTTTAATCCATAATGTTTAAATGCTTAATCAGGGGAAGAAAAAAAAGGATAATCACTTAGCAGCATAGTGTTTTAAATGTGTTTTAATATTCATATTTTATTGATATGTCTGTTTTTATCAGAGCAGAAACTGCATTCAGGCTTTTAAGAATAGTTTATTTTCCCAATTAACATGTAGTCTTTCTATCTATATACATACAGTATATATAGTATATGTAATGATAAATACACTGTCAACTCACTTAACCAATTTCATACAGCATTTATCAGAGGTATAGTAGCTAGTAGATGTGCTCCCTCCAGCAGGGGGAGCAGGTACTGTATGTTTATAAGCTGACCTTCTCAAGCCTAAGGAACACTGTAAAGCCTCTGTCCCACCCTTTCACAAATTAACCTCACTGCACTCTCCGTTGGCTTTCCATCTCCTACCCTGCTGCAGATGCTACACTGGTGCTGAAAGGAGGTGATTGTGGGTTTCATTCAGCACACACACAGCACACAAATTCAAGGGGTTTTATTAGAATGAAAATGGGGAAAGGCACAATGTTGTATTCTATATGTTTTACAGATAAACATCTATCCATGCAGCACAACACACATTTGGAATACATTTCATCACTATTGGTTCCAGCATCCACAATGTCTGTGAAAGGTCACCATCCTGAAGGCTTTGGCATGGTTCAGCACTTACCATTCTACAGGTGTGTGATCATCTGTCACCCCCATGACATACTCCAGATGAACAGAAAGGTTATGGAGAAGTGCTGTGGAGGAAACCATAGCCTTCCTAGTTGCTGAAAAGCAAAGCATTTGTATTTCTATGGTTGTGTATTTCATTTACTTGAAAGTAAACACAAAAGTAACACAAGAATACACACACTCACACCCACACACACACACACCCACAATAAGTAAACGTACTATTAGGAGGCACTGTATGGATATACAGCCTTGGCATGTAGTTGGCATTTAACAAGTGTTGGCTGCAGAGGGTCTCTGCTGCGTATGGTATTAAAAATAGAAAACAAACTAATCACAACCTTTATTGTTGCCTTCAGCATTTTAATATAGCAATCTGAAGTGCTCTCTCAGCCAAAACACGCCTGAAGGAGCTGTAGCTCCTGTTTTCACACCCATGTATGAGTTTTTATGAAAACCTTCAGAACCCCAGTACTGTTTGCACATATTGCCCTTGTTTTCCTATATTAGGAAAGACACATTTAAAGCGTCTTCCACCCCACCACAACCTTACATAAGTAAACAAACTAAAGGCTTAGCATCCTCTGTCAGACCTGCATTAAGGAGTGTGATTTACACTAAAAGCTGTCTCCCTTTCTCAGTGCCTCTTCAGCAGTGTGGAGACAGCTGAGTACTGCATGAGCACTGCAACCTCCGCGCCAGCGCAATTAGGACCCGCCCCCTTTCTCTAAAGGCCAAGTCGTGCACTGTAGAATTCTCCCTAAGCCTGGATTATTTATTCAGTAATGCTTTGCTGTCCTACATGCTGGCAAATCCCCAATTTTCAAGAAGATTAGAAGCACCTAAGCATCCCTGAGGGCTTCATGCAGATTCCATTTTTAAAAGTTTGCTTAGGCTTCCTATGGTTTCTACTTATGTAACATATTCATATGGCAGCTGGATCATATCACGGGTATGGTGTAGGAGCATGCAGGGGATTGAATTTGGACACAGTGAGCTAAATGTATTTATGGTGATACCTGTTATTTCCCAGTGAGGTTTGGCTGCTTACAGTTATGTAGTTGTTTCTCCGCAGGTAATGTAGTAGATTGGTATGTTGAAATTTAAAAGACACATATATCTTGATAAGTCATATGACAGGGTGTGTTTGAGAATCAGACGTGTAAACCAGTGTTAAAGTAATCTGCTTCATAATAATATCATTTCATGAGTAACAAAGTAATCTGATGTGTTAATTTTGGAAATAATTACATAATTATATTTTGAAACCTCTAACAAATTCCTGCATACTAATAACAAAGCATTTTGTTTACTATTTACTATTGACACTTAATTTTTTTCTCAAAACATCATGGATATATCTTATTTATCCTGGATATTTTTCTAGTTATGGTGCACCAGTTCAAAGAATAACCATTTCTGGTTGCTTTTGTCAAACTGAAAATATGGAACAATATCATGGTTCCTATTATTATGTTGATAAAAATTACCTAATCTAACAGCCTAATTACTGTGAGGTGCTCATGTATTACTAAAATACATTTTCCTATTAGAAAGAAACTAGGCCTATCTTATTATGCTAGACTGGCAGGGGCGTGTTTCATCATGACACTAAAATAATAGGCTGATAAAATAGAATTAATAATATTAATGTAGCAGTGCTCCATGGGATATTATGCATGGTCCCTTTGTGCTTCCTATGAGGGTGCTTTGTGAATGTAATGCAATAGTAATATAATATGCTGGCAAATAATTAAATATTGTATAATGTTTTTAATTAAAAATAATAAATAATGTGTAATATATTTACACAATATTGTGTTAATATATAATTATAGCTGTAATGCATTCTATATAATGAAAACAACCACCCCTAAAATAATTTGTATATTTATATGAGGCTATATGCAACAATTTGCTGATCTACTTAATGCAGTGCAGGTGGCAGTAGCTGAGCCAGGAGAGATGATATCTGAAGGATAACCAATGACAGAATGTGTAAAACCTCAAAGACGCACCCCTCCACCCATAATCCCACAAACACTTATGCACAAATGACTTCAAAATGTAAACCCTATCACAGCGCTCACTGAGTAGGGGAAGGGAGGCAGCAGTTGGTTTGGAAGTTGCTAGATGTCTGCGCGAGTGTCCACAGGCAGCCTTAGGAGAGCGGCTCTATGTATTGATATGTGAGTTAAAACTGAGTTTGCAACACGGGGAAAAAGCTCCCTCTGCCCAAGATCAATGCACTCACAGCTTACACTGATGAAAGGGTCACTTTGAGAAGGAGAGAAAGTAAGTGAGTGAGTGAGTGAGTGTGTATGTGGGGGGGGGGTGTTTGTATGTGTTAGAGAGAGAGAGAGAGAGAGAGATAGAGGCAAAGGGGTGAGAGAGCATTCATCTTAACAGGCAAATCACATCGCCAGCAGCCTATATGCTGAATTGAATTCTCCAGTTAACACTGACTAATGGATTGACATTGATTACTTCATGAAGGGATGTCAGTCTGTAACAGGTGTGTCCTGAGACTACTGCCAATTTTCCCCTCTCCTCTTACTTCTCATAGACTCACTCAATATGGCAGTCTCCATGGTTAGAATCAAATGTTATAGTTCTGCAGACTGATCTGCCTTTGCACTTGTAGAAAGGTGAATGCGACAGATCTGCTGACAACAAATTTGACTGGATGTCTGTGTCAGCTGTTGAAAACAAAACAATATTTATGTCAAATGGTTTTATTGTAAAACTAATATTGCTGTCATTAAAATGCTATCAAGGCAATGTTTTGAATATTTTGTTTTGAGCTGAGGTCTTCCCCTGGTATTACAAAAATGTGAAAACTATCTCATCTAATCACTCGAGGAGATGAAATATTTAATACTTTTCTCCTGGGGCAGTTCATTTTTAATAAAAGTCTTAACATTTTTCCTATGTGTATTTACATAGAAACAAATAGAGAATATCTAATATAGTATAGAATTACAATAAAATGGAATTTAATTATTCATAGCTTGTAGCTGACTGGTATGCGAATTCTCACTTGCAATAGTAAACAATTCAATTGGAATACATCATAGTATTGCAATAATCTTGCAGTCTTGAGCAATAACTTGGAAATTGAATATTTATTGCATTTGGTAGAAATATTTGTTATAGTGCATAGTGCATCCATACTGTGGCATACTGTATTTATTTATTTATTTATTTATTTATGTATTTATTTTGTAGTCATGTGCATTGGTCCAAAGTATCATTTGCATGGAGCTCTGCATCAGGCATGAATTTTAGAATACACTGAGGGGCCAAGTTTTGGTCAAAGCCTTCCAAAAGAGCTATCATATTATTTATAGACTAGGCAGTTTAAAAGAGGGATGGAACGCACTCATCATTTTCCATCATAGTTCTCATAGGATGGATGGATGGATGGATGGATAGATGGATGGAATGAAGGAAATTATTGACCCAGGGAAGAAATTGTACTTTACATTCAAAGAAATCTTTAGAATGTCTTACATAAGTCTGACATCCTTTATATTTGTATTTCTGATCAATGTGAATTAGCTTTTTCCATTCAGCCATGCTTCTACCTCTTTCCAGCACTGACCACCAACTCCTCACCTGTTTCTGTTCTTGATCACTTCCATCTGTTTCCAATCTCAGAGACATTAACACCCACTTATATGCACCATCCTTGCCTCAGTTTGTGTATTTCTCATTTATACAGAGTTCTGTGCTATATTCCATCTGTTTCCAGTTTTTTTCCTTTTCTGTCTATCCTAATCTATAGAAATTTAATTGCTAGAGTTTTGACCCAGACTCTTTATTTCTCATTTTCAGATTACCCTCTGAACTGTCTGCTTGTGTTGTTGTTTTTTTATTTTTTTTTTTATTAAAATACACCACATATATAGAGTTAAGATAAGATCCCAGTTAGTTAAACTAATCTGACCAAACTGTTCTGAGCTCAGAGTTCCATCAGGGCCAACCTGGTTTACTCTGTTTGAATTCCCTGCTACCCTTTACATCCTCTGGTTTCAATTGTATCCCCGGATGGCCATCCCATGTGACAGGGATGGTGAGATACATTGCAAAGCCCATGAGCTTTATTGCTGTAGCTGTACATCAAGAGTCACTCCCTTACCATGTTTTCAGTTCCTAGTCTACAAATTTGGGCCCATCCTGGCTTCAAAAATACCACCCTGTGATTTACTGGTCCTTTTAAGACATGGTTCCTGATTACCAAAATGCATATGCCCCTGCTTGAAACTGCCATGCCTAATCACCCCTGTAAAAAGTCTGTTGGCTTTCATCCTGGGCAACATTTCTGACATTTCTCAGGACCTCATAGAGGTCTTCAACAAAACCAAGGCCACTTGTCACCATTCTTATCCTTCTAGAGATTGCACAATTGATCATCATGTGGAGACTTGTCCGTTTTCTGTGGCCAAGTCAATGGATATGAAGGAGAACATCCAAGAAGCACTACAACAAGGTTTTATCTGACTCTCCATAGTGGCAGCCCTGGTGCATTTTTTTACTTTTTGCAGATGTATAGTGTAGCAGTAATCAACATTATCATGGACAAATACCAAAATCAGCTGTCTGGTCACAGAGGTCATAAAACAGCTCAGGGATCCATGCTGCTTCATAACGCTAGACTTGCCCAGGGCATGTAACCTAATAAACATTATGGAACGCCACTATGAATATCAATTAATGCCTTATAGGCTAGCTAATATTCCTTTAGTCAAGCCTTCATGAATAAGATGCTAAGAGGCATGGAAGGATGCTATGTGGTATTCTATATACAGGGCTTCTTGATTCACTGCCCTATAATGGAAACTCGAATCAAACATGATAGACTCCTAGATTATTATTTCTAGGTAGTGTCTTTTCCACCAGTCCACCTTGGGTCCACCTTGGGTTCATCAATGGACCAGAATGGGACACAGATAGATAGACAGAAGACCATTATTTGGTTATAGATATCACACTGAATCTTTGCCAGTTGAGTACTTGTATTCTCAGAAGTATTTTTTAATTTTAGCAAAGCATTCTTGAAATTATAGTAGTCACTGGTATCTCGAAGAACATGTATCGTTTGTGAAAATATAATTACAAAGAAAATTAGTATACAACATGATGCAAGTCAGAGTCAACAATACATATGTGGAACTAAACTGTTCAAAGTCACAAACTTTCAGAAAATGTAGCTAGATACAAGTGAACAAAAAAAACAAAAATCAATGTAATTCTATAGAGTATTTATGGCATTTTTAATTACATTAATTTCATAAAGGCAATTTATCCAGAAAAAAATGCTTTATCAATTTATCTGAGGCAATGTATCTGAAAAAATGATTAACAGGGGCAAAATGTTCATTTTTTTCTGCCATGTCACTTTTTAGATCCAACTATAATCTAGGATACCTAGTTCTAATATTAAGACGCTACTGAAGGACTTGATTAACTGAATCAAATGTTTAAGATTAAGGTTAGAACTTAACTCTGCAGGCCAGGAGAACCAGGACCAGATCTGGACACCCCGGGTATAGAGGCAGTGCTATTCCATAGGTTTAGTGACCCACTTAAAATGTATCCCCATATTTGTTTGTTTGTTTTTTGTCTACTAAGCTATCTGCCACCATGAATATAACCATGACATCTGCAACTATGAGCTTCTATGCTGGCTTGAGGAGGCATAGGGACCATTCACTGTATTCACAAACCACAAGTACCTGGAAGGCATTCACAGCATCTCCCTTAACCTGCCCTCCAGACAAAACCTATGCCTCAATCATGTTTAGAGGCTGTTTCTTTCATTGTTTCTGCAGATGTTCTACTATGGCATCCCAGAGGACATTGTATCCATCATGACTCTAAATTCATGTCTTGAGTCTGGTAATCAGAGAAGTTTGGAATCACAGCAAGCCTCTCACCTCCTACAAACCAATGGGAAGTGAAGCATACTAATCAGGAACTTAAGAGGTTTATTCAGTGTTTCTGTTAAAATTATCCTGATGTGTGGATATACTACATTCACTCTAAAAATGGTCCACAGCTCTTCTTCCTTTCTGGTGTGTTCTTGGCCACCAACCACATTTTTTTCCATAGAATTCCAGCCAGACAGATGTTCCTTTGGTGAACGAGTGGTTCTACAAAGCTGAAGATTTCCCATGAAATCAATTTCCCTTCTCCACCTGCTTTTGATGACACTCATTAACAAGCAATTATATGCACTTACATATACATGCAGAGATTCTGAGATTTGTTTTGTCTAGTTTGTCTTTTCCATTGCTGACTTTGTTTCAAGTTTTCACATTTTGTGTTTCACGTATTCTGTTGTAGCCGGATTGCCAATGTTTTGTCCCAGAGTGCTTGTTTTTGATTTTTGGATTACCCTTTGGACTGTCTGTGTGTTTCATTAAAAATACCATTCTCCTCTTGCACTTACAGCCCGTCTCACAATCCTTGACACTGTGTTTCCCCCTGAAAGACTACTATGCTTTCAACAAGATTTGTAAACCTTAAGCACCACAGCAGTCTAGAGGTGGAATAAACTGGGTTTATATGTCAATGGGCTGGAAAAAGTAAGAGTGACTTCTACGCAGACAGTGGCAGATCAATGACTACAGAGAGTGGGGTGTCTGCATTGTGATAGGCACATCGAGACACACTAGCAGGAGTGTCTGGGGGAAAAGTCCTTCAGTGACCAGAACAGAATGATAACACCATCCACAGTTTCACAGGAGTCTAAACTCCCTAAAACCCTGCCTTCTGTCTCCCATGTGCATGTATGTTGTTTTTCTGTAAGGCCACAGATTGGGATAATCTCAATCCAAGTGTGACAGGATTATAAGGATTTGGGATCCGGAAACAAAGCAAAAGGGATCTGCACGGACTAAATGAGTGTCACTCCAGTCCTCTGAAAAGCTGAAGAATGGGCAACATGAGGGTCTTTTACTGGAGAGAATCACCACAATCACCACAGACATCCTTATCTAAGACAATGGCTCTCTTCTGATTAACTGGTATGGTTCAAGAGGGATGCTACTCTTTCTTTCTTGAGGGCCATTATGAGGACACTCAACTTTATGGAATATAAGGAAATGATGATGTTTCTCTCTAATATTACTATGAGGAAACTAACATTAGGAAGGAGAGTCTGTCTGAAGAGGACAGTCAAAGTAGCTCCAGAGAGAAAGAAAGAATCCTTCCAACACAACAATGCAAATTTTGATTAAGAAGAAATTACTTTAAAAAATGGAAGAAAGGTTGTACATAATATAAGATCTTTGAGTCTGACTGCATGGACACATAGGTTGTTTCTAACTTACCCCCAGACAAAAGATTTCATGAAGGTTCAGAAAAACTTAGAATATTTCAAAATGAAGTTGTGTGGATTATTCCAAGATGTGAATGTCCTGAAAAGATAATGCTACAGTAATTTTATTGCATGCTTTAGTTTTTAAGTTAAAGGCAGATGTAGAACTGAAAGCGAGAAAAAAACAAAAGGAGAGGTTTCAACCTTGTCCTATGATGCAGAGAGCAACCAACTCTCAGAACGTCCTCCAAACAGAGAATAAGAAACACCTGCACATAGATAATCAGTAAGAGTGTGCTTGATCCTTCAACAGCGGGATTCAGATTGACTAAGGGCAAAGACCTCCCGCTGTGAACTGCAAAACAGATGATGCTCCATTCTGTCCACAATTTGTGCCAGTACATGAAGGATTAGCAGTAAGAGCCCAGCACTAAGGCCAGAACTGTTCTGTTGATGACCAGAGTCCAAACTCCTCCCGCAGAGCCGTGATGTGCAAGTGAGTCCAAAAAATAAGAGCATCATTGACTCTGTGCAGCTGGCTGCAGACCATGGCATGCATTACTGTGCCAAAACACACTGAAGGAGAAAAGACCAGAAGACACTGCTCTGTGCCTGTCACTTACTCACTTACTGTCTTTTTCTTCCCCTTTTCCCCATTTTATTCATCTTTCTTTCCTCTTATTTTAACGCTTCTCTCACTTGGTGATTACATTAGACAACAGTTGGACAATAAAACCCAAGCAAAGCAAAAAGGTAGGCAAAAGTTAGATGTGCTTCACAGTTTTCTAAAAAGAGTTAGACATTTAGACATCCTCTAATTCAATTAGGATCATTCCTGGTATTTTGGTTTAGCCTTATTTCCAATCAATCTAAGTTTACAGCCACTGTTGTAAAGCAGCTTTATAAATGTTCAGGTCTAAGCCCCTAGTGAGCAAGCCAGAGGTGACAGTGGCAAGGAAAATTTCCCTGAGGCTTAGAGGAAGAAAGAGGAACCAAGACTCAAAAGGGGAAACCCATCCCCCTCTGGTCAACACCAGACAGCATAATGATATGAACAATATGAATAATGAAGTTATCCAAGAAAACTACAGAGAAACACAACAGAAGGAAAGGATAAAAGCAGCGTAATTATATTGACTTTAACATTTCTATGTCTGAAATGATGTAGGTACTCAGAGCACATAACATAATAATGGTATGACTAACATGATGAGAGATGGTAGGTACAGTGCATGTCATAAAACAAAAAATCAGATGCTTGGGCAGATAGGAATTTGTCCAGTCTGGATTTGGTGATTACGAGTCCTGGGATCAGGTCTGGTGTAAGACAGCTCAGGGTAGGTGATGTTTTCTTTTATCAGACAGGCCGCAAGAGACTTCATGATGGTAGACAATAGTCCAGGGACAAGTGAACAAGGAGGCTAAATCTCAGTTCGCCTGTATCACACAGCCAGAAGAAATGGCAACAGCTCAGAGAAAAGAGGCGGGACAGAGAATAACACAAGAAAGTAGCAAAAGGTTCATTAGAAAAATAAATTAGCATATAATGATAAAATCAATATATCAGTAGATTTGTAAACACAATATACAAAACATTTGTAAGAACACTACATATCAAATAACATTAGCAAAAGGTTTATGCAAGTAGTTAAATTTTAGTCAGATTTAAGGACTGGGAGTGTATCTGAATATTACGTAGGTGGAAAAATGCAGATCTAACTACATTACATATTTGTGCATCAAGGTGACCCCTAGGTTTTTTACATCTGTGGATGGAATCATTGAAAAACAATCCAGATTCACAGTTATTTGAGATGTTATTTTTCTCGCTGTTAAAGGATCAAGCACACACTTACTTATTGTCTATGTGCAGCTGGTGTTGTTGTTTTTGGTTTTTTTTATATATTCAAGTAGCACAATCTGAGGTTTGTTCAAATGAGTAGGAGAAAATTGTTTGCCATCCAGTATTTAACCTCTTTTACACATTCTTCTATTTAGTTGAGATTGGAGGGATCGTTTGGTTAGGCTCATACATAAAGCTGGAAAACATCAATGTAGGCATGAAAACAAATACTATGCTTGTGAATTATGTTGACAAGCAGTAGCATATAGAGTGAGAAGACCAAAGGGCCAAGCACTCAGCTTTGTGGGACAGCAAAACATAATCTTACTAAAATCAGAGCATTCATTGTTCATGAAAAACTAATTGAAAGCAGTCAGTCAAATAGGATTTAAATCAGTAGAGAGCAATTTCTTTGATTATTACAAGATTTTCATGCCTGTCAATCAGGACCTTGTGATCTGTGGTATAAAATGAGATCTATTGCATAAACTGAGATCTAGGAGCATAGCTCCTATCAGTTGACAACAGTAAATCATTGATAACTCTAGTTAACACTGTTTAAGTACTGTGATGGTCTAAATCCAGAAGACTTTCAAATATGTTATTCTTTTTCAAGCAGGAGCACTTTTTTAGGATTGTTGTAATAAAGTCTTCTTTTGTGATAATTAGTAAATTGGTGATTGTGAACATGGAAGTGTGTCATGTTTGGTGAAGGGACTGGTCATTGATGGGCTGGAAGTGCCTGATAGGTTGTAGGAGAGTGAATGCGGCTGTGTGGATATTAGGGTGTGTGTGTGTGTTTGGTTGGATGTGGGCCGGAGTATGACACAAGTGTTTTATTCATTCATAAACATTGTAAAAATGAGGTCATAGCAGAAGCCAAACCAGCTTTGATTGAATCATTCCAAACAGATTTCAACATCATCATTATTTATCCAAAAGATCACTGAGCATGTAGACACCAAACAATTTGTAATATCCTGGCTGGCTGTTTATTACAAAGCCATATCTTGCCAAATATTGCATTTATGAAACAATCCCATTAGGTTGTGAAAACCTAAGGATATTACATTTTTACTTCTGTTGCTGCAGCCCCTGAAGTAGGTGGTGCCATGACACCAAAACACCGTAGCTAGCTCAGAATCTCAATGCTTTGTCAACCGACTCTGTATGAGCACAGCGGGGCTTCTTTTTAAAAGTGAATGTGTTGCAAAAGACATAAATCATCTTTAGAAATTTAAATGAACATATTAGCTTTCAGTTTTAATATGTATGTGATTTTAAAAAGGAGTCATTCACATTTTGTCTCACAAAATGACTTTTAATTTCACTCCAGTAACTGATGATTGAGACATTTTTACTTTGACTCAATCAAAAAGCCTAAGCACTTTTTTTTTAATCAATGCTGTTAACATACTGACAGTGTTTCAAATAACTGCTTAAGTGTTCTATTTCACTGAAAGTCACACCATACCAGTGGTCACAGTTTCCTAACTCCTTACATACATCTAAGAGCCAAAGAATATTATTTGATGTATTGTATAAAAGTGTTAAAGGGAAAAACTAGAATGAAGCATTTTCTCTACTTTTCTGTTTCTCTTTCTGCCTGAGGGCTGGAGACAAGGTTGACAGTTTAGCCCACACTGTGTCTCAATTATTGTAAGACATTCTACCCAACCTCACACACCGATGGGACTTCTTTCTCTAGCTTAGAATGGAACAGCTCTATGCTTAATATCTTACATATGGACATAAACATCTGATCAGATCTGTGTACAAAGACACACACACACACACACACACACACACAGGTAAGATATTATTAAGATGTGTACGACACATTGCTATGATTATCATTAGGCTACATTACAAATTAATCCTTCAAAATGACACCATAGACAGCCTTGATTTTTAGAGATCTTTTTTTTCCTTGGGAATCAAACCCACTATGCAGACATACCAAGGTAGAATTTAATGCTGGTGGTCAAAGCTTTTTCGAGCTTTTTCTTGGTGAATGTTATGTTTCAGATTAGCTCTGCTCAGTGCCATAGTTAAATTATGCTACATCCAGTTGCCCTTGCAGAACAAAAGACAGCTGGAATTGAGACTGTTTCTGAGACCATTATATTTGCTGTTCATGTCGGCATGTGAACATTATATTGGTGCAGAAAGCCCCAAGCCCCCACATGCATACACACATGCCCCACCCCTCCATGGCCTCCTCTATGGTTGCAGCACTGTAGTGCAATTACCCTGCTTATCCCAGTATGTGCATCCACCTTTGTTTCAGCTAGTGATTTTGTGTGCCATTATTCTGGTGGTCCCTCCTGCTGCCGTTCTCTCAAATACTTCTTCAAGGACTCCCTGACCTTGCCCAGAATTACATTGCTCAGCAACACATTTCTCTGAACACACACACACACACACACACACACACACCTCACATTGAAGGGAAATAATGAGCTTGTCCACTGAATCTGAGAGCTTTAAGAGCCCCATTCTCCTATAAACAGGGTGAAGGCTGAGGCACCTAACCATAGGCCTAATTAGTGCTGTCTTCAGTGCACTTATATTAAGGTAAAGGTAGCAATGGGTCATTACAGTTAATAAAAATAAGGAGCAACAGGACTAAGATCACATTGGTAGAATGGCCCTGGCCACAATCAACACAGCAGGAGTTTTGTCAAGGTGCAATACCACTGATATGCTGCATAGGATATATCTCAGTCAAAACGATAAATGCAACCATTTCTTTTTTAATTATGTATTACCAATGATCCACAACACAAATGAGAAGAGGGTAAATGATGAATGAATTTAATTTTCAGTGCTTCATTGTTTTTTTGCTCATGTGGTAATTCCCTGTTGAGCACAAAGGCTGTCTTTTCTATACGGGTTGTGAAATGTTAATTAGGACATGCATGGTCGTCAAGTCCAAATTACAATGGAAAAACTGGTTGTTTATCATATATTTTATTTCCTTATTTTATGTTATCAGATAGCAGATAGTCATTAGGGGAATACTGGGAAGCTGTAAATACTCCCATCAGGTGTGGCAGCTGATCTGGTGGCTATTCAAACACACGTAGTGTGACTGCCACTCACACATCACATAGCTTTTACCTTGAAGGCAGTTTATGTGCTTTACTGCACTGGGAATCGAGGTACAGTATTTACTGAATAATCAAGTTATATTATTAACACACCCAGTAATATAGCTGTGCATCCGTACATTATATACTCAGAAAAGACATTAGAGGATTGAATTTGGTGTTTAAAAAGGAATTGTTATTAAATGAATTATGACTGGGAGTGCATATCATGGAAATCTTTGAGTGAATTACTCACAGAGTTGCATGCATGACAGCAGTATATAAATGACACAGCAGTCACTCATGAAATGCAAGTGTGTAAAAATATATATGTGTGTGTGTGTGTGTGTGTGTGTGTCTATGACATATGCCTATAGGAATGTCCACCCTTACCGTGGCAGCTGTGGACAAATGCCCTAATTCAATTACAGGGAAGCTGCTGCAGGCAAAAATAAAGGGGTGTGTGCGTGTGTGTGTGTGAGAGAGAGAGAGAGAGAGAGAGAGAGAGACAGAGAGAGAGAGAGAGAGAGAGAGAGATGCCTTGGTATACATAACCACATTAGCTATGTCCCCAGCACAGCTAGAATTGGATTAGTGTCAGCCTTGATATGGTGACAGACAGTAAAGGGAAGAGTGCGAAATTGAAAAAAGGAAGCAAGCCTGCAATAATTTCATTTCCAGATCAGGTGGCTGAACGTACCAACGAGAGGCCATGGTACAGCTAATGGAATATTCATGCACTGATTGCTGTGCTCCATCTTCCATTCTTTTTTCCTGCTGTCTATTTTTGCTTCTCTTGTAATGACGGCATTGGGGTCTCGGTGCCTTTCTTTTCTCCACATGGAGAGAGTGAGGCCTGCCACAGTGCTCCATGTGTAGAGGTTATTCTCAATAAGTACTGACTATGTTACCATAGGTTTATCAGAAGAAACTCTAGATTAACCAACTAATTATCTGTTCTAAATGAGACATCATTACTATTATTTTAACATAATAACATTAATGCTGCAGTTATAGGATCCTTTAATGTTGAAATTTGGGTGTGTGATAGATTGAATAAATGAAGCCTAGAGCCATGTACTCATTGTAAGGTAAAGTTCACTGAACTGTTACACTGTTCTTTTAAATGAAAAGGTAGGAGCTAATTAACATAATGCATTAAGGCAATATTAAAGAGGTGGGTTCAAATATTATGAAAGTTTTCAATGTTGTAACATGCATTTTTACTCACAAGCAAAGAGAAACCAGAAAACAGCAGGGAAGCAGAAATGATGAAAGAAAGGAGAAAAATGAAAAAGAAAATACTTGAATAAAGAGAGTGAGGGTGAGTGAGAGAAAGAGAGCGAGAGAGATCGGTCATATAGTTGATAGGATGTATCCCTGGCACATAGCTGTTAGAATTCAGCCCATGTTCTGCCTCTGTGTGCAGAGCAAAGCCAATAAGAAAGGAGTATCATGGGATCCTAAAATAAAAATGTGGCACATTGTGGAGTGAGGGAGAGATGCCAAGGGAGACATGGAGAAAGGGGGGTGAGCATACACCGTGGGATTAAGTATTCAACTGCAGGGTACAATAGCTTTAGCTTGGGCTCGTTCAGGAGATTTCCATTTCCACATCGTGTGAATCATCTGCACTGCCATTGTGCAGTCACGTTCCTATTAAACAACCTGCACTCTGAATCCTATCTCTTCATTTTGGGACTACAGGAACCCTGATTTGGAAAATATTGAGTTCATATTCGAAATTATGGAAATATTTCCAGAACACATACTTGTCGTTAATGCACACTGTCATTGAAAATTAACCTTCGAATGGGAACAGAAATCTGATAGAAGCTTTTCAGAGTATTTGCCTTCTGCCCTCCAGATCAGTAGTCAGTTAAGTGAACTGGCAATTAATATGGGTAAAATTTAACAGTAGTGATTCTGCCAGTTTCTGCATTGATATGGAGAAGACATCATCCCTAGTGGAATCAAAGTGTAAAGTTCTCAAAAGCAACTCAGCTATCACACAAAATATAAACATTTCACAGTTTTGATGTCTGAGCATAAATAGTTGCATAAGTAAGTTGTCCTCTGCACTTTCCCATATCCTTCCTATCTTTTGAATTCTCATTTCCAGTGGTAGGTTTGATCTAATTCTTTACATTTACAGCATTTAGCAGATGCTCTTGCCAGGAGGGACATAATAAAAGAGCTTTGTTGTCTCCATGAAAGTAATCCTTATGCTAGCACAATAGGCCAGAGCTAAGGACACCATCAAGGTAGAACCCTGTCAGAGAATATATTTACATTTACAGCAGTTGACAAATGCTCTTATTCAGAAAGATGTTCATATTTGTTATTATGCTCCCAGAGAATTAAACCAATCTCAGGGTAGTACTTTTTGATTTGCTCTACCAGGTAAACTTCAAGAGCATGGCTATACAGATGGGTGGAATAGTAGTATAAGTCCAGTACTTATTAGCTATAATTATTAATACCTTACTCAGTAATTCCTTATTATTGAGTAATTATTAATTAATGGCAACTCTGGCAAAAAAATGGGAATAAGTCTCCATGTTGAACAGCACGATGAGGTGCTGGGGTAACCTAAAACTTTGAATTGACCAGTCATAAAGCAGTCCATTTATGTCCACATAAAAGTGTCCATTTACGAGGACATAAAGTTTGAGTATGACACCATGCAAATCCAGAGCTTACTAACTCTACATAGTCCTTCTCCCCCACCTCAAAACTACCCTTTGAGCAATCATTGTTCCAGCCAATACCCTATTCCATCTTATGGTGATTTATTAAGCTAGCTAGGTGCAGTTCATATTTCTTCAACAAGCAGCAAGTGTTTAGTGACTGAAAATGTTTCGTTTTGAACTTCTGCGTAGCTATATGTTGTATCTGCCTATCATACACCTTGTGTCCTGGATACATTTCACTTTGAGCAGGAAACCCAACCAAATAGAAAGGCATTTTCCATAACACAGGTCAAGAATCTATCACTATCTATTAGCATCTATCAGTAACAAAGACTTTGTTGAAAGGAATAGAATGAGCTGGACTTTGCTGCATTATTAATTTTTTTATGGTTTTATTGTATATTCTATGTTACGCATCATTACTGCGGATAACATAAATGACATGCATGGGCTTGACAGTTTTGCAGTGCTGGTGCTTATTCAATAAGTTTCCAAATAATAAGCTACATCACTGTTATGAAAAAAGAGTGCAGAGAGCAGAGTAATAAAGCACAGAGCTGCAAAACAAGGCCATCCACTGTGGGCTAGCAGAGGACTTGCCTCATGTCTGTCATCAGAAGAGCACAGGAAGAGAATGCAATCCTGGTGTCACTAACAAATGTGACAAAAGTATAACTGATAAAGAAAGAAAAAAATGGAATGTGTGAATGAGAAAACATACAGCTTTAGTATAGAGTGTGCATAGATCATTACCCAGATTTTGGTCAGAAGCACACTATACAGAGAAAACCATCAGTTACCATAAAACCTGTATCCTCTAATTCCTCTTTGCCAGACTAAAACCTTTACTTTAAATCTTAACAGCCATTTCTATTCGCCTGAGGGTAATTGATATGGATAGGATTCTTTCTGTATATGGCATCTTTTCTTGTGTGCTACTGGCTTTTGCTGACTGCAGTGACACATTAGGGTTCATTTGATTGGCCTTGGGGAACCTGTGATGGGCCATTATGGTCTTATTCCTATTACTTTAATGTAGTGCTCAGTTATTACCTTCATATTCCACTAGTGTGCGTGTGAGTAGCTTAAGTGCTTAAGTTCCAAGTTTCATTTGAACCCTTTAAGAGGGTGAGTAAGCGTCTTCTTTATTGTAATATTTCCAACCAGTTTCTGGAGGTAGGGATGTTTGTGAATTTAATTAAAGTAGTAATATAATTTATATTATTATTATCTACCTAGTCATGCACATATGACAAAAACACATATTCATCCTCTAGTTGTTTAACAACACAATTTAATAGCACACTGTTTGGTATATTTTCCAGAACAAAACTGAACTGATGCTGGGTAAACCAAAACCGGCCTGTGATTCATTTTAACTCGTTTTCAAACACAAACAAGCAACTTTTGGGTTTTAATTTTTTTGTGGCAGCCCAAGTATTATAATGACCTTTAGTTCTCTCTACTTTTTGTCTTTTGAATAATTCTCCCCATTTAAATCAAAAATGCAACTGACCTCAGTCTCAGTGACTTTTATATTTGGAAGGTTTATACTGGGAGACTGAGATGCTATCACTGTATCACTAGGAGACTGAGAACACACAGTTCGACTTCTAGCATGTTGGCCAAAGAATAAGTTTGGTCTCACTATATACAGAGTATATAGTGAAATCTGCACCCATTTTACATCCTCCCTCTAAGTGAGGTTTCTAACTATGCACTAAATGCAAATTTCCTATAGTTTATGGCAAAGCTATGAAAATTGTGAAGTTTAAGGGTAAACAGTCTCTACCATTGCATGCCATAACATTCACCTGTGTAGCAGCCCCAAAGGCCTTGCCCCTCCAAGATGTTCCTTTAAAGTTCTTGTATGTCTTAATAAATTAGAAATAAATAAATAAATAAATAAATAAATAAATAAATGAAGGAACAGTAAAAAAAAATGTTAACATTTTTGGGGGTCATTATTTATAAAACAACAAGTTGATGAGGTGTCTTGTGTAATAATTTATCCTGTCATAAAACTAAGACTTCTGCAGAATGTTTCATAGCATTGACTTCATAAGCATTTTCTCTTCTCACACACAGGAAAAAAAGTCTCCAGACACACACTCTCTCTCTCTCTCTCTCACACACACACGCGTGCACAGAGACACACGCACACACACAAGTGCGTACACACACAAAGCATAATATATAATCTCCTAAGGGCTCTAGATTTACCCCACAAATAGAGTCAAGGGGGATTTTTTTAGTGCAAAAGCTGAATCATAATTGCGGATCAGTGGCTATGACATACATTGATTCTAGGCTAAGAGATCACACATATACTATGTTAGATAATATACAAGGACCAAATGTTTACAGTTTCAAAAGAAATTGCTTTTCTTTTGAACAAAAATTAGTCAGCTGTTCTCAGAAACACATTAAAATTGAATGAAACAACTGTCTAGTCCATGAGAAAGACCACATAAGACCTAAAGTGCGAAACCAAGGAAGGGTACTGCTACTGTGAAATTGAGGGCCTAAAAGAGAAGATGAGAAGGTCAGTCTTACAAGTAACAAAGGAAACAAACGCCCAGCCCTCAGAGTGAAAACACACACATGTGATTCACACCTCTGTCATCTGTTTTTCAGAGGACTGCTAATTGCACTGTCAAGATGTTCAGTGCAATGATAACACAGGCACACATGCCCTGTGCTTCACATAAGCAAGCATGCGCACACATACATGCAGCATTATGAGAGAACAGCAAGTAAGCTGTGTTTTCCTGTGTTTCGGTACAAATATGTTCCAGATTATTTAAAATGAAGAGAACAAAGACATGTGCAATCCTACAATGATGTCTAAGTGTTACACTTCTTCCTCTCCAGCTGTAGTCACAGTGTGTCAACAGTGCCCCCTACCATACCTCCAACGTATTACACAAAGAGAAATGTAGCAAAACATGCTGAGCTGATATTTTAGACAAGCCTGATTCTGGAATAATTTACACTTAGCATCTTAAACCAAACTTAAACTTTGTCATGAAAAGAAATCTAGTGTCAAATCTAATGACAGTCAACAGTGTTTCAACAGTGTGCCAACAGTGTCAACAGTGTTTCAAAATAATGCATTTGTTTATTTGTTTTAGTTCATTAAATCTAGCTAAAATGCAATCACAGAGCCATTTTAGTTTTATAGTCCTCAGCTCTAAATAAAACTACTTTAAACATGATGACCTCGGTCTACATTTAATCCATTAAAGTGACTCACATGAGACAAAACACTGAAGGGGATGATCACATTGCATTTTTCCAGATAATGTTTTCTGTATGGTTCAGAATCTGAAAGTGCCCTGACACATTAATCTGAGTTTTCCATCTGGTGATGAAGAGAAGTACTTGACTAAAATGTAAAAGGTATATTTTAACCATAATCAGTGTAATATTAGGTCAGGTGGTATAAATCTGCTTTGCATCTACCACAAATACCCACAACTCAATTAGGCATAGTTCACCATGGTCATGTAAAATGGTTCAAGTACCAGCAACAGGTGTTGGTGAGAGAGGGAGGAAGGACAGTATGCCTTAGCCTGGGCCAGCCTCAGCCTTCTAAAACACTGGACTGAGGAACTACAGGTAAGATATATACATTTCCCTCTGTCAGCATTTAGGCATTTGTCATCTATGCATCGTCTGTAACATTTTGTGACCAGGCAGTCATTCAGAGTGTAGAAAACTACAAAGAGGTTGCAAAGAATAGTCAGAACACAAAATAATGTAGAAAACACCAGACAGGAAAACATTAACCTAAGGAAAGTCTGAGCTGTTGTCAAAAAATTAAATGTACCGATAAAAGGCAATAGATAAGCAGGTGAATAAAACCGAAGAGCAATCCAAAAGACAATTATCCCTAAAAAACCAAGAAAGCACAAACGTTGCCAGAAATTAAATAATGAAAACTGTTCCATAAGCGGTGGGGGGGGGGGGGGATATGGTGGAAGGGGAGATAGTAGCAACACTTTGCAAAAGGTTAAAGGGTTATAGGGTATTGGAAATGAGCCACAGGTGAACATGATCAGAATTCAGGTGATGATCTGTGGAAGGTGTTCTGACAGGTACATGACGGTTCACTTGGGTGTTCTGGGAGTTGGAGTTGGTAGCTGTAGTTCCATCTGGAGTCATCACAGTACTGCCTATTAGTAACAGATTAATGTTACTAATGTTATGCAAAATGTCACTGATTTTTGTTGGTAGAAAAATATATAAAAATGCACAGATGAAAGACATGAAATAATGGTAATGCTTGTTTCTAATGAAATACTGAAAGCCTGTAAAGAGTAAAAAAAGCACTAGATTTTCTTTTTCAAGTGTAGTTTATTTGTTCAGATTTTTAGGAAGCATGTGCATCAGCTGAAAAGCAGGCAAATACAGAAACACTTGGTTGTACTCTACTGAGTACATTATGGATCCACAAGCTTGATCTTCTTCACCGTATGCAGTTAGTGGACATTTCAAACCCCCTGATGATGTAGGCCTGTACCTGAATGCAGTGAATGGCTACATTAATGAGTCCTACGTGGAAGGCATTTGGAGGCTGATTGAAGCTTGGGCAGAGATCCCTCACCACAAGTTTGAATGGCAGCAGATGTACAAGTAAGGCTCCCGCATTATGAATCAGCATCACAGATAGAGTCTAGCTGTGGACTGAAATGAATTTTGGAATGGAGACTTGTGAAAATTTCACCACTGCAGGAGCATGGTTCATGTGAACACAGCAAACTGGCTCTATTTCTTTCACAGTAGTCTGTTAAATTTGGATTGGTAGATTAGATTCTAAAGTTGAATAAATTAATTTTAAAAGCAGAAATCCTTCAAGCATAAAAGTTTAGTTTAAAACTACAATCATTACAAGTCTGCAGAATTAGCCTAACAAATACAAAAAGATGTGTGAAATTATTTCTTGCTACACAGTTCATCTCGTATTATAAATTTACGGGGTGTTTACACTTGTGTAAGAAATTGTAATTGTTATAGTGACAGTCTGGTTCTTCGTCTGGCTAAGGCAGCTGGAAAGGTTCTCGGAAAGATTCATGATGTATGCATTTGGAGTCTACATAATGAAACAAACAGGAAACTATAGTTACGAGTGAATCCTCAAGGTAACCATTAAAATCATTTGTCAAGCATCCAAATTAAAATCTTCTTTAACATTATTAATGATATGCCCTGTATTTTTTCCTTTATAGCCCAGTCTGTGATCAATACAAGCCATACGAATTGGATGTTAGCATTCATTGCCTACACAGTGATTATTATACCATCTCAGATTTGGCTTTGTTTTCCAATTTTGAGCCAATTCCACAGCCCTTTACTCCACGTGTGTGTGTGTGTTTGTGTGTGTGTCTCAGGTGCTGGGGGGCTATGTGAGAGACTTCATCAACGAGCTGGATAACCTCCATAAATACTTCCGATTCTCATTCCCCAAAGTGCAGCCTCCCACTTTCTGTGTGGAAGAGGAGTGTGAGACTAGCCTGACACTCCACTACCAGTCCACCAGGAAGGGGTTCACTCAGTTCATCTAATGTAACTCTGAACACAGGCGTCAGCCAGTGGGTGGAAACCAGTGTTAAATGAGCTTCATCTGTGTAGGTTGCTGTGATATAAACAAAAATTATGTCAAAATATTGCACCAAAATAGTAAAATGTCCTGGGCTCATTTCCAAGGTTATTTGAAATGGAGGCTTGGTTAAAAAGCATATCAGTTGTGTATTGGCCACAGTTTGTGATAGTTTTGTGCTAGCTTCCTCACCACAGTGACACTGTGCCCTTCATTTCTGTTTTTTATTAACAGAAAATGAGCATTTACATCTCTGTGTACCTATGGTGGCATCAAACTGTTTTTACTTCATTATGTTATGACATTGAATATCTGTAGTGACTTCTCTATAGGGCATCTCTCTCAGGTAGGCTGTAAAGTGAAGATTCCATCTAAAGAGGAAACAAAGAAAATGAACATGTGGTAAGTAATTGAGAAAAGGACCCCAACTTGTTAATAGGAATCTTTAATAGAAGTCACAAAAGGTGTAGAAGATGAAAATGAGACCAAAATGTTAATTTGTACATGTCAGTGTTTCCGCCTCCCACACTTCTCTACATATACATGAAGAACTTTGATAATGCTGTGCTTAAGCACCGTATGTCCTAGTAGAAGATGACACCTGGTTATGAGAAGTTTCCTATAAAGAGGGGCATTGTCTTAGACATGTTCCCCCTTAGTGTGATCCCCCACAGAGACATGACCATGTATCACATCAGGGACAGCCTGAAGGAGGCTGAAGGAGGTTCTCAGATCTGCAAGGCAAACAGGTCAATGAGGAGTTCACCCTGGTGCGGCCCATGCTGGAGTTTAGCTGGGACAATGTAAGTAGGCCATTGGGATGTCTTGAGAATAGGCTCTCTGCATTCAATAATGCAAAAGCTGTAAAAGGAATATTTATGTGAATTATGATGTGATTTTTTTTTCTCAGCCACTTATGTATAGATGCAAGGGGCTCAGCAGTCAAGGCAGGTCAGACATTATGCCCTTTTCATATTGCTGCATTCCTACTTTTGCCTCCAAATCAACTCTGAGACATCATTTTGAATTTATTAATCCATTAAAGAGGTTTTATTTCAAAGATATATGATCATCTGGTGTTCTTACATAGCCACTCAATTAGCAAATCTAAATCAACATGGGAACAAGAACTGGATAGATGTCAAGCTTGCAGGGGATTTGTGGAATAAGGCATCTGATAGATTATGTACAACAGCTTGTACTTGCTTAGCCATCATACACTTCAAAGTTTTACAAGAGGCCATCCATCCAAATTCACTGTCAGAGCCATGTGCAGATCTGAAAACCAAGAGTGACTGATGATATAACTCTCCCAGAAGTCTCCGTCATGTTCCCTCTCTGTCTACAATTTCTGACTTTCTTTGGGGTCATTTCATAGACAATCTTTTTAAGGTCCTTGGGATTGACCTGAAGCTATTTTTCCTATTTTGAGAGTCCCTGAAGGCATAACCTCTACCAGTGCTGAACAAGCTGATATTGTGGCATTCACATCTCTACGAGTGTGACTTAGAATTCTTCTTTTATGGAAATTCCTTGTAAAGGAATTGAACGTCTTTTGAGGACTCAACCAGGGATCCATTCAATATAACAGAACAAGTGTTGCATTGACGAAGCTCTCTGCTGATCCAAACATAGTCCAAACATTTGTTTGTTTTTCATTTATTTTTATGTAATGTTTTCCCATTTCCCCTTTGGTAGGGAATGTAGGAGAAGGAATAACAAATGTAGGTGAGGGGTGGGTGGGGAGATGGTAGATTGGTTGTTGGATGCACAGTGTTCATTTTTAATTAAAGTAAAAAAAATCCAATAAATATAGTTTGCTATGAATATTTTGAAAAGAAGTTGATCGATCTGTCAGCACAATCTGACTGTTTATAATGTAAAACATTAAGGGTTTCAGTTTTCAGTTATTCATGTGACACTCACTTGGTGATTGAGAAATGTTCCATTGTTTTAGCAATTTGAGTCAGATCTCATTTCTCAAACTAAACATGAAAACTAAGTAAGTATACTTCTGTAAAATTTTGTTAGAACAAAATTTGGCATCAAAGAACTAAATTGTGCATAAGACAGTCAGGGGGGCTTTGTAGAATGCAAATAAGATAAAAGATAAGCAGCTAAAAAAAAAAAAGCAGCTATTTTAGGACTTTCTTGTGGTGAATATAACAGAGCATGAATAGCATATATGTTGCCTTGACATTCCCAAAAGTACACATACTACTTTGTTACATCTTTCTTCATGGCAACTTTTCAGCTGCTAGTCCTATGTCTGTGTACCGAGTGGTAAAACAGTCATTGCTATATGTCCTCTCTCTCTGATCTACACTCATCTGAACAATTTGTTTGAGTTGCTGTCCAAAGATGTGGTGGAGAGCAAGCAGAAGGTCAACATCCTAAAACTCAGTAAAGAAGAGCCAGAGAAGACAGAGGAGAGTGAGAAGACAAAGAAGGAGGAAAGAGGTAAAACCTTGCTGACACCCTTCAGAACGTTTCTGGTAGAGTGGAGAATGACATATTTCAACATGAACAACTACGTTTCAGATTAGATCTGTGTACATCTTACTGATGCCTGTTTCAAGTTTTCTGTGCATCATAAAAGCATGCATCTGTCTGGGACAATGTTGCTGTTGATGGCCAATCAGAATCATGAATCAAATATTCCCTTTATTTATTATTTTTATATATGAAGTTGATGTTGGTTTGCCTTATCTGCTCTTTCACTCACAAAGGCAATGGATGAGATGAAAGGGGCAGATCAGGAGAACAGCAGTGCTCTGACCCAATATAACAGCTCTGCTAACTCTGGAGGAGAAGACATTGAACTGCTTGCCTTTCTGACAGTCAGTGGTTAGATGTGCTTTCACAATTCCTAGAGCACCTCCTCTCAAGCACACCCGATCAGCTTAGCAACATGCTTACTTGCTGTCATAATGCTGGCAGCTGGAGGATAATTGTCCAAAATTTCAAAAGAGACTTTGTGGGCTAGGACAGCATGGCAGCTGACACCATATTTACAGTCATAAATCCAGGCTAAAGAATTACAGCCTCAGTCAGGGTTCCATCTTACAACAAGAATTTTGTGGGTCTGAGCCAAAGAATTACAGTTTCAGACAGAATCCAGACTGTTGTTTACAACATTTATAACTATGCTGAAGTTCCTTTAAAAGTTGTGTGTCCATTTTTCTTTCTTCAGGTAAATGCAGTGAAACAATATTCGAGGACATGCTGGAGCCACCAAAAAAAAAAAAAAAACTCTCCATCTGAAAGGCCAGATGAAATTTGTGCCTCAGTAGGACTCCCCCATTTTTCTTGGCACACTCATGTAAAATTCTGTTGCCTCTACCATAGATGCTTATAGCACTATGTATTAACGTAAAAGTAAATTTTCATTCCATGCATATCTTGACTTGACAGAATTTAAATTGCTTGACAGCCAGTATGATCAAATCATCTCCCTGCACCACTGCACTGAACCTTTCACATCATTTGATTAAGCATTCTACACATCTAATTTGATTATGTAGATTTATTCCAACAGCTAAGCAAGTTGCAATGACATAAAGGCCTGCTTGACACAAAAAAAGCTCCAGATGACTGCATATACATCATATATCCAAAAGTATGTGGACACCTGACCGTTACTTATATTTGACTTTCTGGACATCCCATTCTAAAACCATTAACATGGAGTCATTAATTAACATTAACATGGAGTTGTAAATAAGCAAACTGTCTAAAATGTCTTTGTATGCTGTAGCATTAATAATACCCTTCCCTGGAACTATGGAGGCAAACTGTAAACAACAGGCCTAGACCATTATCCTTTCTCCTCTAAACTTTATTGTTAGCACTATGCTATTTGTAGATAGTGTTCTCCTAGCATACGCTAAACCCAGAATCATCTATCAGACTGCCAGGTAGAGAAGCATGATTCATCACTTCAGAGGACACATTTGCACTGCTTGAGAGTCCAGAGAGCTTTACACCACTTAAGCCAACACTTGGCATTGTGCATGGTGATATTTGGCTTGTGTGCAACTGCTCAGCCATAGAAACCCATTTCATGAAGCTCTTGATCCACAGTTCGTGTTCTGATGTTGCTTCCAGAACTCTGTAAAAAGTAATGCAGCAGAGGACATACAGTTTTTCCACTGTGGCCCAGCACTGTGTGTGGCCAGGCACTGTGTGTGTGCAGGGTGTACTTCTTCATTGCTTAGCTGTTGATGCTTGTAGATGTTTTCATTCCACAATACAATTGTACAATATCATTTCATTTCACAATACACTTACAATACACTTACAATCTAGTGGAGCAGAAAGTCTACACTGACCATGTTTAAGGTCACTGAGCTCTTCAATACAACCGGTTCTACTGCCTATGTTTGTATATGGAGATTGCAAAGCTGTGTGCTTGATTTTCTACAACTGTTAGAATGGGTGTGGCTGAAACTCAATCATTAGGCAGGGTATCCACATACTTTTGGCCATACAATATAACTCCAAATATCTTTTCAGCAGTGAGACAGTGAAGGATATGATAAAAATGGATGTTGACGTCAATGACCTAAACCTGCATGACTCCAGCAGAGAGCTCATTCTGGCAGGAACTCAGCAATCAGCTGAGCTGCAGCTGGCCCTGGACTAGGTACCAATACTTTGTTCTCAAAACTATGGAGCAGCCCTTAAGACAGCCCAGACTAATTAAAATTTAATGAATGGCCTGCAACATTATAAAACAGTATCACATATTTCATCCCCTTTCTGCCTTAGTGCCGCTAGTGGATCAGTGAACTGTATTTTGTGTATGCAGAGGTAATGAAATGCCTTTCGTTTATTGAGTCTCTAGCTAATGTTCGAATATGGAATGCTGTACAGGACAATGTGTGCTTCCTGTACAGGAGCAGCAGAAATATGCTCTGCTATGAGAGATCATTAAGAAGCTGGGTGAGGAGAAGAATAGAGGCCACTCACTGCTGTATGCCATGAAAGCTGTGGCTGACAGACTACGCAATGGTATCACAGCACTGAAAACCTATCGGGTAAAAATATACGCATACACAGACACACTCACACACACACACACACACACACACACACACACACACACACACACACACACACACACACACACAAGCACATACATATACACACACATGCACACACTTGCACACACTTGCACACACACTCACAAACTCACACACACACACAAACATACAGACTTTCACACACAATTACACACAGTATTAGTGAAGCTCAATTAGCTGGCTAGGCTTCATCTCACTTATGTATTTGGTAATCACTTTTTGCCAGGCTATTGTTGCATTCATTTCTCATCAGCTGGCTTGATTAAATAATTTATCCTAAATAAGCAAGAAATGCTCCTGTCATTGTCTTTTTTAAAATAATTCCTGCTATTTGTGATTTGTTTCTGTTCCCGTTGGTCTGTTATCCAGGTGTTCCCAAATGTGACCATCCTGTTTAGTGATGTAGTCAAGTTTAATGAGATCTGCATCCACATCACACCTGTGCTGCTGGTGGACATGCTCAATGAGCTCTACACCATTTTCAACACCCTCAGTGAACCTTGTTTAAGGTTTTATAGGTCAAGCAGCTAATTGACAGAAGATAGCTTGGCACACTTATCCATATGATCAAAATATACTATGCAATCAGCATAGAACTTTGAAAAATATTCAGGAAAAAAAAAAAAAAAACTTTCTTAAGGCCAAAACATCAGGGTATTACATGGTATTCTAATAAAAGTCCACTGTCCTCAGGTGGAGACATAAGAGATGCCTACATGGTGGTGGCCAAAGCATCCAATAATACCATGTTCCATGCCCATAATATCTGTGACATGGCCCTAGACATGCTGAGCTCCATCAACCACCTCAAAGACCCTCCACTAGGGATTTGCATTGGTATGGCTACGAAGTAGGCTGAGAGCTACAGCGCATCATATACATTTCAGAATATGACACCTGATGCTTTAACATTAAAACTGATTTGTTACATGTTTGTGAGGGTTTTTGTAAAACTATGTTCTGCCATTGCTGACATTTAGCAGAGATGACAGAGTTTCACCTGCGGTCACAATGTCAAAAAGTGGTTATGAGCAGTGAAGTTTTTTTAGACATTCAGAGGAAATGAATGCATACACTTAAAGGATGACAAGTGCATTTGGGAATACCATTTCCATGGATCCATTATTGCGTGGTGGTGGCAGGGGTTGTGGGTCTCAAGATGCCTCGCTACTGTCTGTTGGGAGACACAGTGAACACTGCCTCACATGTGCAGTCCAATGGTGTGGTAAGAGATGATTTAATGGTGTCACCTGTTTAATAACCATTTTCTCATTTACAAATAATGAAGCAGCCAACAGGAGGTAATGTGGCAGGTCCCAGGACAAACATAGGATTAGGAATGTTAATAAAGTTAATTTGAACTGGGAGGTAATAATGGATGTCCTGTTCATCAGTGTCTTTCTGGGTGTTTAGGGCATGCAAATTCACATTAGCCAGACCACCAAGGACCACTTGGAATTTGAGCCATATATCATCGAAGAAAGGTGCAAGATTTTTGTAAAGGTACCTCTCACTCTCTACTGACATCATCCAGTCTGCTGAGATTACAGTGGCATCAAAATGTGTACATATAGCCTCCAGCTAATGTTACAAATGATGCAGTTTGGGCTTTTATTCATAATGTTGTTGTATAATTCGAGTTCTTCAAAATGAGAAAAATATTTAAGATTTTATAAATTTTACATGGAAATAAAAAGAGAAAAAACACAAAAAGAGAGAAAACTGATTCCTGTTTAAGGTCAAAGGCTACATGAAGACATACTGGCTAAAAGGAAAGAAGAACTTTAATCAAAACAAAGACAACCTGCCTTAAATCTTACATCAGCATCAGCATAAGTATAGCTTGGTAAACATAGCTGCTATGAATTATTTTCTTCACTGTTCTTTGCTTTTGTGCAAGTCAACTTGTACTAACACTAAAAAAATCTAACTTCAGTTTAAACGTCTCCAATGAGGAGCAGGCAGAAGGGAAGCCCACCACAGCAGACCCACCCCCTGACCCACTACCACCGCTGGAGGGGAGCACAGATGCAACCACAGACCCTAATGAGCCCAAAGACAAGGAGAAGGTCAAAAAGACAACACAGGCAGAACGACTCAGGCAAAGACCAGAAGAGTATTCCCCTGCTAGGAATCAGAAGAAATCAGGCCCAGTGCTTAATAATAAAAACTGCAGCTTCAGAAACCAGTATATTTGGTTACCAGCTAACCTGCCCATGCGCAGAACAGCCTGCAATCTGCTGTGGAAAGCAAGCCAAGATTCACCTTGTAACATAACCAAAAATGCATTCTTAAAAACTCCCCTGGTTCACTAACAGAATAAATCGAGAAGCAGCTCAACTAAGTTTATTAAGCAGAGCTGTGGAACAGGGATAATAGGTCTCAAGGAGATCGGTGATCAATTTACCACCTGTTGACTGTTACAGACCTCAGCAATATTGCCACAGCAGTATGCTAACTATACACACTAATCTAACACACACCTGGTTTAGTGACATAATTGACTCCTATATGCTCAATCAGAGTAAGTGATTAGAGTAAGGTGTATCAAAAAAAGGTGATTCAGTGGTTCATCTGAATTACTTTTAAGTAAACACATTTATGGAATATAGTGTAAAATGTTTTTAATTAGCAGAGCATTTCAGGCTTTTCTTTTTACACTATATTGCCAAAAGTATTCAGTCGTCTGCCTTTGCACGCATATGAAATAGAGTGACATCCCAAACTTAATCCATGGGGTTTAATATGATGTCGGCCCACCCTTTGCAGCTATAATAGCTTCAACTCTTCTGGGAAGGCTTTTCACAATGTTTAGGAGTGTGTTTATGGGAATTTTTGACCATTCTTCCAGACATGCATTTGTGAGATCAGACACTGATTTTGGATGAGAAGGCCTGGCTCGCAGTCTCAGCTCTAATTCATCCCAAAGGTGTTCTATCGGGTTGAGATCAGGACTCTGTGCAGGCCAGTCAAGTTTTTCCACACTAAACTCACTCATCTATGTCTTTATGGACCTTATTTTGTGCACTGGTACCCAGTCATGTAGGAACAGGAAGGGGCCATCCTCAAACTGTTCCCACAAAGTTGGGAGCATGAACTTGTCCAAAATCTCTTGGTATGCTGAAGCATTAACAGTTCCTTTCACTGTAACTAAGGGGCCGAGCCCAACTCCTGAAAAACAACACCACACCATAATCCCCCCTCCACCAAACATTACAATTGGCACAATGCAGTCAGACAAGTACCGTATTCCTGGTAATCGCCAAACCCAGACTCATCCATCGGATTGCCAGACGGAGAAACATGATGTGTCACTCCAGAGAACACGTCTCCACTGCTCTAGAGTCCAGTGGCGGCATCCTTTACACCACTGCATCTGAGTTTTTGTATTGCACTTGATGACATAAGGCTTGGATACAGCTGCTCAACCATGGAAACCCATTCCATGAAGCTCTTTATACTGTTCTTGAACTAATCTGAAGGCCGCATGAAGTTTGGAGGTCAGCAGCGATTGACTCTGCAGAAAGTTGGCAACCTCTGTGCACTATGCGCCTCAACATCCGCTGACCCCACTCTGTCATTTTACGTGGAATACCATGTGCTGTCATTCTCATCTGCTTCCACTTTGTCATACCACTGACAGTTGACTGTGGAATATTTAGTAGCAAGGAAATTTGATGACTGGACTTGTTGCACAGGTGGCATCCTATCATGGTACCACGCTGGAATTTACTGATCTCCTGAGAGCAACCCATTCTTTCACAAATGTTTGTAGAAGTAGTCTGCATGCCTAGGTGCTTGGTTTTATACACCTGTAACAATGGAAGTGATTGGAACACGTGAATTCAATAATTTGGATGGCAATATAGTATTTGTGATATGGGCAGGTTACAAATAAGGTTAAGAGCGAACAGACTGTAATAGACTGAGTAAAAATAATTGTATATGCGTGTGTGTGTGTGTGTGTGTGTGTGTGTGTGTGACATATATATATATATATATATATATATATATATATATATATATATATCGCTCATATCTATATATCTATATATATATATCGCTCATATACACACATATACACACACACAGACTATAGGGCAGAGTAACATTCAACACAGTATTTTCTAACAAACTAATGTAGGCAAATATTTTTAACCTACTAACAACAGAAACCAGTAAGCACAAATGACCTTGATTAACTCTGTGTACACAAAAATCTTAATACAAAATATAAGGAAGACACTAGCACAACAAAATATTAATCAACTGTGAAAAACCTTTAATATTTATAGTTCATTAGGTAGGCCTCTTAAAGTATTTGGACTTCACAAAGAAAAAAAAATGAAAGTGTTTGTGTATAACAGTGCAGTGTTCAATATAGTGCTTGCGTTATATTATAAAATATATCAAAGAATAATAAATGTAGCAGAGTTATTTTTTCAGTTCTGCTTGATAGATAAAGGTGAGTGGCATATCTGGATAATGACATATGTAAGTCTCTCTGTCCGTGACATAAATAAGCAATAAATAAGTTGGTTTTTCTTCATTCTGAAGTTCGGGTTAAATGAAAATACACCAAGATAAGCATCTGTTTGGGTTTGATCACGCTAGCACTCCTTCACCAAACACATCTGGTTATATCAGATGCCACTCTTCGATAAAATAGGAAGTCATCAGGAAGCCATGTAAATGACACTTCCTGTCTGTTGCCTTGGAGATAAACCTAATTCTGCAGTTGCCCTCACATTCCCTGTACTTCTACATACTCTTTCTGAAGTGCCAAACAGTCCTTACCTCAGATTGCTGAGATTGCTGACTCATTTTCCTACCAATTCTGACCTAAGGTAGTACTAAACCTGGACACTTTGCATGCCCTAACACACTAAATGATCTAGAAACAGCTCCCCCACCATGAATGAATAAGGCTACAGAATTAATAAGCTCTGGGGTTGCCCTGGTATTGAACAGGTAAGATTCAGACTCCTGATAGGACTATAACAGAGCCATAGTCTAAATTGAACTGCTTTCAGATTTCTCTGCCAGTTGCATTAAAATAATTAAGAATTCTGAATCGCATTTTACATTGACCACAGACTATAAACAATCACAGCCTAATGACCAGATGACCAGAGCTAGATGTACTGAAGTCATTTATAGAGATTGGCAGGCCAGATGGTTGTAATTCAGATAACAGACAGATAAGCAGACAGCTTTAGACTTTATAAAGGGTCGTAATACTTCATGTGATTGCAGTAAAAGCTGAAATTAGTTTTTTAAAAATAAATAAATAAAGGATATGTGATAAAAACAAACTTGTAAGTAATATGTGTAACAGTTACTAGGAATTAATTCTTATTACATATTATATATGTAAGATGTGGTATCCACTGACTTCAGCAAACAAAGAATGATTTAAGTATCAGGTCCTATGTAACTGTATTGCTCAGTTTCGAAAACAAGTTGTATAAGTGAAATGGTTCTGTATTGTTCATTAACTACTTTTGGCTACATAACCATCAGGTGCTGTTTCAGTTAAGCAACCAATAAAAAATAATATATGAGACTTTACTTGAAATCACTATGTATTTTGAAGATTAAATGAATCCTACACTGGATGAAGGATATTTTATATCACAACAAAGCCCTCTGAACTTTGCAGTAGCACTCTGGAAGTTAACCTGTCCTGGAGTCTGAGATGAATGAAAAGCATGCCATTTCATTGATGTATGTCTTTTTTGCAACTACAGTGTAGCACACATGAGTCAGACTGTAAGAGTACCGCTGACAGTGGCTACATTCCAGTAATTGTGACCAAAAAAGACAAAAGCCCTCCCCCTTTCAATGGCCTGCATCACCGGATTACTGCTAAATTCTTTACACTGGTTTCACTTGTTAGAACATGCAGGAGTGCTGTCAGCAGCTACAAGAGTAAGAAAGAAGGGTGGGGAGACTGTCTGACTGTAAGTGTGTGTGCATGTGTTGTAGGGGAGACAGACAGGCAAAGAAAATGAGGGACAGAAGCATGCACTCTTAGGGGTGTGTCTTAGAAAATTAGTTCCTCAAGGAAGTACAAGCCAAATTATCTTGAAACAGAGCGGCGAGCAGATCAGAGGATTTGCCTGAAAGATTTTGTAATATTCCTGTTTTATTTAAGGAGACTGTTTCACCCAAGAAGAAAAACTGGATGTTGATCACCTGATCTAACAAAGACTTGCACCTAATCAGAGAAGAGGGAGGGAAGAATAAGTTGCAGGTAAGGACCCTCTGCTACTGACTTATGTCCTCTCCATTGCAGCTCAGAACACACATTGCAGATCCACTGACTGACATGACATGTGAGGGGCCATTTGAGATCTGAAAATATTTAAGTTGGAGAAAAAGTAGCTGTAGAAAACTGTCAAAAATACTAAAATGAAACCAGATTTGTAGTTAGTTCTGTGATTGTAAAAGGCAAAACTAGCCGTTTTTGGAGAGCAACCGGAGCTGCTGTCTCATGTACATATGTTCTGCTCTCACCCCCTTCCCTCTGTAGGCAGGAGCTTGGAGGGAATACAATCTGGGCTCATGCAGGGATAGGTACTATCTAATTCCTTTGTCGTGGGCCGAGTAGAAAAGAGAGCCACATGCCGCCATTTGCGAATTACACAACAAGGTTTTATACTGTGGAGTTTCCCCATCCAATGCTGGCCTATTTAAGTGGAGGTATTCTCTCTCATGTTGTGTAGACTTTGCCTGAAAATTAAGGGGGTTCCAGTATAAGAACTGATTCACTGCCTTGTCAAATTGGCAGAAAGAAAAGTAGTAGCTTGTAACTTTCCTGCTGTTTAACATCAGAGTTTCACTTCCTTTATGAACAACCACATACACTCAGTCATCTTATGAAAAACAACCGCCGCAATGAACACAGCATAAAGAATAAGGCAAACACACATGGAGAGTCTCCTTTCTGCAGCGCAAAGCAAACATTCCACACAGAGCCAAGCTGTCACTTTTATCCACCCAGAAAAATGCCACCAGTAAAGCAGGTGAGGATTTTTTAAAGACCTAATATACATAACGGACACATGCTCCACCTCAATGACTTACATAGAAATGCTTCTCTGGGGCCCTCACTCATTTGTATACAAATACCTGGAACATTCTATAGCTTTTCTGACAAGCTAGTCATTGTAAAATGCATGCTTGCCTTCTGTAAATCAAAGCCCAGGAGAGATACCTACAGCAGCTAGATCCCTGGCCCCCAGTGCCAGGCAGCCAAGCAACAGGTTATGACCTGTCCCTCCGCTGCTGTCAGTGGAGCTGGCACAAATGCCTGCTGCTTTGTAACGACAGGGTTAATGCTGCTGCCCCTGCACTGAATACACTGGGGCCATAGGACTCCTCTTGTCCTGCAAATGCACCAGGCTTCGCCTGTCTGAATGAGCACATGCATCCCCCCAACACACCCACCCCCCAAGCTACATGCATCTCTGGAATGTTAAACATTCACCTCGCCTGTGGATAATTCTCCAATTGGACTGCTCCATCAAAGCACTTGCAAGCAGGGATCAGATTCCCTGCTAACAATTAGCACATTCTAATTAAGAAATGCTGGAAATTTTATTCAGCTTATTTTCAGCTAGAACTAACAGTGCAACAATTAAAGCTAACTAGTTAAACAAACTGTTAACAATACATTGCATTAACTCTTGTAAACCAACCATAAGCATGTTATTAAAATTAGTTATTTGAATATTGATCAGGTCTAAATGTTGTCTCATATATATATATATATATATTCACACACACACACACACACACATATACATACAGCAACACCACTGGAGATAACTATATGCTCCACAGCTATTGAGATCTTCCATCTCCATGCACCACAGTGGGGCTTCAAGGGTGGGTCTACAAATTGACACATTTTTTCAATACTTGAACTGAATCAGAGAATTAGAACCAGTCCTTAGTATAACTCAAAATCGAGGTTTGTAAGCATCACTTGTGACATCCCTAATACAACATAATTAGTAGTCATTCTTATAGATTTGCTTAGGTAATTAGGATTAGCACCATGATGACAACATTGATTAACTTTGGAGCTCATCCTCAGTTGTACATTTCTCATTCAGTGCATCCACCTTCTTACTGCGTCATCTCATTGGCCTAAAGCTCAACATAAGAACAAACACACTAACCCAGAGTATTTAGATACTCTTACTCATCATTTAGAGCTGCTTGGCACTCCTTGAGGTCTGGTGTTTTCATGTTATTGCACAATTGGGAGATGCATGTGGAAACTTGTGTGAGCTATGCACCTTGCTGTTATTCCATACATGTCTTTGCATGTTCTGCACCAAGGACCAAAAACTGCAGTTTAGAATACAGTTAGATTGACCAATTAAGTACTTGTTAACCACAACAATCTGAAATAAGAAAGTAAATGAAAATTTTCTGGCAATGACAATGAAACCTTTATTTTTGTTTACATGGTGTTAGCACTGATGAATTCTTTAGGGTCTAATCTTTCTCCCCAGAGGTGGGTTTTTCAATGAGGCCTCAAGGGGACATCCCCAAGAGTTGAAAATCTCAGTAACAAACATTGAAGAGAAACGGATGTAGCTGGGGAGCACATACATAATGAACAGCTAAGCTCTTTGTTGTCTTGAATATGATATTTTGTGAGAAATTGTCTCATATATATATATATATATATATATATACAGTGCTAAATAAACATAAACATCTGACTCCAGGTGAGTAACTGCAGTGTACTGAAGCGCACATACGTGTGCACACACACACACACACACACACACACACACACACACACACACACACACACACATATATATATATATATATATATATATATATATATATATATATATATATATATTTAGCACTGTAATAAATTCTTGAAATCAACTTGCTAATCTCTATTTCCCCTCACTTCTTCTTTCTAAAGAAATGGAGAACTTCAATTCCAAGGACATGGCTATGAAAGCCCAGAAAAAGATTCTCAGCAACATGGCCAACAAGTCAGTAGTGCAGATGTTCATCGATGATACGAGCAGTGAGATCCTGGATGAGTTGTACCGCGTGTCGAAGGAGTACACAGGGAACCGCAATGAGGCCCAGAAAGTGATTAAGGACCTGATTAAGGTGGTAGTGAAGATTGCTGTGCTCTTCAGACATAACTGCTTTAGTGAGGAGGAACTGAGAGTAGCCCAGAACTTCAAGAAGAAATTACACCAGGGAGCCATGACGGCGATCAGCTTCCATGAGGTAAACCTCATAGATTGTGAGAGTATGATAAAACTAGTCAAATCCCATATTCAACTGGTTTAGTCCTTTAAATTATCACTTTCCTTTTTCCAAAAAGAAGAGTAGCTGTTTAACTTTGACACCACATTCATGAATTTCTTTTAGCAGCAATGTTCTCTGTAAATGAAGAGAGACATTTCTATATGAAAACTGTTTAAATATCACAAATACTATAATGCTTTGCCCACTTCAGAAACTCCCAAGTAACACCCTAGGCTACAATGGCATGCTTACCAGTTTCACAGGTTCTAATGTTGGAAGAATTACAACAACAGCAGACAAGTACCATCAAAAGCATATCTGACTCCACGGTACATTAGTCTGTTGGAGTCAAAGTAGAGACAATCGTAAAAAATACCCAGGACATGCTGATATTATTTTCATGCTAATGTGTTCTCATAAAACAAAAAAATAGCTACAATACAGCTACAATAGCTACATTGAACCCAATATCACAAGTATTTTGGCTAATATTAAGGTACACACATTTTACAACTGTACCTAATAGGTTGCATATCGTTACATTCAATTTTAGGTTATAATCCGTACATTTCTGGCATTTTGCTGACTGAATCGGGGTTGACTAATTCATATCAGCATTTACTGAGCTCTTTCATGAATGACATGGATTTGACCAAAGGAAGGTATTAGTTGTCTTTTACATATATTTAGAAAAACATTTGTAAATGTTGATCATGTAAACATTTACTAATACAGTTAAAACATAAACTGGGGCCCCTCATTCTAAACAGTGGATCTGAAATAAGATGATCTTTTCTGTGGTGCTCTTATTGGCCTTATAGTCATAATGAAGAAAAGGACATTGAAATGATAGACGATATTTTACATATCATATACAATAATTTAATTTAATGCTCAACGTATCTTTTCTGGGGTGTACAGACCTTTTCCTGCTGCTGTCCAGTGTTCATGTCATACAAGAGTCATGAATGGATTTTATTACAACATAAAAAGTATCCACAAAGGTCAAGATTTCTGATGCGTCTGTTCATTATGTTGGTGAGGTCTGGGTTGTTCATTTCTTAAGATATGTTGTTGATCACATAGTTTTAGGCATTCATTACAAATCTGTTTGCCCTCACTCACGTCAGTTGTTCCTGAACTGTCACTTGCTTGCTAACAAAGAACTCTTTGCTAACATGCAAGAACATTTTTGAATTTCATCTGAAATTTCTGGTGCTTTTGTCATAAAATCGATTTGTATGAATGTGCCATGTCTGGTTCATGAAATGCTCATTATCGTAAATGACTCATAAACTGTTAGGCCTACACCAGCATGTTCATGAGAATTGTAAATTGTAAATGATGACCAGAATGACATATAAGACTAACGACTGGAAATGTCTGAACATGTCATTATCGTGATATGCACCATCACCTCACTCGTATGCTTGTGTTTCAGGAACGTCTGCGAGACAATTTATGCAATCTGATTTCATATCAAACTATATTTAAGTATGTGACCATGTGATCAATTTGAATAAGATTTTTATCAGCTCCCAGTTCCACTATTGATGTTAGAGTGATATATATAATATATAAATAAGATAAATATTAGTGTCATAATGGCAACACAATTTGGCTATAGACAATCATATATATATATATATATATATATATATATATATATATATATATATATATATATATATATATATATATAGAGAGAGAGAGAGAGAGAGAGAGAGAGAGAGAGAGAGAGAGAGAGAGAGAGAGTCCATTAATAATGCAAAAATAATTTATGCATAACTTATTGTGAATGGTATCATAAATATATTGATAAAATTATTTGTTCTGAAACAATCATAACCCTGACTTGCCGTTTGCATCACTTGTAATTATGGGGTAATGACTTTCAGTACTTAACTAGCAAAATAGAACTCTATGAACCCATATGAATTAATACCCTGGTTGTTCTAAACCCTTTACTAAACCATCAGCAGCAACAAGCTACAAGAATTACTTCATACAGTACAAAAACAAGTCTGGTTTTACAGGCTTAATTATTAAATCTAACCCTGGTTATACTGAATTCTCCCCTGGAATGTTTCCCTGAAAGGCCCTTATACATTAAAAGGCATTTGCTCTGCTGTGTTTGCCATCAAGTATAATTTCTAAACAGAATGTTTAGAAAGATGTTCACCATTTGTTTTGTATGCTCCAGGTTGACTTCACATTTGACAAGGCAGTGATATCAGACATCCTAACTGCATGCAGAGACATGCTGCTGAAGCTAGTGTCCACTCATCTCACAACGAAATCCCATGGACGCATCAACCATGTCTTCAGCCATTACTCGGACCCTGAGTTCCTCACCCAGCTGTACAATCCAAATGGCCCTTTCAAGTCCAACCTCCACAAAATCTGCAGTGGACTCAACAAACTGCTTGAAGAGGGGAAATTATGAGTGTTGCACCATTGGGACCTTTCAATATTATTGTTGTAAAGGGACCAGCAAGGTTCTGGACTAGAGAAAAGTAAAGAAAGAAACAAACTCCAGACAAATGACAACTCTTATGTCAGTTTCCTGGGTGCTATTATAGTTCAACACCATGTTTTGCCTATTGCATGAAAGTCACATTTCATGTCCTTGCTGGCAGCCTTGTGCAAAATAGATGAATGTTACTTTTTAAAAGCTAACCAGTGACTTTAGTGATATCTCAAAAAACAGCTTGGTGCATTGAACAGAACTCTTGGAGAGTATTTACATTTACAAATATTTCTAACCATGAATTCCTGCTGCCTTTCTGACAACAAACAAAGTTTGTTGTGTATATGAAAAGTTCTGTAAATTTGTTTTAGTTGCATATTGTCCAATAGTTGAATGAATTATGAATAGTGAAAAAAGAAGGCAAACTGAATTATCAGCATGAACATCCATAAATCAAAATAAGGGATTTTATAATAACTAATAGCAACACTGAATATTTTAAACAATGACAGAGTCACATGCTACCTTCTTCAAACACAGAGACGGTGCTCTGAATACAAGGGTTAACAGTTAATGACATAATTAACCCATAATAACATTTAAAAGTTGGATGTAGAAAGAATATTTCACAATGTATTTGCAATTGTAATGCAATTGTAAACTTAGCCATCCAAACGGTAATTAAGAATCTGTAACATACATGAGATGTAAAAGAAAATGACAAAATGCAAAGCCTAGTAGAGCAGGTAGGGGAAGGTGACCAAGGCGACAGGTTCAATTAGCAAGGGAAGACACATACTATCATACTGATTAATATGTAAGTCGCTCTGCATAAGAGCATCTGCCAAGTGCCATAAATGTAAATGGACAAAGCTCTATTACATATTAGCAGAGCTCTTTTCTGCCACCTACAGTCACTTTGCACTGAAGGAAAACCAGTTTCTCAGTAATGCGCCAACTTAAAGAAAATTCCTTGAGCTAATAATTAATTGTTCACTTCTTTTCTGTGCCAAAAAGGCTACCTGTTGGCATTTTAGTTATTAGAACTTAAATATCAGTTTAGACTGATAAAGTCAGTGAGAGTTGAAGGAATATAAATATTTTAAGCACTTGTAAGGAGCAGACCTTTCATATAACCAAACCTAAGGAAAAGTATCTAAATTTTCATGTTCAGATATTGACTACCACTCCATACTTTGTATAAGATTCCTGTAACTAATCTTCATGGCCGGCTTCATGGTTTGTATGTGTATCCTACACATACCCTCCAACTGTAATACTAAACATTTTTAAAAATCTATTAACCATTACAAAAATATATCACTTGACATTCTTCTCTCATTATCTTAAAAAGTGTGTCTGATGATCTGTTTTGTGCACAGCATTGCATTTATTCTCCAGTTGTTCATTTATGTGTTTTGTGCCTATGTTATAGGTGCTGTTATATTTACATTTGTGCACAGTATTACAGTAAAATTTAACTTGGATATTCACAATAGGTAAATACCACAAATGATGTCTTGAGCAATCATTGGGTCATGAACTGTTTCAGTATAAATCATGACCGTTACTCTGATTCTACTTTTTTTAAGTTGGACTTCTGTTCCTGACCATTCCCAACAACTTGCCCCAAAAAGCCTATTTTGTCTATGCCTTCTTCACACTTATGTGCTTGCTCAACTATTAAACAACAAATGCCACATTAAAAAAACAATGCAAGTGAAATCAATTAGGACAAGAGTGGGATGTTTCACCAAGCAGAATTCCCAGTAGGTCAAGAATGTTCTTTGGCTTTTTCTCCTCTTGTGCAGTTAAGACTGTTGGATTAAATCCAGTAGAGAAATGCTTTGTGAAATATCCCCCTTGCAGTGAGCAACCATGTGACAAAATATGCAACACCTCATAAACCAAGAGAACAGAACAAAGAAGGTCCTTTGAAAATCAAGGAAAAAGTGACATGTAATATTATTTTTAAGTCTTGTTTAGATGGTTCTTTTTTCAGCAAATATAATAAATGTCAATACTGTGCCTTAACCCATATACAATCAAAGCACAGATTTGTGAATATTTGCTGTGAAAACACAGCCTGACCTAAGATCTACATGAAATGGGCTCAATTTTTATAAGGTAATGTTTTCACTGCCAGTGTGCAAGCCTTGCTAGAGGATGAAAAATAAAAGAAAGACAGGTGCTAGGGAATAGGGGATAAAATATATACCACTATTGTACAGCAGGTATTCTAAACCAGCCAGCAGCCTTACATAAGGACATTCAGTAGAGTACCAGCCCAGTCAATCATAATTATCAAGGGCATAAATGCTAGTAGTAAATCATCAAACAGCACCTATATTTCAAAAGGGATTTTTGAAATCAGAAATCACCCGTCTACCCAACTTCAATCTTTATTTTGTTTCTATGTCTAAATATTTGGCAGAAGCTAAACAGCTCTATAAAGAAGCAGGGTCAGAGCTGAAAGATCTCATCCTCTCTGTCCCTCAGATTCTTGACACGTCTGGTAATAGCAAGAGGCGCAGCTCCCAGCATGGCCTGCTGACACTGACAAAAGGCACTGGAACCCTTACTGGTGCAAAACAACCTCAAAACAAGACAAACAAACAAAAGAGTAAAAAAGTAAATAAAATAAGCCAACAGCTTGACATTATTGCAGAGTAACTTGTACATAGACAAATTCAAAACTGACAATAAAAAAAAAAAACATTTTAAAACTTGAATGAGATTTGAACAGCTTCCTAGATTTGTGATGGACCCCAACATGCAAGTAATTTAGCCTATTTCTGTATGGTGTTAGAACTTAAATCAAATTACTGGGTATACTGCAGTTGGTGGTGTCAGCACAAGGACAACAAAGCCTATTAATTTATTAAGGCTAAATGCAAAGGCATCTTACCTTAGGCTTATCTTAATGAGCCATTAAATGAAGCCTACAGGAAAGTCAAGACACTAAAACTGTACAGATAAAACCTAACCAGTGGATATCAAGCTATAACAGTAATTACATTTAGGCTACTTACTGTTTATCTTCCATTTGACATGCCTTCACAGCTGCTTTTTTGGACTGATTAATCAGGCTATCTATCCTTTTTAAATAGTCTGATGGAGAAAGATCTGGAGTCACTTCTTGACTTTTAAAGCCTGTCTGACCATTATCAGTGAAAACTTGTTGATGTGAATTCCTCTCTTCCTGCCTTAACTCTTCGTCACACAGTTCATTCTCATTAGTAAACAACGACTCTGTCGGTAGAGGGATGGAGAGGAACATTTTCAAGAATATTGAATCATTGGTGTACAGTCTGTTTGCCCTTTTGATTTGCTCCATCTACAACAAGGGAAAACGAGGTCAAGAGCAATCCTTCGATTAACTGTGATTAGATAGAATACCTCTACGGCTTACTTACAGATACACCATATTTCAATGATAATCCTTGTAAAGTGTCTTCAGGTTGAACTTTGTGTTCAATTATTTTTTGTCTGATTGGTGATGAGGTCACCAGGCTGCCATAAGACTTTGCACGCTGCCCGCAAAGGAGACTGTGGGTTCCAGTCATTGACGATGTATGGTCCGTGGACATGCCTAGTTTTTATGACTGGTGCTGAATATCGGTTACAACCGACACTTCGCTAGTAAATTAGCTAGTTAGCACGTTATGTTACCTAAGCGAGAAAATACGATGGCTACTGTATGGGTTTCAGACGTGTAAAGTTATCAGCTAGCAACGCTAGGTCATCAAACCGGGACTAAAAACATCCTTTTCCAAAACGGTGGCGAATATTAGGAACAACTCATCTAGCTAACTAGCTAGCTAAGCAAGCTACGGAACATACAGGGTGGTGGTTCAGCTGTCAACTAGCTAGCGTTAGCTAGGTTAGCCAACGTTCATTAATGCTAGGTAGCGTTAATGACCAGCTAGAGTTTAGCTAGCTTAGCTAACAAATCATGACTTCGTTATAGTTTAGTTTATAAGCAAATGTTACAGAAGCCACTCATTTCTGGTTACGTAGCTAGGTAGGCAGCTAGCTAGCTAAATGTAATGAGCCAGGAACGACAGCATTAGCTAGCTAGGTTAGCTAGCTGAGACTTGCTAGCGTGATTTAAGTAAACTAACCGAGCCCGCTAGCATTAGCTAGTATATTACAAATAAGTGTTGGCTAGGTTACCAAACATCTTAGCTTGCTAACTAGCTATGCTATTAACTAGTTAGTTAACAGCTAACCTAGATAGCAAAACGCTAACTAATTATAGATCAATTTCTATGTCCAACTTATCTAGGTAACGATGTTAATTATCACCACTGTGCTAACTTGTGAAAAAAACATGAAAGAAATCTGTCAACGTTAACCTAGAGTTTGGTTCAAGTTCTTTCTAGTAGTATTTAGGAAGAGGTCCAGAATGGCCACACTAGCTTAGCTGTTAACTAGCTAGCTAACAGTTGCAGAAGGGACGAATAGCTAAACATGCTAGCTATGGTACCACCAATGCCTGTCAATACCCACAATTCCGTTTTGAAAACAGGAAATGATGAGTAGATAGTTGTAGATTAATAGCTAGCTTGCGAGTTAGATAGCATCGATAACTAGCTAGCTAAGTAACTTTACTAAAATGTCTTTCAAAAGGGAAGGTGATGATCAAAGTCTACTTAACGTTCTGAAGGTATATTATTTTACGATTAAATTCTATATGCAATACTTTTTAACATGGTAGCTTGTAATATTTAACGTTGATTTCAAATCACAATTCTGATAGAAGCTAAGTAACACTAGCTATCTTAGTTCACCGCGTCTTTCAGAAGCACATGAACTAAATCTTAGAATCTTTATCCTTTATAGAAACGGCGTGTTGCGGACTTGCTGTCCCACTTCATACCTGAGGATGAGGCTGCTCTGATGAAAAACGGAAGGTGGTCTAATTTTCTCTCCGTGTGTGTGTGTGTGTGTGTGTGTGTGACAAAAAAATCACTTTGTTTACACAAGTGATGGAGGACCTCTGTCTAAAACGTTCTGTTTCTCTGGAATACTTTACTATAATTCTGAATATCTACATGTCTTACTACAGTACACTGCAGTTACTTCAGGTTATATGGTTTACAGACACCCTTTTCTTACAAAAAGAAAGAAAAGTGTAGCCTTTATAGAGTAGAAGCTAGTTATGTAGTAGGCCTGTAGCTGAGAAGATTGGTTGAATGGTTGTCACTAGCAAATCATCTTTATTAGAAACTGAAATAAAAATACTTTGAACTGGAAAATTGAAATAGAGTACCCAGCACCTGCTTGTATAAGTTAACTTACAACTTAAGTGAATTAGATCCCATCTGTTTTGGTTTTCTGTAGGTACAGCTGTTTAGTGTGTTCACATCGTCCTGTTTTTGATACCGTGGATATGCTGACTGTACACAGAAAAGGAAAGCGGCATCTTGAAGGTAAAGCTTAGTACAGCATTGTAGTTTTATTCATGACATATTAACTACATTTCTTAATTATATTTCAGATCAATACTGTTTTATTGGTGTGTCTCTGTTCAGGTCTAAATTGGTTTTATGGAAAAAAAGCTCAGATACAAAATGAAATCGATAAGAGGAGACATCAAGATTTTGTTAACAAAGAAGAAGACCGTGAGGTAAATTATTATTATTATTATTATTTTAATATTTGTTATTACATCTTGCATAATTTAGATTAATATTCATAGATGACATGAGATTTTCACAAGCACTTTTATGTTCTTAGGAAGCAGGCAGCTCGGCACCATTGCTTACACAGACACGAAGGATTACCCATCATGCCTTACTGAGAACTGTTCCTTATAGCAGTTGCCATAAAAAGGCCAGGTAATGACTGGGCATTTAACTTTCTGTACTGACACTGGAAAATCTATTAACACTCAGTGGTACATCCACTAAGAATTTATCTGTAAATTAATACTAATTTTGAGTGCTAATGTATTCTGTATTACCTTATATATAGGTATAATATGCAGTTTTAAGTGAAATATATATTTTTTTATTGAATTAACTTTTCCTATCTGAAGCATAGTAATTTTAGACTTACACCGCAGCTTGTATATGGCTGTCCAGTGATTTAAATCATAACAATTAAGGTTGGTATTAGTGCTCAGAGTGGCCAGCCACAGGAGGTTTGGTATTGGTCCACTGGCCAGCCTACATCATTGTGTAAAAATTGGGACCATCTGATTTTTTTATTTAAAAAGCTGGCTATTAGTTAAATTATATTGCATGATGCATGTAGCTTTTTGAAAGCAGTACTGCATTGGTATCTGTAGTTTGGATAAATATATTTTTTTGGTTTGTTAATTTCTTTTTGGTTTGTTTTGTTTTTAAGTGAAAGGTCTGAAAACCCTGCAGTGGGATTTAGCTCAGGCTGTAGAAACACACCAGTGAGTGAGCACACTGTAGATCAGAGCTGTACAACTACTGCCAAGAACATCAACACACAAACCACGCCTGCTTATAGTGAAATAAGTAAGCTACATTTTTTATACATGCTCATCATATTATTCTGGTGCAGTGGTGCATAATTTGCTTCCATAATTAGCTTCTCCCCTTATTTGATTGCTGTGCTTTAGCAAATTCAAGTCAGTGCCAGAATAGGAGACAAATAAAGAAAAAGAAAAAGCTGTCCAGTGCAAGCAGGCCACCTGAATCTGAACCTCCAATGAAGCAGAGATGCAGAGAACTGGAACATTACCTCAAATTAAAGAGGTACAATGTCATTTAGCCATTTTATATTGAAGCTGTTGACAATATACAATAACCTACAATATTCATTATGTTTTAGGGTATAATTAAACTACGTTCAGAGTTCAGCAATATTTACTTATTCCGACCGTTTCAAGTGAGGCCTTTTGAGAGCTTTGAAGCATCAGTGTCCTCCTTTCTAATGCTTTTCTCTGTTTCAGTGCCGGGTGGCTACATGACCCAAGTGGTAAATGGGTAAAAGATGAAAATGTTGAATTTGATTCAGATGAGGAAGACCCACTTCCACTGCTCTCATCTAGTGAAACTACATAGATTATGCTGCCATGCCAGTTTTTGATAATCTTTCTGCTTCCTCCAAGTAACGGCATCTTCATTTAAAAACTTTGAACTCAGGGGAAAATGTGAAATGAAAAGGACTGCCGATGAGGAAGGTTTCGAATGCAGGCTTGTGCTGTCTGTTGACATTGGCATCTTGTTAAAATGTTCTATACACAGGAGAGCTAGTGATTGCTTTATAATAAAAGGGTAAAGGAATAATGCCTGTTGTAAAGGAAAGCTATTTTTATGTACTTTTCCTTGTTTGTTTTCTCATTGTTAGAAGAATCAGAATTAATATACCTGTCTAATCAAGCAGCAAGTACACAGCCTCTGTGTGCTTCACATTTTGTTTGCCAAAGCACTGCGGTTTGGATCAATAGCTTGTAGCTATATACACAACTGATCGCTCTCACACAAGTCCATGAATAGTCTTGACAGGTTAGCAGCTGCTTTGAAGGTAGAACATGAATCTTCTGTGTACTCCCCCTTCTTTCTTGACCTGCTAAAGAGCTATATTTGGGCACCTGTAACTCAATCTCAGGGGACAGACTTTCATGTCTCTTAGTCTATAAGTATAAATAGGAAAGTGGCAGAAGACCAAGAGCTACAGCAGGGAATCTAATAGTTCTGACAAAGATGAGATTGAAGGGCCCAACAGTAACGAGCTCTGTCTTCACAGTGAACTCATTACACAATCATTCACCAACACACAGAGCTGAGAGTGCCTAATGAAGCTGAACTGTCAGTAATTTAACAATTAAAAACTCAAGTTTCATAACTTATTAACTTGTTGATTTTTTTAACTTTCTGATTATTGCTTCTAAGGGAATACGCAGGTTATCAATCACTGTATAAATGAAATGTAACTCGCAACCCTGATAAAGATGCATGCTGCATGTGTTTATTTGTTTATGATCAATTTTTCTCCACTATGAGCCACATTCCACATTTAAGTCTGCAATTTTAAAGAAAAAAATGGCATTGACTGATTGATTTAGCAGCTATGTGAAATGTGGCAATGAATGCCATTTTAAAGCAGAACATTAATGATCTCAATTAGGTATGCCAGCACTTTTAATAAACTTGTTCAAGGAACATTGGTGACAGGAACAGGCACACCATTTCTGATCTAAATTTTAACAAAACTGAAGTCTGATTAGACAATGAAAGATAACGGGTTTATTTAAAATATATACATAACTTGTTTGTTAGAAGCACCATATTGAAAAAAATATATTCATGACTCAAGAAATGATCAAACAGTGTCTTTTTACAAGTTTACAAACATTGATAGATTGAAGGCACGTGATCTTTATTCAGTCAGAAAGAACTGGCTTGATGAAATCCAGTGTCTACAAAGGAAAATGGAGCAGGGTTGTAGCTAATGATATCCACAATGGCAGGTAATGGATGGTAAAGACAGCAGGTTAATCTGTCATGAGTCTGTAAGTGTCCAGCAGTGCTCCAGGAAACACCATGGCAACCTTTCGCTCAGCTTATCCTCTGCTGGCGAACTATATGGAAAAACAAAAATTATATATATATATAAACATTAATAAAGCAATATTTTTTTCCACACACAATTCTAATACAAAATGCAGCAGACAAAGTGAAATACACTTGTGCAAAAACTTGTTCCATCTGTGTATGAGTGAAATTAGTGGAATCAAATTTGCTCCTGGGTTCCTGGGTTGAACTAAGTATAACTGATAATTTCTCACTGAGAATTATATGATTAATTCACTACTTTTCATCTTAGGGGGAATAACTATTAAAATATAAAAGCCAATTCACTGTGTGTTATGCTCTTCTGTGAGATCTGTTGTGCTTGTAAAAGGCATGGCTAATAATATGTTTATGAACTCACAGAAGTCATTGTTTCTGGTGATGGCCATGGCTGCTCTGGCACGAGGACCCTGCTGCGTGAAGTGGTAACCAATCTTCAAGATGCAGGGGTTGTTCTCCAACATAGAGGCAATCTCCATCTCAACTGAGTCGCCCAATTTCTGCCTCTTTATGCAGTCAATCACACAGTCAACCAGAATTAAAAACAGGATGGAAATGGCACAACTAAGGCAGGGAACTGCTGCTGCTGCTGCAGGGAACACACTATGAGAGATTACGACTAATGCCAAAGACAACATGCTTCTGATAGCAGTTCAATAGTTCAGTCATGCTGGTTAAGGCTTTCACCTGGTTGTCGATCTTGATTTCAGCAAGGGTGGAGTTTTCACACAGGGCTTTAATAACAGCCATCATCCCATTTGCAGTGATGAAGTTAGACTCAATATTCAGGCTCTGTAGAGTTGTGTTTTCAGTTAACATCTCTGCTATTGCCTGGCCAATGGGGGCAGACAGAGATAATATCAATATTGATCTAACGTTTTCCTACAAATACAAGAATACATCATTACATAAACCCAGTTTTCCTGTTATTATGCTCCTAGTTGAATGCTTTTTGTTAAATGCACTTAAATTCTTTTCTCTGATGTTCAAATATGGGTATGTTGAAACAAAGTTTGAAAGATTAGTGAATGTCCAGTCCAGGCACATAGGCATTAGGAATTATACTCTTTAGGAGTACTCACATGGGCCACAGGATCATTGCTGCGTGTGGCAGCAATACTCAGGCTCAGTACATGAGTGTTGCGCTTCATAGCATGAAAGATCTCTTTCAGCGTTGGGACGGGAATGTCCTAAATGATAAAGCACTTGTTACTGCTACTGTTCTCAGTGAAGAAGCAGTCTGTATCAAGATAATAATAACAATAATAATAGTGTATTTGTGTTTATGAAACATTAAATACAGCTCAGTATCTCCAAAATAGAGCTAATGCTAATAGCGCTAGATTAGCATTTATGGGGGGGGGGAAAAAACTGACCTCAAAATTACGGAGCAAAACATTTCTTATTCACAGTGAGAACATTTGGAGCCATGGCTTATGGGAGTTCCATAGCTTTGAGTCACAAAAAGCATGAGGCAGTAACCATACTTCTTGCAAGATCATCCATACAATATTATTTTAACCAACAATTTAGTACATATTAAGATCTATGAAATATACATGGGTGCCAGACTGCTGAATCCTCTTAGGTCCAGATGGTCCACATGTTTTCTTTCTTCCAACTACCAACATGCCTGAACAAAGAGAACTAAATATCCAGTACTGGTGTATCAAGAGCTAGGTGCAATCAAAATTGTCGACCTTCTAGCATATTGCACTGAATTAAGAAACACCACTCTAAAAGTTCCATTCTAAATGCAACTAATAGCTAATGTAGGTCTTTGGGTGTCACAGCCTGCTAAAGCATCAGTTGGTTATGCAGTGCTGCTTTTGGGATTTAAATTCAGATTACCGGGATGTTGTTGAGGTTGATTTCTGTCAAGCTGTTGTCATTCTTCTGGATCCGGTGCAGTGTATCCTCAACATCTGTGTCATTGGGAGGTTCATCCGGGTAGGTCTTATACACATCAGGCTTTACCACACCTACAGAAGCACAGGCCAGACTGGGTTAAAGGAAGATAAACAGAGCAGATAGCTGCATATGATGCTGAGCTTAATGTGAAAGGAGTACATACTCTTGATGCCCTCTGTGTTGGCAATCTTGCCATGTGCACCCAGCGCATCATAATACTGCTTGTTGCTCATCAGTGTATACATTCCCAGGATTGCTGCAAAGTTGAATTTGAGTTTAGTTCATGAAATATATAATATATATCTAAATTCCACATATAGCTGCACAGCTCTCATTTTTGGATGTGTGGACGTTTAACATTAACTGCATGTCACTGTAAATAATTTCATACTTCATATTAGGCAAGAAAAACATTTAAAAGGGAGAACTTTGATGAAAGGTAGGACGGAAATTGCACCTCATCAGCAGCAGGTGGCAGTATTTTTCGAGAAAACTCCCTCTTAACCCCCACCCCAGTTTCACAATGATCGGTGCCCTGACAACTGTTGTTCACAGAAGTCACGGCAGAGAAAACTTTTAGGGGGGAGAGTGAGGTAGACAGAAGGGCAGCTGCCCATGAGCCCACAGGACCCGTTACTGTAACCTCAGACAACCTAAGAGTATTACAAACAAAGATAACGGAATTGGCTGCCTTATGCCTTATGCCTTAATCTTAAACTAGCTCCCTATCGGTTTGGTAAACGCGGACTTCAGTCAGAAAAAGAACGGAAGAATAATGTGGCTGCAAAGAAGGTTTAATCCCACATATTTAATCCCACACTGGACGCGTTCCAGCGCTAGAACTGTATATTCTCCATGAAGAGCTCGACCACTGTAGCTAATCTTTAGGCTCAATGACCCACTCAACCGCATCCAACCCTGCTTAAATAAAGACGGCCTTGGTGACAGCGAGAGGGGTGTTCACTCTGGAAAATTTTTTTTTTGAGTCCGGTAGTTTGTGACGAACATGTCATTATGATATAGTCACTTAAAATGTACGTTTCTAGAACTATGAAAATAAGATAATATAAAATGATAAACGAAATTTAAAAAAAACGGGGTTTTTTTTTCCCCAAAGTGAAGAATACTTTTAAATAAAATTTATGGGGAAGCGTGGGTTCTCTGTTTCAACAACACATTAATCATCAGTCTGCAACATTCTCATTTGTTTTTACAAATAACTATATGCCAGTCTACAGACCACTGTCAATATTTAAAATCTACCATCCCCCTCTACCCTCTCTGTGTGTCATGTTAACCCAGTGGATCTTTGCCATCTTATTTTGGTGAGTTGCTGAGTTATGGGAATAAGATACTGTGTGGTATGGCCTGGCCTCAGCCACATCTGTAATGCATGGTGATGCATATGATGATACTCCTTTTGTACTTTAAAGTCATATAAATATAGAGTTTTGAAAATTAACTTATGGAGAAAAGTTGGTATGTCACCAAAAGCCTTGCTTGATACATGCGCTTGCACATTATTAAGAAATACCACTTTATTGGAAACACCGTATAGGTGTACAGTAATATAGTCTATACCCTGACTTTTGCCATGCACAATGTTTTGGTCATTCAGGTAGTCTTTCACCAGTTGTCAGTTTCTGTCCACAAGACCACTGTGAGCTAGATATTTTGGGGTGTGAGGACGCTCCCAACAAAACAATAACACTGACAAACCCAACACAGCAGTAACACTGACACTCCCAAAACAGCAGTTACACTGACACTCCCAACACAGCAGTAACACTGACGCTCCAAACACAGCAGTAACACTGACACTCCCAAAACAGCAGTTACACTGACACTCCCAACACAGCAGTAACACTGACGCTCCCAACACAGCAGTAACACTGACAAACCCAACACAGCAATAACAATGACACTTACAACACAGCAGTTACACTGACATGTAAATTGCAGCAACATCGCCATGTTTGAATAACCTGTACTAGCTCAACAGCCACAACCATCCCACATCGCTATGAGTGCTAACACGGTGTTGAACATGGCCTGCACCAAAATAATATCCAGTGAGTAAATTCAGAGAATTGATTAACTGTGTAGAAGGTGATTGCAATTGTAGACTGTGTAAAAGGTGATTGCAAGTCAACTGTAGACTTCTAAGACATAACACAGGTGTACCTTAAAAAGTAACCAGTGAGTATAGATGTATAGCTGGTTTTTGTGTTTGATAAAGTGTATAGTGGGTGTATATATTTAGCAGTTGATGTTTTGAAGCAGGGATGACTTTTGTTTAATTATTTTTTTATGATTATAGGAATGTTAATGTTTTATCATTTGGTCAGACCAAAGTAATTGACCTGTATTACTAGGTTGACTAGCAGAGACCACTGTGTGTTAACTGACTTACATTATTTGAAGGCCTGTTGCGCTGGTATGCTCTGAGAATCTGAACAGTGGTGGGTTAAGCAAAGGTCCAAAGTGCACCCCACTGAGATCTGCCAGCCAGTTTTCCATGTCACCCACCTGCAATGTCACACATCTCAGCATCCGTGGCATTTTTCAGAGCTTCTTCCAACTCTGGCTCCAGAGTGATCTGCTCTTCAATAGGGATCTGTCCTGTTCCAGGCTTGGGGATAAATTTCTTCCCTAGAGGGGCAGATACAGATTATCTCAACAAAGGCATGCTGTACTGTAACTACCCTCATCATTGTAACTCTTTGTCCACAGATGTAGTAGCTGTATTACCTTTCTTCTCCCCAGTGAAGGGCACCAGGTCTTCACGGTCCTGGTGTTCCAGAGCCTGTTTTTCCAGGTGGTCGAGCAGGGCGATGCGATCGAATGGCCCTGTTGGACTCTTCTTGGTCTGATCACGCTGACGGAGGCCGGCTGGGAGCATGGCATTCTGGAAAGCGTATGGAAAACACTCAGAATTCATGACTTTTTGATCATTCTGACTTGAATGGCTTTAGATGCATTTTGATAAAGCCATCAGTGGATAAAGGGGAATAGCATTGTATTCTTAGAAACACACCATCCTTATCAAGCATTGCCTGGTTCACAGACCATTATCAGTATTCCCTGTCTCAAACTCAGAGTTATAGAATTTCCAAACATCATGTACACTGTTAGTTAATGTGCATTTAGTCTGAATTTGCATCTGGCTGTTGAACCCTGTAAAATCTCTTAGAGACTTATGCACTTTGAATTCTGTTTCTCATCCTCGGTGGGTGGGTTTCTTGGCAAGTTGAGCACATATGTGAGTTTAATATGAGGTATGTTCATTAAACTGTTTCCTCTACCTCAGGATCCATCTCCTGAAGCTCATACTCCAGCTGCTCCAGCTCCTCCGCACTGAGGCCCCTGAGGATGGCATCCTCATCGATGTCGCGAGGGTCACTCTTTGACATCTTGGCTGCTTGATCTAACTCCTACTTTACACCACCAGCCCAGACACAGAGAGCCCTGACAAGAGAGAGGAAAATGGAGCACAACTGAACGAGAGCTAGAAAGGAATACGGGCACAGAAGGTAACAACGTGTGACATGCATAACAAGAACCCATGGAAGAAAGGGATGATAAACAGGCTGTGTTTTTTTAACAGTTTGTCTTACTTATTCTCTAAACCAGCAGTTTAAATGGAGAGTACCATTCACCCTTTCAGGATATCCAAAGACTGGACAAAAGGCAAAGCATGCAGAGAAAGAAGAAAACAGTTTTCATTGGAAAACACCATGAATCCCAAATAAACTACCAATATAAGACTATGCTTTGTTTGATTGGCTAGCATTTGGGATTTTCATTCTATGACATGATGAAGAGACTCCATATGATGGCATACTCAGATTACAGCACACAGCACTTGCTATTTAATATTTTTATATTTGGAACATAAGGACTGTAGCACAGGAAAAGAGGACTCTATACTGATATCACTGAACAGAAAGAGAGAGAGCAAGAGAGAGAGAGAGAGAGAGAGAGAGAGAGAGAGAGAGAGAGAGAGAGAGAGAGAACTGCTATTTTTAGTCCCAGAATGGCAGTCCTGAGTTTTGTGTTACAGTGGTGAGAAATGCACCAAGTGGTGCTCCCTTATTTATCAGAGGCTTACATTCACATCCAGACTCCACTTAGTACTGCACACCTACCGGTGAGCAGAGCTGATAAGAAACACTAAGCACATGCACAGTTTCATACCACCACACCCTAACACAGCAGCATCTGGCCTCTGGGGTCCTACTCAGAAAAAATAAATAAATAAATTGAATGGCGAGCAAGTGTGGCAGACCTTTGAGCAGTTAGTCTGCATAGATCTCACCATGAGTTGACATAAGCACTAGAAACATCAGACCAAGTGCATAGATTTGGCACACTGTTGGAGTACCATTTTCAGCCATCTCACCTGGATATTGAATGAATGACTGCAAAAAAACTCTGATGTCTTCATGCAATATACACTGTTTATATTACCGTTTATATATTTTTAGCAGGTTTGTCTCAGTTAAACTTGATCATGTCCTACCAGAAAATAAATCTTATTATGAAGTTAATTTAAGCCCAAATGAGATAATAATATTCATATTCCCACACCACATAAGTGGATCCATTGGCAGTGTTACTGAATCTGACACAGAATGACTTTCTCATAACTGCCTGTGTCTCCTCTCACACACTGGTAAGACCTCAAACACAAAGTCTCATCAATCATTCATGTAAACCACTGGTGGTGGATAATGATGTTTCTGTACAAGGATGTACTGAGACAATTATCAGTACAAAACAGCTAACCTAACAAATTGCTTCAGTATTCAAAATATTAGTTTACTGGATTTCTTGGACAGTGAGCTATCAGTGGTGTGTGTGTAGGTGTGAGCATTTCAGTACAGGATGGATCTAATTAATTAATCCAAAATCTCAAACATTTGACAAACAGACAATATAATGAATACAACCAAGTTTTCAATAAACAGCTTTTTACTACAATGAGAATTTTACTATTGAGATCTTTGTTTAGTAAGTAAAATTAATGTACTTGATGTATTTAATGTGCATTTCATTAATGTTGGTATGTATTTAATGTACAGTGCATAACTGTTGGTACTCATATGCAATTAATTCAGTTAACTTTTTATCACACAGCTTTTGTTGCAACATTGCAACATATTTCTGTATGTTAAATTTTGTAGGATCTTTGCTGTTTTGTGCAAGTGAAACAGCTTCCAATGCCCTTGCATACATTTCACATTGGTTTGTCAAAAGTCAGGACAGCACAAGATTGATAGCGGATAGACTTATAAATAGTTACACCAGGTTGTGTCTTCAATAAATGCATTTGCTCAGTCCCAGTGACCAGGTGACAAGTTTATGAGGGTTCCATGTTTCCCAGTGAAAGGCAAAGAGATGCCAGTTTCACACACCTGTCTACACAGGTCCAACAAAACAGCAACTCCACTGCAACCAATGTAAAGGCATGCCAAAGCACTGGCTCCACCTGTTCAACCAACTGTACTGAAGGGTTTTAAACAAGACCTTTTCCAAATGCAATCTTAGTTGTGCCTCTGGAGACTTCATCTCAGTAACTTTAAGTAAGTTGTGTGTTTGTGAGATTGTATGCTTGAGAGCGAGCTAAACTATAGGTAGACCACCAAGATCAGCAGACAATCAATGAATTCCTTGATTTATGTATATGTCAAGTGGGTGGTGCTGTAAACAGGAAGTACAATGAAGTGTCAAATGTCTCAAGCTGAAGTCAGTAATAATTAATTGTTCAGCAATCAATGAAGTGTTCGAAAGTGCCAACGAACTTTAGATTAGACAATAACTACTGAATGGAAAGACATTTCAGTGTCATGATTCTATATAATGTGACTAATATGGGACCATTTTTAGTGCAGTGCAGCAGAGACACAGAAGCCCACAGAAGCCACTTCTGCAAAAGTCAAACATATTTTACAGAGAATTTGTGAGACCAAAGTATCTAATGCACAGAGAGTGTTTGCATCAGAAAATTGATATAATTTGTGGTAGACAAAAAGTTAAAGAGATTTGAAGACATTAACTAAAGAAAATATGTTTTAAATGTTAAAAAAGTTCTAAAACTGGAATTCTTATTCTGCAAAAACACATTGTATAATTTTGTGTGTGTGTACCGAGGCTTTTCCTGAGCTGACCCAACAAACAGAAGCTTTCACACTATGTCTGGGTCAGCTACTTCAGGTCTCACCGCCCACATGTAAGATTCCAAATCAATTCCAACTTAATTTTAGCCTTACACTTCAGTTACTTTCAACAGTGCACATTTTACACCAGACCCTCAGTTTAGCTTTCAGGCAGCTTCAACAGCAATAATGAGAGATCAGTTTTAAAATGCAGGTTTTCTTACAATTAAACTAGCTATCTTTAATTGCAAAAAAACAAGATAAAATTGATCATGAAAATGCACAAAATTTTACAAAGCATTTTATTAACAAACAAGGCTCAAAATGGCTTCTAAATGAGTTAGAGGTGTTCCCTTCAAATTTGCTAAAAGGCCCCACAAGTGAACTTCATCCAGTGAACTATTTAATTGAACTTGGGTGAAGTCCATGAGGTTCTAGAAAGTGTAAGAACTAAACTGAACTTTAATCACTCTGTAGCGCAATACATAATAAGCTAAGCACAGCATCTATATGACCAATCTTGATTCATTCAGTGTAGCACATAATTAACAGTTTGCTAGACAGCAATGCTCATTTATTACCACACAAATTAAAACTGTTTGGCTACATTCAATGACATCAAATACACAATAATACACAACAATATAAATAAATACTATACTATGATATAAATAGCTATTATACAGACATAGACAGCACACAGTTGCAGAAATGACTGTGACTACTGGAACCGTATTTCCATTCCACATAAACAGATTCTAACTGAAGCAAGCAATGTAGCCTAGGCACACACACACACACACACACACACACACACACACACTTAAGAAAGTAGACCTTGTGGCAGTGAGAAGTTGCCTGCTACTTACCTGCACTCAGAGTCAGTGCTGAACCCTTTGGTAGGGCCAACCCAGCATTTGGAACCTGAGAGAAACATAACCCCCCACCCCCGACACACACAAACACACCTCCCATTATTCTTTCCCCACCCATAGCTCCCTCTCTAAATCGACTGCCTGATTTTCTGGGTAGTGCTGAGATGGGTATACTGGCATGCACTTCATAAAGTCGGCGTTATTATTTTTTTATTTCAAAGAGTGACCATGAATCATAGACAGAGAGAGAGAGAGAGAGAGAGAGAGAGAGAGAGAGAGAGAGAGAGAGAGAGAGAAGCGGACAGCACGTGCCAAAGTTTTATCCTAACTTAGATGGAATTTATAAAAGGAGTTATACTGACTTCTAGTGGTAGAATTTGGTCTATCCTGGTTATACTTTCTGTATAAACTGGTATGGAGTAATTAATCTGTAGATAAATGCCTTACGCACTTGTGGGTTCATCTCAGGTGTGTGACATCAGACAGGAGTGTGACATCTGATGCAGCTCTGTTTTTCTGTTCAGCATCACTATGATCTACATGTACAGACTGCAGAAATAAAATCCATGATCCCAATTCCATGTTGCTGTGGACACACTAACCTGAAACAGGACTTGCTACACTGTGATTATAATGCTCTAAACTCCAGTGTAATACTGCACCTCATAAAATTGATGGTAGGACTGTAGTGATTGCTAGGTACTGAAACACTAACGTCTATGTTTTTCCTATAATCCAGGCTTGTGTCTTTTTTACTTTGTTAAAATATTCTGAGGATACTAAAAGATGGCATGTTTATCCCATATCCAAACATTGTAGCTTATCAAAGTTCTTACCAAGGAGGAACAAAGACATTGAATCATCTGACAGCACATGATTTAAGTACAGTACATTTATTTAGTGTTAACATTGCGAAATATAGTGCTTTTACACTATATGCTATTTTTGTTTTCATAGCCCAATTGCATACAAACAAAAGAACAGCAGTGAATCTGTCACTTGTAGCAAATAAGTGTAACCACCTACTCAGTTTGGAACACTTATCCAAAGGGCTCTTACTCAACATGAGTGGGGGTTTTAAGGGTAAGAAAGGTAGGGTCACCTTTCATTTGGGTTTGGGGATCTTGTTACAAAAGAAAAGCATCATCTTACAAAAGAAAATAATCTCACTAGGAAAGGAAAGGAAAGAGAGAGAGAAACGTAAAGTGAAAAATACAATATTAACGAATGAGCACAGCATTGGAATAAATTATCAAAGAAAATTACAATATATGCAATATATATATATATATATATATATATATATATATATATATATATATATATATATATATATATGTTCAACACATTCAAGTTTCAGTCAGCAATAGTAAGCATGCCAAAATAAGCAGTCCAGTATTTGAAAATAAATAATCTAACCTACAGTTATAAAGTGCAACAATATAACAGCCATTAATAAAACCGTTACATACATTAACATACAAGTTTATATTTACAATAATACCAAAACAAGTATTAGACGAGAAACATTGAACAATTAGATCATCAGTGCTTGCATGGTCCCAAACACTTACTAACTATTGAAACTTTGATGCATGGGACAGAGAGTCATACAAGCCTCCAGCTGTATGTAGCCTTGCCTGTACACCAGGCAAAAGCATAAAGTCTAATTCAACACTTGTGCCCATCGCTATAGTGTTTGGAAAGATATCTTACAGCTCAAGACTGATTCATATTAAATTCACTTTTTTTTTTAAATGTTCTTTTCTTTACTGTGCCCCTCCCCTCCCTCTTTCTTCCATCTCTCTACACCTGTTTGATGTTTCTTCCCTCCATCTCTCTATACTTGTTTGATGACAAGCTTCTGGCGTAGGCTCTTGGCACCAGGCTCTGTGGCAAGGGTGGTACTGGTGCACGGCAGGCCGTGGGCACTCACGTACTTCCTGTAGGCCTCACGGATTATCTTGAAGGCTCTGACACTGGCGTATGGGATGTCCGTGACAGGGTCGCGGTACACAGCCGGCTTGTGGGTCACCGGGCACACTTCCTTGACAGGGATGCGTGGGGCAGGGATGTTGGGGAAGAACGTTTGGAAGGTGTCCTCATCACTGAAGGTGATGTAGGTGCGGGAGCACCTGGTGCCTCCTTGTGGTGCTGGAGGAGCAGACGAGGCAGAAGTGGAGATGGGTGGGCCAGTAACGGTTGTTTCTGACCAGGGTTGAGTTGCAGCTGCAGCAGTGTGAGGGCATGCATGAGACAGATGTGCATCCTGGTCCAACCTGTGAACCACATAAGTGAAGTAACATTTCCTGTATGCTTTTAATTTAAGATTTTGGGTCTTTTAGTTTAGTTTGAGACAACAATATGTCACTAAATTAAGGATTAGGCAGGATGAGAGCTGACAGTACCCTTCTACATCCACATTCTCCTCTTTGAGAGAGGGTTCGCACAGCAGAGGCGTCTGTACAGAGTGGTATCGGATGATCGGGCCCACACACTGACGCTTCTTATGGACCTGCTTCTTCTTATCTGCCTCCAGACGCTCATAGTTCTCTATATTTAGCACAGGAAACCAGGAAAAAGGATACCATTATGATATTATGAGGAGACCATTATGACTGATAGCTCATCTGTTTATGAAGGCTGCATGATCTAAAAAGTGCTTGAATATATGAGGCTCTTGAGTGGAAGAAATAAGAAGACTATATTCTATCCGTGAAACCTGAGTTTGATTCTCAGCAATGCCAGAGCCATCCTGGAACCAGGGGTCTCTGTGTGCGCACCTATCATTGATTTCATTGGGTGTGGAGGGCTTATTCCTCCTTCCCTGTCCATTCAGAGCAATGCTAGCCAATTGTGGAAGCCTGTTAGGTCACTGGCTGGCTACTAGTGTTGTGAAGCCCTTATTTTCCCAAGCAGATAGCTATCATGAGAAAGCCAGAGAGCAAGTGTGAACTTGTAATGATTAACACAGGGAAGCTGGGTTAGAGCAAAGAATGAGTGTTTCATAACAAATCATTTAAAATCATTATATATCAGTTATGCATGATACTATATTTCTCAAAAATGTATTGCTGTGCTACCAAGATGAAGACACACTGTGCTACATGTGTGTTGCTGGGACAAAACAGGCCATATCTACATTGGAAGAAAGGTTTATTCCAGCCCAGTATTGCCACACAGCATGCAGGCTGGAATATATACAATAACTAATGCAGTCTGGTCAGTAGATCAAGACGCAGTGGCAGACTGCGTGTCCGACTGCTGATGTAGTACTTTGATAGGGGCTTGTGGCTACTGTATATCTAAATTAGTGAACAAAGGGGGAGATGTATAACATTATATTAGAAATCATTAAGGACATTCATACAAGTCTGCATTTATTTCCACTGGGATATAATTTCATTCTTATGGTGTTAGTAAACTTTTATGTAAACCATAAAGCTGGAAGCTACAGTGTATGAGCCTCTTTCTTACCCAGTGAGCGAAGATTAATCTCTGCTGTCACCTTAGCCTCAGCTAAGAGTTCTGCCTGGGTCAAAGGTCGTTCGTGGCGCGTGCCCTTCCTGCGACGTGGAGCGACCTGCCGCTCCTGTAGTCTCAGGTAGGTTAGTCGTGTGTGCTCAGTAGTGGACTGCCTCACGGACTTCCTGTCTGAGACAGAGACGCCACGCCGTGCCGCACATCTGACTCGCTCATGCTTTCGTTGTCGGTTGGTGTCTACGGCAAAGCAGTAGCCCAAAATAAGTAGCTTACCTTAACCTGTGTACTCACTTCTTCCATAACCTTTTCTGACCTGCATGAAATTTCCATACACCCTTATAACAACAGTCACAACAACAAGCACTGATCCATTAAAGCACTATTTTTCCCATAAACAACCATAGGTGATGCCAAACAAGGTATAACGACATCACAAAATCACGAATCTATCGTACACAGTTAAACTCTGTAGAGAACTCAAAAGCTCTGTTCTCTTGTTTTAATAGAGCAAAGAATTAGTTAAAACCTATTATGGGGACTCTGTGAAGGAACATTAGTAGTTTATCCAGCTTCCTCAGAGCTATTTCTGAATTCTTAATGGGTAGAAGCAGTAACCCTGGAGAATTCTTACTCTTGCTGATGTCTTCCTGGAGCTCGGGAGGTTTGTGTCTGTCAGTCTTGGTCTTTTCTGTCCTCCTGGGCAATTCATTCAGCTTCTTTGGCTTGGGTCTGGGTTTCACAACTTTAATAGGCTCCTGGACAAACACAGTGTGCTGTATTTACATTTGTACTTACTTATAATCATTATGAATTTACAATTACTAACTCATCCCACTGGCTAGCATATATATATATATATATATATATATATATATATATATATATACACACACACACACACACACACACACACACACATATATATACACACATACCTATACATATAGTAGATATGTATATTAGATGGTTTGAGGTACCAATTTCTTTCAAACTATTCTTCAAATGTAAGTGCAAAGTAAACTACAACCCAAAGAAGGCCAAATCAATCAGATAATCAGCTCAGGTGCAGGACACCTTGTATGCCTTGGTAACAACTCTGGTTTTCCTTCGAGGCCCATCCTCCTCCTGTTCACTGTCAGGTTCTTCTCCCTCATCAATGTCAAAGTCACTGTCCACCTCGTCCTCTGTGTCTGACAGCTCTCCCTTATATTCATCATCTCCTGATTCCTGCAGCAAACACATATAAAGGAAATATGACATGTGACATTTTTGGGGAAAATCCCTTTTATAATGTTAGATGTCTCAAATGACAGTAGTGCCAGACTAGCTAAAACCACTTGTACAAGTTCCGCGCCACATAGCTTCAAGGCTACGAAATAACCTATGTAGCTACTTGTAGGTTAACGATATTGTAGACTATATAGTCAGTATATTGCATTTTAAACAAATTATTAGCTGTTAGCTATCTTACATTCCCACTTGTCGGCTGCGCAAGGTTTTATGCTAGCAGTAAGATTTTAAAGGCACTCACCTCGTTGAAACCTCCGTAGGTGGTCTTGTAGAATTCGTCTTCTTCTTCTGCATCCAGCAGTTTGGACATACGGTTCCCCGCGTTCTTTCGGGGAGCCCGACAGAAAGCCAGACTCATTTTTTTTGTTTGTTTGTTCCCCTTAATTCACGGAATTATGAGAATGACAAAATGGCCTGCTTCTAAATTGACACATCATATCAATTTAAATCTGGACTGTGTGAAGCACGCAGTGACCGTTGCGATTAAATGGGTTAATGGGCGAATATTTTAGCTAACAAGCTAGCTAGCGTGGGTAGTCGTTTTATATCTGCTAGAAAGTAGACAGCCCACCTTGAGGATAATAAATTTAAATAGACAATCCACGGATTGCTAAAACATTAATAATAATACAGATTAATATACGGATTAAAGAAGTGTCAGTTTTACGAATACACGCAAAAGCACAATCGATTATATTGTTCAGACCCAACCAATCGAATCGTAAGTAGTTTAGCTGCTTGGCCTCCAGGTGGAGTGCTAATAGTTCTTAGATGAAGATATGTAAGTAACCCTGTGGTATTTCATGACGGTTAAGGGCCAACATTGAAGTGACAGTGACATGTCTTCAGAAAATGTTAACGTGTCTTAACATTCCTACGGCATGTATAAACTGTTCTGGATGTTTTTGAGAGAATGCAGTCAAGCAGGAACTATAGGTCAATATTTGGATCAGCAGAGCTGTAAAGCATAAAAGAAAATTAAAGGAAACACAAAATGATTGAATTAATATTTTCCTCTTAGATAGAAGGTGGTTCTACTGGTCATAAAGTAGCAAGGAATTTCCCCATTATATAATTATTTGAGAATTCCAGTACACAGCATTCTTGAGAATTTTATTGGGAACTTTGGGAATTTGAAAAGAGTTATTTTCTATTAAACGTAAAGTTCAGTTCCAACCTCACCCTCTACAAACAATGGCAGCTCTACTCAAAGTGAAATGAGTGAGTGTGACTGTTGCTTTAAGTCCTGAACACTCACTCATGTAAATAATGTGTGTATGACTATATCATTCCCTTGGGCTTTCTTATAAAGACTAGAAAAAGTAGACACAATAGCATGTCTACTGAAAATAACTAGCATGCTGTCATTTTGCCAACAGAATCCCTCATGGAATCAAGAGCCAGTTTTCTGAAATAAATAAATAAATAAATAAATAAAAAGTATTTAGGGGGGAAAAAAAGTCCTTTGAGCAACAATTTCCCAGTGTGTTCTCGATATAAATTAACGTGAGTCCAGGGTACTTTTACAGTAACATGTTTTCAGATCTGAGATTTTCGGAATTAATCAGGCTCACAGACAGTGTGTCGTCTTTGTAAAAAAGAATGTGGTTGGTTAATAGAAGGGCTTTGTCCTTGGAACAAGGCCACAGTGTGTGTTTTCTACAAACATTACTGTCATTTCTTCCCACCACATTCATTTGAAAACCAAAAGTAAACAACACACAAAAGCATAAGATAAACACACAACCACACACATTAATTTATGTCAAATGCAACACAAGGTCAGTCAGTCTGGAATACTGTATTTTAGTAAAATGCTGTTTTATCAGTAATTTCCTAACCTTAGTCTGTTTTTCAAGTACAGAGCTAGAGGCAGACATGCCTAGAAATCTTACATAATATCAACAGTACATAAGTACACTTTGTGTAGCTCTTCTAAATGGATAAAGGTTAACTTTACACTTTATTGTCTCACTGAAGAAACTTGATTATACCCAAGGGAATTTGATCTCAGTGTATGGGAGCAGGGTGTGTAAAGAATGAAGAAGTAGTCCTTCATTATCATTTCTTTTTAGAAATTCCAGGTACCAAAGTACCAGCTAAAGTATCTGCAATCTTACTGGCAGAATGTTAAAATAAACTCAAGCTTTGTAATTTTGCTGCTGTAGAGTAACTAATAATTAGTAAAATTTTAGAATTAAATCTCAGCTGATGCTATGCTGTTTGGAAGAGAACCAAGCCATGGCTTTCCTGGTAAAATATCTTGTCCTCAAAGAGGTATTTAGTTTCTTATTACTTTGAAGTCTGGTTTCACATTCTTCCCTTCTCTCTTTGCTCTCTCTCCAAGCAAAACATCGGTTAAAGAGAAACTAACGACATTCATATTCTAAATGAATTGATAAGTCTCAAAGCAAAACAGGAGAGAAATCAAAAAGAAATTGAACAGTGGGGTTTATGAATGAGAACCTGTGATTTACATGTAGTCCATTCATCAAGGCTGAGCCTCAGGCACTCAGACGTTGCGTGGGTTCTAACATTACAGAGGCATTATTGTGAGGGCTGAAGAGGGTGATGATCTCACAGCTTGGGTATGTGTTGTTGCTGCTGATGACCGTAAAGTGCAGGGTGGTAACGCCCCCCTTCCACATGCAGGCTTCCCGCCCCCCCCGAGCACCATTCTCTTCCCTCCAAGAGAGCCCAGTGTGGAATTCAGCCCACCCACCATGGAAGGAGAGACGAATGGAGAAAGGGATGGAGAGAGAGCATTTATTCTTGTAATGTACTTTGTAAACATTTTTGATAATGAATGGAACATTTGTGGAAACGTCTTCATTATTTACAACTACAACAGTTCTATTGTTCATATACACAAATACACAGTGAACTTTGAATTAATTAAGGGTAATTCTGGGAGTAAATACTGGAGCTATGAACCTTGGAAAACATGGTAAAATATATATGTCGATGTTCTGCTTGCCCTCAGAAAGCTCACTAGTAATCATTTATTACGTTTATTATGTAATCTTAATTTATTACATTTAATAAATGATACTACAACAGCCAAAATACATTTTGGAATTGACAGAGGGCTACAACAAAGAAAGAAAGAGATGGGATCTTAATGTCTGTGTTATGAGGTCTGTGAAGAAGGCTAAGGGCAGCAAGCACACCCAAGTCTTGAACCAGGTCTTCCTGGTGATCTGACCATCACACACCTACAGTTCCAACTGAATTGCGAGAGCTGAGTATTGCTAATCAGGTGCCATTTCAGAGCAAAAGTTAAGCTATACAAGCAATATGCCAGTGAGAATCACTACATGCTCTCATTTAGCACAGAATTACATCCTCAGTGAAATTAGGAAGATGTTGGGAAAATAAAGGACACAAATGCCCAAAATAAATTCTTATTTTGGGCAGAACAGGAAAAAGAAATTATGTGTAACAAAAAACAAAAAACCTGCGGCAGCATCAGTTTGTCATATGTGCAGCATTAATCAGCAGCACAAATGTCTTACATTAGACATTTGTTCTCTGTATGTGACAAATTACAAAGTTCTTAAGGGCTTGCCGACATGACCTAATTAAATTTATTTTAAGCATTAATATGTGGACATGTGGAAGTAAAAACAACTCTGCCCTATGAGGCATCTTTGTGCATGCCAAACAGATCATATATTTAGATAGGATGAGGTTATCTGCTACAGGCCAGGGCATGTTAAGCATCCAGATTACGTCTTTCTCTTAGTACATCATGTTTGTGTCTGACCTTGATGGTTACACCCTGCTGTATATTATGCCACCCATGCCTTTGTACAATACTCAGTATTGTGCAGCATTTAACCAAAATGTGACAGCTGGGGACTTGTATGTCAAATCAGAGTGTGTGTGGCATACCAGTGTGGCATATTTTCAAAAGTATATGATATAGGTTTCTGTGAGATTAAAAAAAAAAGTGTTGACACCACTCCTGTCTTTGTGGTATAAAGTATATCTCATCAAGTATAAGTGAGTTAAATCTGTCACAAGGATCAGATACATAACCTTAACAGCTGTTTCTGCAGCTTTTAAGAATTTAAATTTAAATTTTAAAAAAAGATCCAGTAGTTAATTCTTAGTTAATGCCTAATTTTTGCATCGTTATTGTGAGTAGAAGAGAGGTGCAAAGTAGTCCAAGAGGCTTCTCTGTTCTGCAGTGTATGATCCATGAGCAAGGGAGAAGAGAAAAGAGTTCAAGGGGAATTCATTTACAGCAGAGGAACATCTGCATAAGTAGCATGGGTCTGCATGCTCTTACATAACAGAAGTAATGGCAGTTCATTTTTTTCCTCAGTGTGTGACAAATGCAGAAGTGCAGAAGGCTTCAGATCTGTTTTGCAGACAAGACCCAGTTAAATGCCATTTCAACATTAGAATGTGGAAGTTGTGAAGCCAGTCCTCTTCTTGAGGCGTTACTGTGCATGACAGACAGAGCAAATGCTCATCTTACATAAAGCTAGGTTTCAGGCCAGGGCATGATCCAGGTTTAAGTGCATTCCTTAGTACACCATGTTTCTGAGTAACTATGTCGCACATCGCATGATTACACCTGGTTCATGGCATATCCTCAGCCCTTGTTCTTATTTGTTTTCATACATATTCATAGAATGTAAAACTAGGGACTAAAGGAATTTATGCAAAAAAATAAGCTCTGAATAAAGCTGTTGTTTAGTGTACTAATACATGGAATGATATTACTTCTAGAATCATATTTTTGACATTGCTATTATTAGCAATTATGTAACAATGATTATTTTAAGAATGTTTTATTCAGATCAATAGCTATATCATACATGAAGATTCCTTGTACATATGGGGCTACATTGTTACTGCAGTCTGAAAGAATGTGCTTATAGCATGCACAGTATTTGATGTCTTGTTTACTTCAGCACATAATCCTCTGTGATGATAGAAATGGCAACAATGCTATGAAGGCTATTTTTCCCCAACATATTAAACATGGTTTTAATCTGTATAGATATCCACACACTAATTTTTCAAAGCGTTAGCTTGGATGACAGTTTATGACTCAGTAAATCAGTATAAAAGTGTCACACAGTGTGCAGTTGACTATATACAATGCATCATAAGGGTAATGCTGGGAAGAGGAGTAAATGTGAACCGTGGAAAAACTGGCTGAAAGCTGAGCAGTTAAACTGTCATGCAGGTGCACAACATTATCACCAACTGCTTGAGAAATCTCACACGTACACTCTGATATGGACACCTGGAGTCCATACCATAATAATAGGACACCTATTATTTTTTTTAACTGTTGTCACAGTGCACTCAAACACAAATACAGACGTGTAGTTCTGGTAAGCATAACTGAAATTAACTGGCCAGTTGATGTGAAGAAATAAATCTTACAGTATATGGGAGCAGACATTATTGCAAATATATTTGTTATATTTACTATAAACTACAGAAACACATTTGTTCAAATGTGATGAAAATCAAGTACATGCAGTGTAATTGCAGTGTGGTCTGTAATCCTATGAGTTAAAACTACATTAAATAGGACTTTGTATGCTGTGGGGTGTGGACAATGTATGCTGTAGGGTGTGGACACTGTCTCGTGTTTTAATGTTTCATTTATGAAACATCCGTCATAGAACAGCCAAACCAAACCTAGATGAGTTTAGTGGGTGTGGTGTATATCTGCAAGCATTCACCATGAGCTTAATTACTTAATTATACAGATGTGGATTCTGTTTCTTTTCTTTAAATTTATATTTATTTATCTCTCTGACTCATTTATAGGATACTGTCTTGTGTTTTGTCTTCTGACAGGATATGTTTTCTGTCTGTGTAGTAACTTTACTAGAGAATGTCTGTAATGTTTAGGACCAATTCATGTACGGAATTTAGCTGATTCACTCTTGGCTTAGAGTTGGGAGTGCACACTGGATTTATCCATTTTCAAATGTAGAATACATGCTTCTGTTATTATTATTATTGTTATTATTACTATTTTAGTAGTAGTAGTAGTAGTAGTAGTAGTAGTATAAGCAGTAATATTTGATAGTACCCTTGAGGCAGGTCAGTTTGTCGTGAATTGAAGATAATACAAATGCATCCAAATGCATTTGACTAATGCATCCTTGAGTGCACCCATACTTAATGTAGCCTATACCTATAATACAGCAAAGACTGGAGCAGGCTCTAAAGAGATGTTGTTCCTCTCTTCTTGGCTCCTACTCCTCCTCAGAAGCCTCAACATTGGCCAATAACCAGGCTAAAGTGTTGTCTAATGGTCAGGAGGTAAGTGAAGTGATGCTATGTATTGTTAACAGATGATTACCGTTTTATAGAACAGAAACAGAAATGCACATCCCACAGGCCCTTGCAGGCACAGAACACACAGGCAGTTTACATAGAAAATTAGTTTATACAAATTTGAATGCAGTTGTATCGAATAGCTTGTGGTTGTGCAGCAAATAATTGGTTTTAAGCTATATGGTACTAGCTATGACATATTCTATGAGTAAATGACAAAGCACTTTTGTAAGTCGCTCTGGATAAGAGCATCTGCTAAATGCGGTAAATGTAATGTAAATATGGTTATACTAATAGCTAGTTAGCCTATCTTATTGAAGATAAGAAGAGTCTATACTTATTATGCAAAGCAAATTAAGATACACAAAACCAAATGTTATGAACTACAGTCATGGCCAAAGGTTTTGAGATTGACTTTTTTTTTTTTTTTAAGTTTACTGTCTCAGTTTTATAGATCCTGTCGTCAGATGTTTATATGGTATAGTGAAATACAATTATAAGCATAAGTTTTTTAAACCTTTTATTGACAAATACATCCAGCTGACGCAAAGACTTAATACTTATAGTGTTGACCTTTCTTTTTTAAGATTTCTGAAATTCACCAATCTTGCCTGATGGCAACCCATTCTTGCCTAATTAGTGCTTGGAGTTGATCACAGTTTCTGTGTTTTTGTTTGTCCACCCTCTTTTTGAGGACTGACCACAGGTTCTCAATGGGATTGAGAGCTGAGGAGTTTCCTGGCCATGGATCCAAAATGTAATTGTTTTGTTCACCAAGCCACTTGGTTATCACTTTTGCCTTGTGACATGGTGCTACGTCATGCTGGAAAAAGCAATATTCATCACCAAATTGCTCCTGGATCATTGGGAGAAGTTGCTATTGGAGAATGTTTTGATACCATTCCTTATTCATGGCAGTGTTCATAGACAAGATTTTGAGCAAACCCACTCCCTTGGATGAGAAGCAACCCTACACATGAATGATCTAAAGATGCCTCACTGTTGGCATGACACAGGACTCATGGTAGTGCTCACCTTTTCTTCTCTGGACAATCATTTATCCAGATGTCCCAAACAGTCTGAAGGGGGCTTCATCAGAGAAAACAACTTTACCCCAGTCCTCTGCAGTCCAATCCTTATACTTCCTGCAGAATGTCAACCTGTACTTGCTGTTTTTCTTGGAGAGAAGTGGCTTCTTTGTGTCCCTTCTTGATACCAAGCCATCCTCCAAAAGCTTTCACCTCACTGTGTGTGCAGATGCACTCACACCTGCCTTCTGCCATTCCTGCGCAAGCCCTGCACTGGTGGTGACCCAATCCCATAGCTGCATCCTCTTTAGGAGACGGTCCTAGCACTTTCTTGACTTGCTTGGGTGCCCTGAAGCCTTCTTCAGTACAACTGAACCTCTCTCCTTGAAGCTCTTGATGATTCAATAAATGGTTGAATTAAATCAGCTGCCTTGTCCTCATTAACACTTTCTCCTGAGCTAATGAGAATATCACTGAAATGCTGTTAGCAGCCCATTTTGTGGCAAGGCTGAAATGCAGTGGCTGCAATGCAGTAAGTTAATTTTCATGGCAAGGAATGACTTTGCAATTAATTGCAATTCATCTGAATTCACTCTTCACTCTTCACAATCTAGAGTTAATGCAAATTGCCAACACAAAAACTTGGCAATACTAGTAAAAACCATTTCTATATAGTCATTGTGAGTTCCTGTTCATTCACCCATGATTATTTGTACTGTTTACTTTTGCTGTTCATTTTATTGTAGGTTAGACACCATAATCTTAAGTACTGTGGTACAGTGAGTCAGTCATGACTAATAAGTTTGTAGTTCTTTTTATCTTCTTCAGGGTAATTGGCCCAGTAACACAACTCAAATAATATGGTGGGAGAACTAAATACTTGTGCATTTTTTCATCAAAGAATTCCTGTTTAGTCATAAATATGGTATTGTGCTATTGTGTTGTCTTTAATATTCTAATGGTTACAACTATGAGAGAAAACCTTTACATAATTACACTGATGCAAATATTATCAGATCCAAAACGTCTGTCAATATTGTCAAGCCTACTGGGTTGCCAGTCACTAAAAACTAAAAACTAAATAGCTTGTTAAAGTGAAACTACGGGGAGAAAGTCCCTGCATTTATGACAAAGAAACTTTATTGCCAGAAAATACCCTGACATGAGAGAAAAAAGAGATTAGGATGACTTCGTTTGCATTTTCTTGTTTATGTTGATTTACTGAAACAGGTTCTTATAATGTATTTATGGGAAATGATCACAAGAAAGATGACACCTATTTATGAGAACCATTTGGGAAATAAGCAGACACCATCAGGGCAAAGTAACATCACACCCTGAGAGCCAGACTCAGAACAAGCCAGCCAAAAAGCTTATATCTCCACATTGTACAAACACAAGCCCTGTCATGTATTCAATAGCTGACATTATAGACATTAGACAGTAATGAATTTGTCAACTTGCATTCACATGATTGTGGTACTGTGTGATCAAAGCAGTTGCATCATACCAGTGAACAGTGTTACCTGACAGCAAACATCAAGCACGTGGAATAAGGAATAAACTGTTTTGACTTATTAATACTGCAGTTCTTGTTCACCTGTTGTTTAATGAGTCTCTGAAAATTTTCACAAGTGAATCTCATTTACAGAGTACTGGCAGGCTGCACATGGGAGGAGAGCTGTAAAGAAATCATCTTGTCTTATGACCTGCACAGATATAACCATATAGCATCATAAAAAGCCACAGGTGGGAATACAATGTATAAATTTGTCATATGTGTAACTGCACCACAATATTGTTAAGACCAAAATGAATGTCACTAAAGGACAACTAGTACATCTACTTTGTCACCCAGTAAAATTTGTTTTCCTGGTTTTAGACATTGTCAGTCACTGTGTGATTCTGGCCATTTAAGAAGTTTGAAAGCCAGTTACCATCTAAACACATCAAACACCTAATGACCTTTACAGACTAGTTCCACAAACAATTATGATGGTAGCCTATGCCAAACATCTAGGACCTGTACTGTGTTTCGGGGCTTAATGCTTAGTCAACAAGGTGGATCAAGTATGTGCTTGAAATAAAATCAGCAAATATGTGAACTAACAAAGTTAGTCCTAAGGTTTGTGCCTACAGCTACAGCACTGAACACATCATCAAACCTTTGTAGTAAAGTTCCAAACGTACTGTCCACATACCATCAGCATGCCTCTTCACCCACACAGAACAACAGAAAAAAAAATGTGTGGGTGTGTCTTGTCTGTGCATGCGTCAACAGGCACTAGTGTGTTATAAATCCCCACCAAAGGCCAAACACAATGTACTTTCCCGGTGTCTGCAGCTGTAGGGCGGAAGATTCAAAAGCTTCCGATTACAGTTCCTCAATAAAAGCATGGGTATGACCATCATAAAACTCCCAACCTGATGTACACTTATTTAAAAGGAAATAACATCCTTAAGATTGGGTGTGTCAGTCAATGTTCCATGTTGAAGAATGTTTTGTTTGTGTCCATCTCTGTTCCATGAAAGAAGTGGATGTTGGTTTGGCCTTCACATGAAATTTAGCTCTTGGTTGTTTCTCCTTAATAATGGAAACTTCACTGAAATTCCCTCTCTCCATTACAGTAAATTTCAGTGTAAGAAAAGAACTTAGCATGTTTAGTGCCTCTTGAAATACTTCTTGGAAAATATGAGGGAAAAAATGACAGAAAGATGTCATTGTGATTTATGAAACAGCTTACACAAAATGTTAGTTAATCTTCAATGGTAAAATTTCATCTTCATCAAAAGACAAAACACAAAAGCTAAAACTTGTTGATAAGCGAAATTTCCAGCATCTGTCGAGACTCCATAATCCAAAGCTTTCCTCAAATTTCAAACAAGGTCACTGTTCACAGAATCAAGCCTTCATACAATAATCAAAACCATAAGGATAAAGGACTCTGAGACATGGAGGAATGCTTTGAGATCCATTGCTACATTTTACCCTCAATCAGCATTAATGTAACATTATTCAACAAGTACAAAAATACAATCACTTGTATCTGGTCTTATTAACTAGAATAATGAAAAACAAATTCTCTTAAAAAACAAATTCTGTTATAGAAGTCTATCTCACTGCGTTTGATAAAACCACATTCCTTTTGGCAATCTTGCTTTATTGGTCTGTGCCGGAGGTTTCCTAGAGGTTTATACTTATGCATTGTGTTGTTATTAGCAAATATAATTAATGGTTTGCAACTTCAAATTTACATAATTCTAAAGTTCCTCTATCTGTGTGTAAAACAAAGTTGAAAAGAAATAATGTTTAAGTCAGTTTTAAGGACACTTGCTAAAATAACTTTAAAATTAATATGGACGTTCCAAAGCAAGGATGAATTAGCAAAATCAATTTAGAAAAAACTAACCTTATTTACATAGACAACTAGCTAGCCAGGTAGATCAATACACTGATTTATTGTCCATTTCTGGAAAAATGCCATATCTAAGCAACATTCATAGGATAAGTGTGTCCTGAAATGAACTAAAGCCATAAATATTGTTAATATTACTATCACTCCATCCTTAAGCATTCTTATTGGTTAGTGAGATTAACATTATCTGTGTATAGGTCGGTGACCAGTGATTACTCACACTTCACACTCACTCCATACATTATATAAAAGCCCTAAAATAAATATTCCACCCAATCCAGAAAATTGAGGTGGAGGATTTCCAGTTTGGACCCATTAGCATGACTCCTAACATTAGCAGGTCTCTACTAGAGTTGATTATTATGAGCAATGCTAACATTGCAAGTATTGCTTTAACTGAGCGCCATAACTGTAAATATACAAAGGATAAGATGTCAAATGTCTTGCGCCAAACCATTACACTGTCCAAATCAGGTGTTCCCAACAGCTGTTCTATGTTATTCTAATCTATGTGTTCTCACAATCTGGCAAACCATATGTATGCAAACAGAGGTTGCACTGTCTGAAAATGCACTTTTAATTACAAGTTTTTAGTCAATAAAATTTGGAGATAAGACAATCAGATTTATCCGATTTACAATACTTTGCTTTGTACTGTATGTCCTGTCCCGCATCCAACACCATGCATTGTACCTAATAAAAATAGTTTGTCTGACAGTATTACTCCTTTGTGTTTTTTATGCTGATTATGGAGTTTGGGGTTTTACTAAGGTCAAAATGTCTATATATGAAGTAGTGCATAGATCAGACCTTTCTTTATACAATTAAGGACTATATGTTCTCTGACTGAGCTTTCTAAAATGAATAAAATATCCAGGATTTGACTTTCCTTTCATGTTGGCCTTTGCGTTCTAGTCACCATACCCTGTGTGGCTCTTTGAATTACTATAACCATTCTTTATAGGTCCTGCTATCTCACACACAATTAGTCAATCATGTACACATCCTATACACAACCATTGGTTAAACTGCTTCACAGTGTGTGCATGTAGCTGCTTCACAGAAGTGTGTGACCAGAGAGCATACATGAAGTTTACTTTCTATATGATTTTTTGTATGGTGCCTTAACAAGGCCTAATAAAAAAAAAAGTAAAAACAAATTTGACAGAATTATAGATTTGAAGTGTCCAAAGTTTGTGTGGAAACCTGTATTTGACTACATTCCCACATGTGGTTTGTTCATCTGCCTTATTAAAATGGCATTTTCCTCTCTAAACTCACCAGAACATTGTCCAGTGAAGTATTGGATTTATATGGCAACTATCATTTATTAATTTATTCAACCCCCCCCCCCCCCCCCCCATCCACCCCCCTTCACACACACACACACATTTTTATAAACCAAATTGTGGTCACCCTAATACAATTTACAATTGCACTGTCAAACTCCAGCTTCCTATTGCTTGTCTGTAACTTATCATCATTGACTCTTTGTGTCTGAAGAAGACAGTCTCTATTTTGACTGAGGAAATGTCACCTTCCAGTTACACACAACCACAAACCCATTCACACACAAAAAAACAACTAATAAGCAGCACTTAATTACAGGGAACATAATCTGGGGACATGCACAATGATACAGAATGCTGCTATTGTCCTATCAATCAAAAGCAAATAATTCCAAAGCTACAACGTATAAACCTAGAACAATTAAACCTTTAAAATATTTTGTTAACTGCATCTCTAGACAGTACAGAATTTAACAACCTAGGCACCTAAAGTACAGATGCAGTTTGTGTCTAAGACATTGTATGGAGACTTTAGCAATAAATGAAGTCACAAGACCTAGTGCATGTAGTCTATCATCATGTCTAATCTCACACTTTGATGACAGCATTTAACCATTACTTAGACTTAAGAAACATGTTATTAGTGTAGAATAGTATAGTATGCTGTAATTGTTGACATAGATCTGTATAACTTGAGGTTAAATAATAATTCCATCTGATGTCAGAATGAAGACTACAAACACTCGCTCTCCTATTTACCCCACATTATTTATGACTTTCTATATGTTTTATACCCCCCTTATAGTTGGACACAGTGAAAATAAATAAATAAATAAATAACAAAGTTTTAAAAGTCCTCCGATGAGGGTTGGGGCTATATATACACAAACAAACACAAACACGCACACAGTTATCCCTTGAATTGGTTTTAAAAATAAAGATACTATTTGGCTACACTTTGTTTAATATTTATTTAATAAAATAAGATAGTTCATAGCCATGCTCATTAGTCACATGAATTTGATGCAGTTGCAGTTCTGAAATATGGTTGTTGGTCATGGCTCACTAGTATGTCTATACCAACACCTTTACAGAGCTATTTTTAAAGCTGCTTCCTTCATAGTTCATTAGAGCTGTGGCTCTGGCAGCTATCTTAACAATGTAGCCCCCTAAAGTCATAGAATGACCCAGTTCTTTCAAATGAGCCTTTGGGCTGGTATGTTAGTTCTAGTGACTTATATAGTACCCAGGGACATCTTTGTAGTGATCATAGTTACCTTGGTGGTGACAAAAAAAAATGTTCATCATCTCTTGCATTGATTGCTGCAACATTTTCATCATTGGTCTGCTCAAATGCCTTCAATACATTCAAAACCGAGCAGCCAGAATCATATTTCTACCAAACAATCTACACACATTATCTTTATTTTATATCAGGTTTTTTGATTACCATATATTCTGTATAAACTTCTCTTTTTCATGGCCCTATTCATACCTACCAAACTGTATTGTTACATTCATACAGTCACTATTACACAAACATAAGGATGGACAGAGCCATTTCTCTCCAGAAAGTAAACACAGCTTCTTGTTTAGTCCCTCTAGTCAAAATTGGACTACTGCAACTCACTCCCAGTTGGTCTCGTGTACACTGTTAGGTCCTTTCAACTGATCCAAAATGCAGCTACATTCAATCTCTGCTAGTTCTCCCACATTACTACTGCGTTCTTTCACTGGCTTCCTATAATTGCATTTATAACACTTACACTTGCCTGCAAAGGTGAAAGTGTACCAGCCCTTGAGCTCAAAAGTATCATTTCAGCCTGAAGTACAGCTCAGCTTCACCCACCATCCCTTAAGAATTAAGGAAAACAAGTATTAAGACTTTTCTACAAGTTGTGTCAAGGGGGTGGAATAAACTTTTGTGCAAAGATTTTTTTGAAGGATATTGAATAAAGCACTTCTGCCAGTCAATCTGCCAAATGGTGTAAATGTAAATATATGGCAGATTGGTTAATGCTACTGCTCCCGAACTCTGAAATGCTCTGCTGCAATCTGTCTGTGACTGCTCTTTATGCTGTTCTTTGTTTTTTTCCTGTTTGTTTCCACCTCTGATGTAATGTCTTTGGGTTTGTGAAAGGCAGTTTATAAATATAACTTCTTCTGATTATTATGTTGTTGTTGCTGTTGTCAGGACTCTCAACAATGTCTACTAATCTTCCCCCTGGAAGGCTATAATACAGCAAAGACTGGGGCAGGCTCTAAAGAGATGTTGTTCCTCTCTTCTTGGCTCCTACTCCTCCTCAGAAGCCTCAACATTGGCCAATAACCAGGCTAAAGTGTTGTCTAATGGTCAGGAGGTAAGTGAAGTGATGCTATGTATTGTTAACAGATGATTACCGTTTTATAGAACAGAAACAGAAATGCACATCCCACAGGCACAGAACACACAGGCAGTTTACATAGAAAATTAGTTTATACAAATTTGAATGCAGTTGTATTGAGTGGCTTGTGGTTGTGCAGCAAATAATTGGTTTTAAGCTATATGGTACTAGCTATGACATATTCTATGAGTAAATGACAAAGCACTTTTGTAAGTCGCTCTGGATAAGAGCATCTGCTAAATGCAGTAAATGTAATGTAAATATGGTTATACTAATAGCTAGTTAGCCTATCTTATTGAAAATAAGAAGAGTCTTTACTTATTATGCAAAGCAAATTAAGCAACACAAAACCAAATGTTATGAACTACAGTCATGGCCAAAGGTTTTCAACTTCTGGGCAAAATCTTGCCTGATGGCAACCCATTCTTGCCTATTTAGTGCTTGGAGTTGATCACAGTTTCTGTGTTTTTGTTTGTTCACCCTCTTTTTGAGGACTGACCACAGGATCTCAATGGGATTGAGATCTGGGGAGTTTCCTGGGCATGGACCCAAAATGTAATTGTTTTGTTCACCAAGCCGCTTGGTTATCACTTTTGCCTTGTGATGGTGCTTCGTCATGCTGAAAAAGCATTGTTGGCCAAATAGCTCCAGGATCGTTGGGAGAAGTTGCTATTGGAGGATGTTTTGATACCATTCCTTATTCATGGCAGTGTTCTTATGCAAAAATTTGAGCAAACCCACAAATGAATGGTCTCAGGATGCCTCACTGTTGGCATGACGGGACTCATGGTAGTGCTAAACTTTTTTTTGTGTGTTCACCTTTTCAAATGCACTCACACCTGCCTTCTGCCATTTCTGAGCAAGGTCTGCACTGTTGGTGACCCAATCATGTAGCTGCATCCTCTTTAGGAGATGGTCCTGGTACATGCTTGACATTCTTGGGTGCCCTGAAGCCTTCTTCACTGCAATTGAACCTCTCTCCGTGAAGCTCTTGATGAATCGCTAAATGATTGATTTAGGTGCTATGTTACAAGCAGCAATGTCCTTGTCTGTGAAGCCCTTTTGATGCTATACAATGACTGCACGTGTTTCCTTGGCAGTAACCATGGTTAACAGAAGAAAACTTCCAAGCGCCACCACCCTTTTAAAGCAACCAGTCTGCTCTTCTAATTAGCATGACAGAGTGATATCAGCTGCCTTGTCCTCATTTATACTTTCTCCTGAGCTAATGAGAATATCACTGAAATTATGTTAGCAGGCCATTTTGTGGCAGGGCTGAAATGCAGTGGCTGGAACACAGTAATTTTTGTGATTATGTTAATTTTCATGGCAAGGAATGACCTTGCAATTAATTGCAATTCATCTGATCACTCTTCACAATCTAGAGTTAATGCAAATTGCCACCATAAAAACTGAAGCAGCAAATGTTTTGAAAACCAAATTTTGTGATGGTCTCAAAGCTTTTGGCCATGACTGTACATTTGGAATTAAATTAGCTTTTAGAGGGCTTTACACATTGTTTCCTACTCACTAAAATCTATTTGATATGCCTTTCTGAAATGCACTTAACATCTGTGAAGAGTGAATATATTTTTGTGCAAAAAGTTTAGTTTTGAAAAGCATTTTGTTTCAACTGTACATAGACTACAGATGCTACAATTCAGACATCTTAGTCAGATAAGCAGGAGCAATATGAGAATATCAGCCGTGCTGTTTGTAATATCATTAAAATGTTTCAGCACACAAATACAATAAAATGGATAAAATGTACATAAACCAGACACAAACCACATTGTCTTCAGTTGAATTTTTGTCAAACTCTTAGTGGTAAGCAAACACAAGCTGGAAATAGAGAGAGCATTTGATCAATTCAGTTACCTTGTGCAGTGGACTTTTTCAGGAAATATATTTTATAGTTATTCCATCCATTTATGATGTATCTGCTTTAAGCCAAATTTGAGAATTCTCTCCAAAATGGGGCTCCCCAAATTATGAATATGTGGGATTGGATTAAAAACCTGAGCATTCTAAATGCAAATATTTCAGAAATGTCTACAGAACTTTGTTATACAGTGTCATTTAGGATAGTGTAATTAGTTACCACCTGTGTTATTTGGCTCAGGTAACCACAGCAGGTGCTGATCCAGGCAGCAGGTATGATACAGTGTGCCATTTTCGGGTAATCCCCATTAGGCCCTAAGGAAGGACAGGTAACCAGAGACAGATCGCAGCTGAACAAACAAAAGCACTGACACAACACTCTGAGGTCTCAGAGTGGTACTAGTCCACCAGTGGGAGAACTGAGCTATGACTCTATAAACAATTTTTCCATGTCCAACCTTACGTCCAGACTGAAACATTACATCTAGACTGACCTGTAATTTAGCTATAAATTGGCTCCTTGAATTTAAAAGTAGTGACTTTTTTGGCAAGTTTATTTAGCTGTCTATTCAATTGATGATAGGTTAACAACTAAATTAAAAAGAAACCTTTCTTTTATAGGTATTGCCTAATAAATCAGAATATCAAATCAACATATTTAATCTCTATCATTAATTGGTTCACTGCATAAATATTCTGAATATCTGTTTTCTTGGGTTGTCTGAGCATGTGGCTTTTTATGTGAAACTGATAAGATGATAGGCCTATGGTATATCCTTAAAAACAAGGGCCAGGTTTCACCACCCACACATGGAATATATTCCTATCATTAAGGAGCTATTGTGATGTTATGATGACCTTTTACCATGCATATTGTAATATACATATGCAAAAGGTTTTTTTTTTATCATCAGCCTTAAAAACTTATTTTAGTTGTATTTTATGATTTTAACACTTAGAAAACAAAAAAATGACATACAAAAATGTACTATCCCTTTTGTTATTAAAAAAATATGCATATTAAATATGTAATTTTTCCTTTAGATTTGTTTATTGACTAATTATAGCCATTTGCCAGTATTATAGATAGGTATTCATCCAGCAGTTTATATAAGACATTTAAATCATACACTGCTCAGGCCAATTCATCAGCATTGATTTTTTAAAAATAAGTTTTTAATATTTTGAAAAAAAGCAATCATCAAACCATCAACTTTCAAAATAACTCCATTTGTTTTATATACACACACACACACACACACACACACACACACACACACACACACACACACACACTTTCACATCTCTATGTATATTAGCTAATAATGGTCACTTGTCACACATAGATGCCCATCTAGCAGTTTAGAAAATAATGTACATTTTGTTAAGTAAATTATGTAAGTTTATTATTAATAGCCCATAAACAAAGCAACTTCCTCTACTTTTTCTGACATTTCTTTTTTAATGAGAATAGACATTTTTTTCCACCCTCATTTATCTTCCAAACTACTGCTGTTTGATAAGAGAATCACACTGAAACCATTTTCAGAATGTGTAATTTCTTGTTAATTCCTCTGGTAAACAGCCTAGGTATATCACTGTAATGTGTTTACTGTTCCAAGCTTTTGTAAAAAATAATTTCAAACATTATTCTGGTTTCTTTCAGTAATTTGTATTTCTGGTCTCATTGATATGAGTGAATGGCCTACATCCTCAATTTCACATCATCTCCAACAGTGGTGTGGGTGTCCTGCTAATACTGACTTGGTCTTTAAAACTAGCATGTTCACATTATACCATCTTTCTCTCATGAAAAGCTTGTGGTTTTTAAGTCAAGCATCTCTGTTAGAGTGGTATATGAGGTTACCCATAACAGAGGTTTCTCCATTTTGGCTGTAGAAAACTATAAAGGTTCTTAAGCTTTCTAAGATCATAAATTTCCCCATTACCAGAAACAATAAAGGAAATACCTCATTACCCACTGTGGAATTCAACGGACATTTTTGGCATTACTGCATCGTTTTTTTTTTTGTTTGTTTTGTTTTTTATTTCCTGGTACACATTGTCCTCTTCCATATATGTGGGCAGCCGAGGGGCAAGGCCATGACAATCCCCATGGTTAGAGCTTGTAGCAACTGGAGGAGGCTGGCAGGTAGGAAGGGTCCTAAATCCACACCATTTATATTTGCTAGGAAGTAATATCTTTGCATCCCTTGGGTGGAACCAACATGTGACAAACAAAGTAACAAACATTAACTGGATAAAGGACCTATAGTCAACTCTAATTATAACCTCTATCTAGACCAGATGCTTTTGGGCAAGCTTTTATATGGTTTGCCCAACATATAGAATCAATAGATGAAGCCTCTTATTTTCCCCCATTTTGTCAGCTGGGAACCAATTTTATAGTCTATGCAGAGTCACTGATAACAGAAAACCTGAAGGATGTCTGAATGTTCAGTACACAGCATCTGATGCAATGAAGTATAAATTTTTACTAAAGTAACATCGTATCCCAAAACCTTTCAGTGGGCACACGGCTCAACAGACATCAAAACTTAGGAGAAGAAAAAGGAAAAAATCCAATTTAATAAAAAAAATACAGTGTAGTGGTACATTGAAAGATTAGTCTTTCCTACAAACTATAAACATCTGGTTGTGTATTAGCCCTTTTAGTAATTTATGTATTTGTCTTTACTGCTTTTAGATTAGGAGTCATGTATGAGAAATCACAGCGTTCTACATGGAAAAAAAAAATCAGGTCTTATAGAAAGATAAGCCTTACATAAATAGTTCTTATGCTGAAGCTGAAAATGTATGCAAAGAGTTCAATCTTGCTTTCACTACTTTAAGACCAAGATTCATGTATGAGAGCTTTCTACAGCAGTCACTATCTATTATTCTTATGAATAAATAACTGATCATTTAATAACTAACTAGTATAAAAGATGTTTGAGCTTCATTTTAAAGTCCAGGTATCAATCAGCTCCAGAATCAGTTTTGTGAATCATGAAGGTATTTTCTATCAGTTTCCAGTAAACATTTGAATAAAAAAATAAATTCCAGACTCTGACAAAAGCAAAAGCAACCTTAGAATGGGTTACCTGTGGCCACACAATATAGGTAACCAAAAATAACTTCCCCTTGAGATGTGCTCCAGTTTTTACTGCGTGGATTCCTTAAGGTCCTTTATTCCTTTTTAGAGATATACGAAGTTATTTAGAAGGTCCAATGGAACTTATCTTCTAAAAAAGGCAATTCCAGCCCCAATCCCTGCCACAGTAGCAATGGTCATTAACGCATTCCTCAGTTTCGACTCAGGATCCGAAACGTGAAAAAAATCCACAAAACCATCCTGAATAGGGAAAAAAAAACAAGTTAACATTATTCCTACTTCACAAAATAACAACAAAAAACTCAGGAAACACAGAGGCATTCTAATTCAGTCTGTGTAGTTTCTCAGTCTCATAGGACAGGAAGGTTACATTCAGTCAAAGTACCGTATCCACAAAAATGTTTAACCCTTTAAAGTGTACATAGACAAGTCAATGACAAACTATAGCTTCTGCCTCTATTCCATATGCAGTTAGAGTTTAAAAATGTATATAACAATGAATACTTAAAAGTATTAAATGTCAGCTCACCCATGCTTTATTTTTCAATAGCCAGTCCCTTTTGTCAGAAAGGAGATAAGAGGAGATTTCTTCTCCCACCAGACGCACACGGTGGCCTTGGCCCTTCTCATTATGATATTTGCACACCATGGACCCAAAGGCCAGCAAACTGGCAATGCGGCCCCAGTTGGTTTTGCCATCACTGAACATCTCCTTAGCTACTGTCGTAATCACACGCATATCTTCGCCTCTCTCCTCCAAATTCAGTTTCACAATCATACCTAAGGAATAGTACATTTTTCCATATAATCCACACACAGAAATAACAAATTTAAATGCTTCATTAATTCGATTTAATTAAATAGATTTAAATTCATTAACATTAGTGGCTGACAGCACCCAAACACGGATACGAGAGTTTAAATCTAAATACACTAGCTCTTTTGTATTAGCTAGTTAGCTACATTTAGTAATTGGCAACAGTAAAGGGCATCTTATTCTACAACTGTTAGAGCAAATATGCTAAAGCGACCTAAATTAGTAACAATGAAATTAACATCCGGCGTGTTTAAAGCATGGTTTAAATAAAGCTGCACTTTTTGACTGGGGGCGTTTCATGTCAAATAACTTGAGCACACAAGTCCCGAAACATTATCAACACCATCGACTTTACCTTTATAAGCAAGTTCATGCTTCTCCACCAGGCTGTTTACAACGCGCTTCATTGTTCCTACGACCTTCCTATGACGACTGTAGTAATTAGAACGGCCTGTAAGCTCGAGAAGCGAATCGTTAATGATTTCTCGCGTGTCGTTCTCCAGAGTTCTGCCCTCCGTGAAGCGAACTACGCTCAACTCCTCGCAGTCTGACTCGGGGGAATTTGGTAACGAGCCTTCGCCAATGACCCTTTTGTCAGAGGTGATTCCTAAAGATAGCACGGGTCTCATTCCTGGTCCGGAGCTCTCCTTGCTGTAACACATATCTTGTGGATTAATCATCTCGTCCGTTTTCCCTACTTAAAAGTCTTTACCTTAAACCTCAAAACATCAAGAAAAATACTAACGTTACATTTTCCCGCAAGAAAACTAAGAAAATCTACCTAGCTACAATCCCCAGACGTTCAAAGATCGAAGCGGAAGTGTTACGTGATATTTTACAGATATTTTCAAGGGGAAGGAACTGTCGCCCCGCCTTTAAGAAGGCACGTAGGCAACGTATTTCACATTCCTCACAACTATTGGACTGAACCATTTGTACCCGAAACGCTTCCGAGTTTTGCAATGTTAGATTTTTTTTTAAACAAAAGCACGGAACCTAAGACACTGACGTTAATAAAGAAACAAAGCAAGCTATTAAAAACGAACAAAAACTCAACATTGTTTCTTTATAATATAGTTAATCCCTACTATATTTTTAAGGTTTATTTCTCAGCGATCCGATCGCAGATTTATGTTGAGACATCGTGCTAACGTTATGTCGTCATGGATACAAATTTATTTATGTAACACTTTTTACAACAGCCGTTTACAATATGATGCAAATTAATAAACTACTAAACAATTTACTTCCAATTCCATGGATGTTTACTTTCCATATTTGTTTACCTGTTTGGGATTGACGTCAAATGCATCACTAAGATACAGCCTTTACAATTGCGCCCCCTCATGCCAAGTATAGAGCTGTTTATATACACATTCGTCATCCAGTTCTCTCCTACAGAGCACGTATCTCAAACAAGATAAACAAGACTTCTGTCCACATCATGTCAATGTAAAACTTTATTTCAGAGTCAGACAAAAATGTTCAGCTCTTCTTCCACCAGCCAGTCTTTCATGACCATTTTAACATCACTGTAGTCTTTGACACTTTTTTTTTTGCTATTTGGACATATACATTCCTATCATCAACAACAAACCCATAGCTGTAATATGTAGTCTTCATAAATCATAAATACAGAGGGGTATGATGCATGCATAACTGTCTTCATAAAAGCACTGAATACACTGATCCATAAAGTTGACATCAATACTGGTACTCCATAATTTCCAAGCAGTATAAGGGCAGTTCACATTAAAAGATACACTGAGTTGGATTGTTTCACACATTATTAAACAGTTCTAATCACCTGTATGGCTTGTTGGGCTTCTTGTTTCTAAAGCAGTTTTTCAAATTTCAGTGAAAAATACAGAAGTTCATTGTAATATACATCTTTTGGTGAATTTAATACCCTTTACTCAAGAACATGCTTTGCAATAGTTAACTCAGCTTGTTGTATAGGATTTCAATGAGAAAAATTTGTGGTTCCTATACATACAATATTAACGAAAAGGCGATATTGCAAAAGAAATATTGTAGAAAATGACCACAGCTAGTTAATTATGGAAATAAAGAACTTTTGTAAAATGTCAAAGACATCAAGATATGAATGAAAAATACAAATTAAAAATGCACTCTATTTACAATTTGGGAGCAGCTAAAAGAGGTTATGTTTACACTTAACATATTCAAAATAAAACACAACATTTAAAACTGAACAATGACATGCAAAATGCATACCTTTCATTCTGCAAGTTTCCACATAAATTGTTTACAACCTTCCAAGAAATAATTAAAACATTCATCTTTCCTGTGGATGCGAGATGCATAACCCTTTCACAAAGAATCCGACTCATTTTGCAGACTGTGAATGAGATAATGCAATGCTCATCTTAATATTTATTTTACATTATAATCCATTCTTTTGAAGGTATTTTGATGATATATCCAATCTATTCCAATTCCTGTTCAAAGTTTATACTTGGGAAATCATTCAAAATACTTAATGTTGTAGCGCCTAGTTTTGATTTATATAACACAGATGGCTTGTTTAACCAAGGTCTGAAACAATGATTTTGTCACATGGCACAAAAGCTCAGTTGCACCTAAAAAGCCACCCTACTCATCTGACTTGAGTGACTTCCCATTGGGAACCTGGACATGTAAACAGTAGGACAATAAGTTTTATGTAATCTTTTTAAAGTGAATGCACTCATTCATTGAAATTATTCAAAAGGTACAATATAAGTCAAAATTAGTTTCTCAACCTGCCTGTCTGTTCTCTTGGTTTCCTTACCCAACACATTAACATTTTTAGTATAACCGCTTCATGATCACAGACTGAATGATTGTTAATTCCTGACCTGTATAATAAAACAGAAAAAATAGTTAATTTACAATCTCATTTATGATTATTAATATATCAGTGCTCAAACCTATTGAGCCTGAGCTATTCCATATACTCAGTACAAGGCTGCATGGTTTTGATAAATTACGCGAAATAAGTTGCCCTGAAATTTCAGGAATATAGTTTGTGCTTAGTCAGTTCTTTAATTTAAGCACTTTTGATTATCATGGCACATAAATATATATTTTGGTCTACTCTCATACTAACATTAGCCTGTTGATGCACAGATTCATCTTAGTAACTTCAATGCACATATTTTTATATATATATATATATATATATATATATATATATATATATATATAAAATTAAATCAGATTGAGATGAACAATGACCAAGGTGGCAAACATGCATCTACTGCCAAAAGTAGTTAACTAAAACATCTATAAGCTTTTATTAAACAATCTTGATTTGCTAGGTTAAAATGCCAAAGAGAATAATCTCTATGAACCTGTTGATGACATTGGTGTATCAATTAGGCATCTATTTCCATTTCTGTAGCCTCCACAGTTTCAAACAAGACCTTGATCTCATTCATGTAGAGGGTATATAGATCGTAAAGTGCATTACAGTCCAGAGAGGCCTCTGACCTCAACTGGCCCTTCCCTGAACTGACTGCTTCCTAGCCAAATGTGTGGAGTTGGGTCAGGTGGGTGGGGGTGGATTTGCTGAGCATGGTGGATGAGACTAGAGCTGTTGAGATGAAAGAAGTTTAAAATGAGCCTTACTACCCCCAAAATGAAGCAAATAGTGTGCAACTAACCCTGGTGGAGCTTGGAAGCTGAGGAGAGAAAATACGGAGCAGGGTCACCCAGGACCCGAGGTACCGATTACCCAACCAGTTTGCTTGTGACTAAGGAGGACTTTCTTTGTGGCAAATCTTGCGGAGTTGGAATGTGATCTCCGGTGACGATGTTCTTTTCTGGACCAGCTGCTGCTGGCAACTGCTTGTTCTTCATCTTTGCCTTGGCCATGTTGTAATCACCTGAATCAAAGTACTTTTGCTGAAAAAGGTTAAAAAAAGAGAATGCTGATCAATTCAGCTTTATAAAAGTGAAGCCTCATTTAAGAAGCAAAGACATGCACAATGGGAAACATCTATCTTAATACAGCCACCTACTCCTTTCTGGAGTCTTTTCATCAGAAACTCTGATCCTCCTGGCTTTTGGCTTAAGTTAGGGTACTTTGCTTTTAGTTTAGCCTCTTCTGTCCTCACAGGATTTGAGTTGGCGTCTGGAGATTCCTGGAGAAAGAAATGTGGTTAATGGTGTATGATGGATGAAACAAGAAGAAAACGTCAAGTCACGCACGGGCACTCTCACCATCAAGGAATATGAACACATTGTGAATACCAAACCTGTATGAAAACCTATGATGCACTTGTTCTTTGAACCAGACTCCACATGTCTTCTTATTAGGCAACTTGCTAAAGATGTGGTGAGTTGTAATAAACTCAAATAAAAGATCAATTAAAACACCAACAACAGTGTTTGTGCTAAGATCAAAACAAGTCTAAAAATGTGATTATATTCAAGAGACAGGTGGCCTCTACAGTACATGACATTTCTTATTCCTGGATAGTGCTTCTGAGTTTTAGTTTAGTGTAAATGATGACTGAAGAAATAAAATAAGGGGGATTTGAGTAAAAACACATCACAAACAAACAACACATCTAACATTTAGATTGCTCTAGAAAAACTCAAGGGTTTTGAAGTAGAGTTTAATGCAAACAAGATCATTTGCTATTTTACCATTTTTAGATGCTTATGAAGGACCATAGAATTAACATTCACACTGCCAGAGCCAATAAGTGCAAAGAAGGCAAAGGAATGTTCTAGCCTATGACATGTTCAAAATCTATAAAATAAAAACTTTGTATTATAAACATGAATTATTCTGATTAAGATTGGGATTGGTGGCAAGACAAGATCCTTTGCAATGAGAAGAAATGTTCAATCTGCACAGTATTAGTACATACCTTGAATAACTTGACAGACATCACTGTACCAGTGTGCCACAGGGCCATGACTGTACATGTTATATTTCCACATGCAACAGCAACTATGCATGCAAGAATATCCTTATTAACTCAGATACCCCAAGCCCCATTTCAATAATGAACATAATCCACTCTATTAAAGTCACTTTTTCACTGACTCAAAAACCAAATGAAAACAATCAGCTTAGCAAACCCAGTAAACAGCTTTAATAAACCTGTGGTAGGCAAACAATTCATTACATGATTAATGCATGGGTTGATAGGCTTGATATCAGATGAAGGCTGTAAGACTAAACAAAGAACACAGCACACTAAACAGGTCACAAAGCATTCAACTGAATGATAATAACTGAACTGATATGCTACACCCTGCTATGTTTTTGTCCTACCAAGACCGAGTCCTACAACAACAACAACAAAATTAAGCAGATTAAAACATACAAACCCCTTAAGGCTCCTCTTATATATTTACATCTGTATATTCTTGGTTTGGCAAAAAACTGCAGTAGAAAGCAATAGCGATTCCATACTCTAAGGAAATGCGGGGATAAGGTTCAGTGCAGTCATACACTTGGATCCATGCCCAGATGATTCTGACAGAGTATGCTGAACACCAACTTGTTTTCACATGTTTTTGCAAAGCTACACAATGTTCCAGTCAAATTCAAATCTAGTCTTAACTTACCTAACACTTCAGGTTTCAAAATGCTTGCACATGTCTCCATAATCAATGATAATCATGAATGTAAAACTGACATTACCACTATATTGGCAACCAGGACCAACACCAGGATCATAATGAGGTACATACTGTAGCAATGTGACTTTCTTTACATAAAGTTAAAAACTGCATTGATTGAGGCCTGGAACTGCTCATTCTAAATACCTTCATGTTTTTCACTACTTCAGTGCTGCTTTATAGTTTTACCTTAATGTCCATAATGAAGATTCAATTCTTCACTTTTACTACATCAACCTTTAAACATGGAAAACAAAATTATGCAGGGATACTCATTTCCTGTTTAAATAACATTTAAAACTATTTAAAGAGGAAATGGGTTATTCCTTTCACAAAAGAGCTTTGACTCAAATTGAATTGCTTTGATTTTCCTTTACTTATGTTTTAATTCACTAATAATTATGTACTAAACTTCAGTTTTTAATTTATTTACTAAAGTATTTTTATCTGAAAACCTGCAATTAAAAAAATGTCTGCAGATTGGTTTTGCTGTTAATAATCTTATTTTAGTTTATACCAAACGGAAATAGAGGCCGAGTGAGACAAGAGTCAAACTCTGTCTCTCTCCCTCTCTGCATGTTTACTCGTCAGGTCTCAAAAAATCCGTAAAGAAACAATTATTTTGAAACTTAAGATGGATGTTTAAGCCTGTTGATTAACAAAAGCACCAACACAAACTACACATTTATGCTTACGGGTATTAACGCTACCTGACGTCTCTTACGGTTAAGCTTCTGGCTTAATAGACTTTTTTGAGAGGAAAATGTACACCATTAGGCAAGCTCTCGTTGAGCAACCAAATATCAGAGACAAATTCATGACCACTCACAGCTGATCTGAGGTCATCTGAGAGCCAATCGTGTCGCTGTTTACTGAGTAGTCTGGCGCTGAATTATTGTAGGTTATACTCCGCCATAACGTTGTCAGAAAACCGCGGTTTTCACAATCAATTTCATATTTAAAAAATATTTCGAAACTACCAAAGTCCAGACCTCGGTGTCCTCGTGGCTAGTTACGGCCCTGCAGGCCACCTATATTCAAATATCGGTTACTAATGCAGCAAAAACGCAGACTAAAGGGACACTTCGAGAAGTTATAACAACCCCAGCAGTTGCCTAGCTATCTTAGATTAGGTCAGCTATGAGAGCCATTGCTTGCTAGCTAGGTTAGCTAAAATAGCTGGATTTAGGTTGTCGTACGATTCCTTGTTAAGTTAAATGTAGCCCATCAAGAACATAAGATGCTTATTAACTGGTTAGAAAATAACGTGCACTTTAAAAGCTACAATCATATTTTTATTAGTATTGACGGAAATGGTCTTCCCTGAGTGATCTGGTTGGTGTTGTGAGTAAAGCGGAAACTCGCAATGCAGCATGAGAATGAACCAGTTATGGCACTGTTGACATGTGAACTCAACTCATGAACCTGGAGCAGCCCTAATTGAGGGCTTATTGTCACTTTATCAAACCCAAACATATGACACCCAACCAAATCCTATTTTGGAAGATCAGTAAGCTTTATAGTTCTCCTTATATCATGAGATTTAATGTTTCAGCCAGTGTAGCAAGCTATCTTAGCTATCCTATAGTGGCGATTTGCTAGGTTAGCTAGCTAAGCTAACGTTACAAACACTAATAAGGCGTAGCCTTATAAATTAAAAAACAAAACTATATAAATCGTCTACCTGCGTCTCACCGCACTCTCCCGATAACGTGTCGGTATCCTGGTTATCTGACGACATTGGCGTCAACTTCTAGGGAAAGAAAATATGGGTTTGTGAGAGAAGATTGTAGTGTTTCCAATCTGCTCCACCCGCCCACGATATATGCTGACTGCGGCCAACCGCGTTAAATGTATGTGCGCGACTACTTCATACCAACCGGTAATTGTAAACATAGTGCTAAAAAAAAAGATGAGCGTTCCGCATGGTAATACATCTCAAATGCAGAAGACCAATTTTGATAATAAGGTCGACATTCATTAGTAGCCTATTTGATTACAGCGTGTCAGACACAATGTAGAATATACTCATGTGCAAAATGAAGTATAGGCTACTTTAATCATACACGAGTCAATCTACTGCAGTATTTTAGTCATTTTATGGTCAGAAATACTGCCACATGCCAAAATGTATACTCTTAACAGTTATTTTCCATAAAATTTCAACAGTTTGTCAGATTATAAGAACAGACCAAAATTGATTCTACTGTGGTGTTTTGAGGTAATTGTCAGTCCAAGCCCACGTTTTATTGTTTTATATTTTGTTGGACTGTTGGAATCTCTTGATAGTGTACTCTCATTATATGGTGCTTAAATAACTTACCACTTCTCTTTGAGATTCATGAAAGGTATGGAGAAGATATGAATGTAAACATGACTTCACATTTTAATAGCAGAGCAGATTGAATTATTAAAGTTTTGGTAGATGCTGCCAACAGTGTTAGAGCTCTGCAGCTGTCTCTGTGTTGCAGAGAAAATGCAGAGTTGATTTTTGGGGGGTTGAATGATGTGAGTAAAAGAAATGCAAAATGATCCTTGTATCTAAACGCTGTATTTATGTTTGCTACACTATCATGATGTATATAGGTTCAAAATACCTGATCTCTGATTTCATTGTGCTTATACAAGAACTAGTGATGGCCATCCCTACCATGGTATTCCAGAGTGAGGTAGACAATCCATTGTCTTCATACATGGTTTCAGGATGTTCAGAGCGGCTGTTATTGGTCCTTCTCCAGACATTGATGTAAACCTGTCTATCTATTGTGGTTACTTTTTTCTGTTTGGAAGTCGCTATGCCAAGTCGTCCATATGCTAAGCTTCATTGAGAAATGTATGATGAAAATAAATTCCAAAGCAAGTCCAAAAAAAGTTTTCATTTGTGAGTCTTAGTGAGTTATTGATGTGTACATGGGCTTAACTAGGAACACTCTACAGGATGAAAATTCAACTTTTGTACTTAGGGTTTGAGTTTTAAAAATGTTTATTGATTTAACTTTACTGACAGTGAGCTTCCTGCAGCTATATTTATTTGTATTACTGGTAGTAGTAGCTTAGTAGTAGTATTCATGTTTTTGTGACTTTTTGCCCCTGTTGTTCTGTCCAGATGGAAATAGAACAAAAAAAACTTAACTGAGGATAAGTGGAACAACTTATAAAAATCATGCTGGGTGAAATGCTTTCATGTCAACAGGTTACTCTAGGCACAGAAAGGACATTCACTGACCATTCCCTAAGTCTTCTTAAGTAATTTCCTCAATCTCCTTAAGTACTGTTAAGTGACAGTTGTGGACTGCTGATGTTCTTATTGTAACTGAAGGTGGTCATGCAAAAATAGCAGACATGACCACTGTTACAAGAACAGCTGAATCCTACAAGGCTAGGATATTGTTACAACTGCAGGGAGGTAAGAAAGGTGGCTGTTTCGATTAACCAAGACAATATTTCTGTAGTTTCATTATGTCCTCAAGGAACTGCTTTAGAATATGAGCATATGATTGTCTCTAAGCAGCTGACAGCACAAGTTGTATGTATCAAAGCTGTGCAGTTTCTTTGAATGAAGCAGTGGCAGAGAAGCAAATTTTGGGCCCCAAGCACATTAGTTCGCAATATTGGAATATGTCGCTTAGCACCCCCCCCCCCAAAAAAAACAAACAAACAAACAAACAAACAAACTCTCTATATATTTGGACTTTCAAACTACATTGGATACAGTGTTGATTTTCATCAATCAAAACTGAAGGCACACACAGCAAAAAAAGCAGATGCTGGTCTGTAAATTGTAAATGTGTAATGTATATTGGTAATAAAAATGTCATTACATCACAAAATTAGCATTTACAACGGTCTCTATAATTAAAAAGGATAACACCTTCTTGGTCTTAGGTAAGTCTAGGCTTATCAATTCAAATGACAAGTACCACTTGTCGACCACTTCTTAACGGTGTCAAACCAAAGCAAAAATATTTCGGGTACTGTTTTTTTTTTTTTATCTGTGAAAAATAAATATTTCCACAACCAATGCTATATGTTGCAGTTACCTACCAGGTGTGTGTGTGTGTGTGTGTGTGTGTGTATAAACGTCAGCGTAACGCACATGCTATTGCATGTAGGACTTGTCATCGTCACAAACTGAAAACTTGACAGGAATCTCGAAAAACATAAATAACTAATAGCTTAAGTACCCATAAATTTTACTCATTGGTAAGGCGAAAATGTTTGGCAGAACAAAAAGAAGAAATATATAACATTTTAGCTAGCTAATTCTAGTTAGGTTATATAAGAATTCACACGGCTAGCTTGTTAGTGTTTCACCATAACGATCTATCTACATAAATCTTATTGAGATGGCCGTTTAAAATCAATTTAAACTTTAATCATGTAGTATGAAGAAGAATCCTCAATTATATAGTTTTTCTATAATCCTGTTTTAATTTGACCCCGTTATTCCTTGGATAAAGAAACGGAATATATAACGTTAGCTCGCTAGCTAGCTATATACTGTATCTGAGGGAAAGTTGGTAAACCTTGATGTTGGCGAGCAGGTTATCTTGCTATTGTTAGCTTAACTAGGCTAGATGTTTTTAGTAGCTAGCTAGCTAATGTTACCTCACAGGGCAAGATCTTTGTAGACTAGTGTTTAGTTAGTGAAGTAGTGTTTTAGACATTTTACACAGGAATACTGAATACATTTTCGCATGTACTACTTTTTCAGTAGAAGTTAAAAAGGTAGTCGGAGTCCTAATATCAAGCTAACGGTAAGAAACCCCACATCACTATGGCTTGTGAGCAACGACTGCGGGTGAAACAGGTAAGATTAGTTAGCTTTGCAGCTAGACCGTATTTGCCATTAGCTAGTGTTAATTTACTGGGCCAACGTAAAAATAAAAGACTTTTTGACTTTTATAGCTAGCTAGTTAACGCTACATGATTACATAACTGGCAGTGGTATTTGTCGAATCCTAATAGCTATTTCGTTGCGAACGTTTTTGGTGTTTATGTATGTGTGGTTTTTAGGGTTCTGTACAGATGCTGCCACGCGCAGTTGCCACTGAGCAGCAATCACTGGTAGTTGTTAAGAAATTACTGGCAATTGCTGTCTCCAGCATCACTTATCTTCGAGGCCTTTTCCCAGAAAAAGCTTATGGGAGTAAATACGTTGAGGGTAACAGCTGACTTCAATCAGTTTAATATTTCTTAATTAACAATTCAATATAATTTCATAATAATCAAATGATTATTTCACATTAACATATGTTCTTCTGTTTCTTTAACAGAACAAAAAGTGATGATTCTTCGAGAAGAACGATCTTGCCCTGGAGCTAGCCAGATTGTACAGTGGTCAGTATTTGGAAACTTGCCAGAGACTGAAAAGTATAGATATAAAAACAGTTAAATGCTCTCAAAGTTACGATGTTACAGCACTAAAACAAAGAAAATATGTGGTAGTTGTGTCAACAGATTAAAGCAGAACAGGATTGTAGGAGAACAGTGTAACTGAGGATTTAAATTTTGTCTCCCACACAATAACAGGTTGCAAGGATGCTTTGATGCTCTACAAAAGAGATATGTAAGTCACTAATTACTTTTTATGTATTGGAGATTTATTAAAAATAAATAAATATATATATATATATATATAATTTGCCATTCAACTCAACTTATGTGCTTATGTTTTGTTTTTATCAGCTCCGTATGGTTTTATTATCTGTGAGTACATTTGCTTGAATAAATTCTCAAATGATTTAATGCTCTCAAAAGCATATTATAACATTTTCCAGTTTAATATTACACATTACAGTGTTATATTAGACTTGCATGCAATATTACATGCAATTACAGTGCCTTGCATGTGTTTTTCCAGATCTACTCTGATCCTGAATACCCAGAGGTAAATAAGCTTTATTTCTTTCAAAAATGTTTAGTTGTATGAAGTTATGGATGGAGGCCATTGATATTTATACCATTTGTTAAATACAGATAAGTAACAATTCCCAGTGATAAGTGATCATTTTCATCACCTGTAGATTGAGATGCTTTGTCTCTTGTGCTCCACCCTGTAGAAAATAACAGAATGCTACCAGTTCAGAATTCAGTATACTGCAAAAGGGCCTCAGCTGAATTTTGAAAGGTGATCTTTTAGATAATTTACAAATGTAGGTCAGTTCTGATTGCAGTAAGTGTTATTTATTGAAAGCATTGTGTCTGATATTGCCAGCAAGAACCAGAAGCATGTGACCAAGATGGACAGCAATGACATAAAGAAAGCCAGTATTCTGCTGGTGCGTAAACTATACACACTAATGCAGAACCTTGGCCCACTTCCTGACAGTGTCTGCCTCAACATGAAGCTGTCCTACTGCGATGAAGGTATTTCTGGTTTTGGTCAGTGAAAATGCTAAGTAGAGAGAAAAATCTAGATAAATGTGTTAAATCCGTTCTCATTTCAATTTTCTTTTGAATTCATAGGTTCATATTCTCCCCAGCATCTTAGCATATTTGTTTTTAGGAGTCCTAGTATTTAACTAAAGTCAGGGAGTGAAACGTTATCTGTTTACCTGCTGACTTATGTGGCAGTGACTCCACAAGACTATCAGCCACCAGGCTTTAAGGAGGGTGACAGCAACATGCTGGTATTTGAGAAAGAGCCAGTGAATCTCACCATGGGAGAAGTTGTTACGCCTTTTCACACACTTAAAGTGGATGTTACCACTGAGAGAGAAAGACTTGAACAGGTGGTGTTTTGTGGTTCATAAAGTTAAACATGGAATTGAATGGTTATGAAATGGGTGGAGTGTGGTGTCTGAAGTTATACAGTTCAAATCTGTGGTCCAGTCAAAAGGAAAGGAACTTAATTAAAATGTTGGACTTTGCTTAAAATTAAATCAAAATTAATGTCATTTATGTGTGGATCTGTCTACAGGTAGATGATGATGAGCCAGTATGTGCTAGGGACAGATGGGCTTTAAAAATTAATGAAAAAGAATTTGTGTCTGTGTCTGAAATTCTGCCGGTGAGTTTTTTCATCATATAAGTTACTAACTCTAGATTTTATAAATTTGAATTCAACCAGACTACTGAATTTCTGGCTTATATCTTTTATATAAACAGGAGTTTTCAACCAAAGATGTTGTTATTGATACTGGTATTGAAAACCCAGGTGAGTTATTTCAGTTGTTTTTAAAGGTCCTGCACAATTTTCAATTATGGTTATGGTGTCATCAGTGTGTCATTTAATTATTTCTTCTTACCTCTCCTAGAATATTATTTTACCTGTTTTCTTTCAGATGGTGCAATATATTACATTTACATTTATGGCATTTAGCTGACACTTTTATCCAAAGCAACTTACAATTATGACTGAGTACAACTTGAGCAATTGAGGGTTAAGGGCCTTGCTCAGGGGCCCAACAGTGGCAACTTGACAGTGGTGGGGCTTGAACCAGCAACCTTCCAATTACAAGTGAAGTACCTTAATCATTGAGCTACCACTGCCCAATGTACTGAGATTAGTCATAATCCTGAAACCCATAACAAAGCAAAGTACACAAAACTAGTTTAGAACAGTTAGAAAATGGGAAGCAGTCTAACAGAAAAACATGACCATATTCTCCATATTTCCTTTACAAAAATATTTGAAATAATTCATGATTTATTTATGAATGTAGATGGAATGTTATTGGTCAAAACAAAAGTGTTTACAATAAATAAAAGCATAATAGACCAAAAACTAAACTATAGTTTTATCGCTGTCCATTTATTTGGATGTCCGTTTTGACATTTGCACAGACTTGAGCAAAGAGGAGATGCAGGAGAATTCACAGTTCCAGGTAAATCTATCAGGAGAGTTGCATTTTCTTACTATCAGAATAATGAGTCTTTTGATGTTATTCCATTATGCTGTCTCCCACAAAGTCTCCATAACTCCCTTGCTTGTTCTTCTTAGAGGTAGAATAAGAACATTTAAATGTACACTTAATATTGCCAGTGAGGCCTTGGGAGCTCTGTGAAGCAGATCATGCTTCCAACAACAGGGATGGACAAACTCAAGCAGGCAGTAAAAGCCACAGACCATGGAGATTGAGGTTGTGGGTGCCAGTGTTTGAGGAGGTTAATTAAAATGGTAAACAGTACTGAATTGAGATCAAAACTATAGTTGCAAAACAGGTACAACAGTCAAGGGAATCATAAAAAGGTAACAGTGCTATGGCAAGACTTAGTGACAGCAATGATTACAAACAGATGTGCTCAGTATTTGCGGCTGGAGTTATTGTAGGTGTGGTTGATATGATGGGCAAAAGTCCCTGTGAAAAGTATTGCCTATAATTAACACATTTGTTAATAGTAATGGGAAAACTGAATAGGGAAATTACCCTGGAAAAATAAATAATGTATTAAATTAAAAATAATATGGAAAAATGCCAGTATGCCATGACAGTTTATTTCTAGGAATAAGCAATTTTTCAAGAGAACTCTGAAAGTTTTCTGAATGATCTGTTGTGTAATACAGTTAGATAGTCTTGTAAAGAAGACTGCTGATCTTGAGGTGGCTGCCATGAAGACTAGAAGTGGACGGCTGCTCAAGTCCTCAGTAAATGACTTCCCCCTTTAATATTACACCATATTGAAATTTCTTAAGGAACAGAACTGTTCTAACACTGGGTTACTTTTCAACAGCACTGCCCCAACACTTTATATTTATGTATGTTATCCTTTATTTGATTGTCAAATGCAGATGTTAAAGAGTTTGTTTGCTTTGGGTTTATAGGACAGAAATGCTGTTGCAGTGGCTCCACCTACAAACAAGAAACCGGTAAGCTTAAGTATGGTGTCAGCGAAGCCAAGCAGTTGTGAATTGTAGCAAAAGAACAGGTGTGTAGAAGTAGACTTTATTAAGGAAACGCAGACGGGCCAGTTGGAGCAACTTGTGATGAAAGAAGTTTAGGTCATTGCTCTTTAAAGTCAAGCTGTAATAAGTATATTAGACAAGCTAGGCTTTATATGGCTTTCCTGCATTACGCTTACTGTTTTGGTGCCAGTATAATCAGATCTATAGATTGTGGCTATTGCACAGCAGTTGCATTACCTATTTCACCTGCTTGTGATCATCTAACAAAGCTCTGCTATGTCTTGTGTAGATATCTCAGTTTGAATTTCCTCTCAGTCAAGACCCTCAACCTCCTGCTTCAAAGAGGCGCAAGTTCAGTGTGCCTAAAGAAAGCAACTGACACTCTTCTGTGTAGTGTAGCAGTATATGTATGACAAGATGGAAAACAAGATGTTCAAAATGCTTATACTCTGCAGAAGCTTTTTGTTTTAAGAGATTTTAGTGAACCACAAAGCAATGTATTGGCATGAATAAGTGTAGTAGCTTATGATGTGATGTATGACTAGAAATGTCTATTTATACAGGTTAACTAAGTTGATTTGAACTTCTTTTTCGAGCAAATATATTGCTAATATTTGTATAATACTGTTTCTTTAACAAGTATTTGGGTAATTATTAACTACACCAATATCAAACATACACTGTTTTATTTGTAACTGCTTTAATTTATCAAGTTCAGCTTTTTGGAAATAAAGGATTATTGTTTAGTTCACATTGTGCAATTTTAGGTTCTTATGGTATCACACATTAGGGAAACCTACTGTTAGGCCGCTAGATGGCAGCAGTAACTTTATTCCTTTATTGGATTAGGGCAAAGACTAAACTAGATATACTGCAGACTTTGATAAGGTTCCCAACAACTCAGTAACTCTGATCCGCATCACTCTAATATTCAGATAATGGTGACATAGCAGAAGCAAGGTATTTTAAGAGTATTTCATTTTTGTGGATGACAACATGTGCAAGCATAAAATATATGTAGTCTTTTATACTACATTTGTCACCTTAGTAAAGTTATTTTTAAAATAACAATAATTTCTTTGTTCTGTATTTGATTGGATATGTCCAGACACGTTTTTCCTGTCTACCACAGATCAATACTAGCACAAATTAATCATGTGTACAGACACACACAGTGAGGATGTGAAGCAAAGTTCATTAAATAATCTATAAACTCACATGTTGGAAACATTGTGTTCCCTTAGTGTGGTGCCACTTAGTTTCAGTAGCCATTTGAGAACTATTTAAGTTACAAAGAATTAGAGATTTGTAAAGACGGCGTTCCCTGTAATATACAGAGCCTGTATAATGGCTCTGCCCAAACTAAATACAGAGCCTATGAAAATAGGATGTGATAGCTTTGTAGACAGGCAGTTCTGTATTATTTTTTTTTATAACTGTTTAAGGTTAGAAGCAGCACAATTAAGCTTTCAGAATATGTCAAAGTACAGCCATTTTCCCTGAAAATGTATATATCATTAAATTCAGTTAATATTTTATCATCAGTTAAGTAGCCTCTTGATAAATGAAAATGGGTGCTTTTTAATCCTGGATGTTGTAGAGGTCTGTCTGCATTGACTGTAGAACTGTTTGCTGTGGCATCAGCCTTAGAGTTGTTAGATATAGCAGGGGCCCTTCAGCCTGTTTAGAGATCTGAGCTGCTGTCAGGCCATAAGGGGGAGGCAGAGTGTTATTACCCCTCAGGGCTTATGCCCCAGGAGAGCATAGGAGCTTTGGACATTTAGCAGGGGACCCTGATCCCCTGACCTTGCCAGAAGGGCAGCAAATGTTTTGCCGCTTATTAGTGATTCTTCAGTGCTAGCAGCCTAGCTAACCCTCATCCCCTCAGCAGGCGTCCATCAGAGAAGAGACCATGGGTTCTCCTTCAGGGTCTAGATGATATGCTCATCTTAGTAAAGAGTAATGGAGGATGTTAAACGTGTGACTAGCTGATGAATGTAGGTTTTTAATTCAAACTGACAATTGTGGAGTAAATGTGGAAAGATGGGAGACATTCGGTTTTGAAAATTACTTCAGAAGGCCTGATCACTGTGTGCTTTTCCTTAGGCTTCTTTTCAAATATATAGTTAGTTAATATTAATTAATAAATGGTAATCAAATAACAGCATTTTTCCCCTCTGGTTTGATGCATTTAAAATCCGAATATTAGCCTATGTGCCGCTATAAAGTTTATTTGTTTATTGTCAGACAAAAACAAAACTAGCTTTCTTGCCATTTTATTTATATGTTTATTGTTTATACATTGCCCATTACAAATGCATTGCCTAATTCTGAGGTATTGGTGTGTGCAAGGAGATTCTCTCATTTGCAACCGTTAATAAGGACTCTAACTTAGTGGCAAAATGTCTTGGTCTCTGAGTGTCTGTGATCTCTCATCTGTCCCTCTTACTGAGTGGTTCATGTGTGTATATGTGACCTTGGACTGGATGTATGTGCCCGTACCCAGAGAAGCATCAGTCCTGACGTAGGGGGATGGAGGTGTGTGAGTGTGTGTGAGTGACCTTGAACTACAGCCACAGAATTGGCACTAACTAATTTCGGCCCTGGATTTTATATTGACAGACTGAAATCGTTAATTTTGTAGATGATGAACAACTATTGACTGCTGTATGAATGCTGCTGCTGGGCAGAAGGCTTCAGAAGCTGAAGTTGTAGTCCAAAATCAGTATTAACTTCTATGAGTAAAACCTTAACCACTATAGAAAATGCAAGACACATGCGTCAGCAGTAATTTCTTTTTTTTAGGAAAACTGGGTGAAACCCTAATGAGCCTGAAGGTTTTAATGGAACAAGGATACTGAAAAATCCTAAAACGTGTGCTTTCTGAATGACTGCCACATTGTAGATGTTTCTGCAAAATATACTGTCTAATTGTATCAAGGACTGACAAGTGCAGTTATTCTTAGACCATTATCGGGGTTAAATGTACATCTTTGGATATTATACATATGCCCTCCACATTTCTGTACTTTCTGTCTTGATCCCTTACCCATTAGCCTAAATGTTATTATATTGACAATTAAGTAAACTGCAAACTATACTTTTAATTAGTTTAATTTTTCTTTTTTTTTTTTTTGCACAGAAAATATTCTTTCATACATGTATTGCATATCATAATTCATATTATTTTTCTTTTTATTATAGAAAAGGGTAGCCATGAGTATGTCTGCTTACAGGCATATTACCATGAACAGCTTACATTAGGAGTGCTAAAAGGCACAACTCAAATTAGGATGCAGTGTACATATCTGCTTTAGAAAGTTTCATGGAGTGTGCAGCCAAGTTCAGGCTAGGTTCTTGCTTTGACAACACATGGAGAGTGCTGGAGGCAGAGAAAACTTTCTGCCTTGATTCCTCTCTCCCACATGCTGGGCCCCAGCGCGGCTGACTTCTGCCCCAGCAGCCGCTGCGTCTCTCCGGGCGGATAGGTTTTCATCTCGCTGGGATGCGAGGGCAGCCACTCTGCTCCCCCTCACATTCCCTCCCCACCATGCACTCAGAAACACGCCGCCCATTTACATTTCCACCACTGCACCAAACGCAGCACCGCAGGCTAAGCGCCAATTCCAGGCACAGCCCTGTTTCAGAGAGGACGGAACAGAGAAGGAGCTGAGCCCCTAGAGGGTGAGGACTGGAGCCCTCATTCTCTCAGCTGAGGGAGTCCTCCTGCCTCTTATGCTACATATCCAAGTGCCACCCAGAAAGAACCACACTTTATTTAAGACCATGATGTAAGCAATTATTAAAGTCTGATTCTTGTCAATCAGTTTGTGCACTAAGCCCTCTGTTGTGTGCAGACAGTAAACTGCTGAATATGGTGAAATTTTAGATTTGGATATGTGGCATATTGTCAGCCAAAAAATGGAAAAAATCAGGTGCCAGGCAACTGTCACAACTACTTTTTGACATAATTATGATGCAATTACAGTTATCTAGTATTATCGATGAAATTGTGGGTTATAGCTTGGTAAAATGTTCCGCCTTATGAACTGTGAGGAAAGTACATAGAAGACACTACTTCATATAGCATTATGAATGTACACTGCTTTATTGTTGAACAAGGGGGTAAAAAGAAAGATGTAACCGACATCTCAATCATTTGGGTAATTTTTCTGAGCAGTGGCCATAAGCAAGGAAAGAGCCTTAGTCCTGCCCTTGCTTTCATTTCCAGCACTGCAGGAATTGTGATGGCTGTGCCTCCGGGCGACAGAAGCACCTTAAGGAGGCCCACCTTTAAATCCTGCGCCTTGTGACTCCAACCGTGACCCCTAGCTGGGGGGATCCCTCAGGCCAGATTTAAACGAGCTCCCTGAGGTCCTCCTTCATGCTTCTCTCACCCTCTCTACAACATCACCTCAGCTTGTGCTCATGGTTGTGCTTATTTGTATGACAACCAAAAAGGTGGACAGAGAGTAAATGGTTTCGCTTTAGCTAAATGCTGTCTGGCTGTTTGCATATGTGGGGGTAATGGTAGGCGGTATTTGGAATAAATGTGACAGGCCATGTCTGGGAAATGGAGTATCACTGGAAGTGAGTGCACTATAGCCTATTATACGACTGGCGTGTGAAATCAAGAATCCTTCTGAGCTCTAAAATAGCATATCACTTATGAATGGGATAAATCTCTTTTTTGAAAAGATCGCAATCCAGTTTGAAAAGGTGGCCTCTGAATTTATAAAGTGACTTTTTTTCCCCTAGATTTTTCTCTTTACATGGAAAGATTCATCTGACATTTAACCATTGTTTCTTTCTGCTTCCTTTTCCTTCTCACTATCATTCTCACTGTTATTGAGGTGGTGGGAGACACAAGGCAAAAGAAGCATACAATATCAGCCTATTGATCCACGCCCATCACGGCGGAGAAAAAACCCGGGTTCAGGGGCTGCGCAATTCCGACTGGACACTGCGATCGATAGGATACTCTATCAGCCGTTGCCATGGCAACTCTGAACGAGGACAGAGCCCCACCGTTTATTTACACCTGTCTCCCGCTTGCTGCTTTTTTGTGCAGGTCTCAGAACAGTGGGACAAATGAATGAATATGATATTTAGACCACATTATCAGATATCCACTGTGACATTTCATATTGCATTACTCTTGCAAGGGAAGGAAATATGGAGTTAAAGATGAATTGCACTTTTTACCCTGATCCTGCCCATATAGTGGATTCTTATTTTTGTTTTTGCAGACCCTGTTCTCTGCCATATGTATTTGTTTTGTTTTTTTGTGAATTTAAAAGTGGGGTCCTTACCCAAGCTCATAGGTCTTTACTTTGAATTGACCCCAATTTGCAGGTCAAGTAAACATGAGTAGAACTGGGCCTGTTAGCACAAGATGGGGTCATAAGAGAGCAAGTGGCACTAAGCTGTTTAGTCATAACAGAGTGTGCCCCCTCTTATGTTACTGAGTGTAAATGTAAGTGATACTATTTAATAGGGATGATAAACTGGTAAAAACACAAATGGCACTGAGGACAAAGTTTAACATACATGATGCTCTAAAGAAATTCACTATGTCTTTTCACTGAGAGAGCTTGAAACAGCATTTGTCAGTATTAAAACCACTGATGCCTGAGAAGCTCTGGCACAGCTCTATTAATAGGTACTGGACGATTCTAGGCACAGCAGCAGGGAGAGGGAGTGAGGTGGAGAGAAGGAGATGGAGGGAGGGAGGAAGACACAGGAAGACACCCACAACAGCAGCTTTAGTCTGCTGAGCCTGTGAGCTGTGACTGAGCAGTATTGACAGCTGCATGTCTCTCTCTGCAGTATGCGCACAGTTGAAGTGTGTATGTGTGTTGGAGGGCTGTGTCAGGTCACTTTGCCCTGCTACCACTTCATTCAGGATGGAGTTGGGCCCTGTAGGTTCTCTCTCACAAATACACACACCAAAAATCTGTCTACGCCCAACCCCCTCCGATCAATGGTAGTTTCATATGGCCTCTCAGGCCTGCAGTGACGCGTGTGTGTGTGTGTATGTGTGTGCGCGTGCGCGTGCACATGTCCTATTGATTTATTGACTGCTTTGCTCGGCATGGCCCAGGACCTTCTTCCACACTGGGCAGTCTGGAGCTGCAGCTCACTGGAGCTGTACTCACCCTGCTGCAGTGTACCACTACGCTGCTCACCAGACAGCAAAACAACACAGTCAATACATCACTCTAAAACCTACCACATAGCATACCCCAGTGGATCCAAGGCCAACACAAATATACATTTAAACATTACCCATGGACATATTCAGCATCACCAAACACAAAGCCAAACAGTCACTTACATGGTTTACGGCCTTCACTCATTTAAGTTAAATTTCCTCACTGTTGTGCCACAACTCATGTATGTCAAAGCAACATTTTTGGTCTTTTCAGATTACTCTTTGAGTAACCAATGCCTTTTTATATGAATCTATTTATAACAGCAGGTGCTTTCTTTACAGTAGTGTCAGAAGGGACGAAGAGTAAAATGGCCCGACCGACCCCCTCCAAAAAACAGCAAGAAAAAGTTTGGCCTTAAAACCACATGGCCAACCTGTTCTTTGAAGTGAACCGCTGTCAGATGAATTGTTAAAAGGCCTCTCATGGCTCTGACTTGCCCTTGTGTGTCACCTTTGTGGCTATTAGCCATCCGTCCCACCCCCAAACCCTTCTCCAAACACACACACATTAGTGCACACAGTCACCCTATCCTGGAAGGCAAATGTCCAGCTGCCCCACCCCCTACCTACCCCCACCACGTGCCTTTCACTGGTCAGTATTATGGGGGCCTGAGGGCTAGGCCTTTGTGTGCATGTTTGTGTATCTTTAAGCGTGTGTGTGTTAGCAGGGGCTCCATTAGTCCAGCCCCAGTGGCAGCTGGTCTGAAATAGGGGATTCAGTATCACTGACCTGTCCACAATGTCCAGCTGGGAGGTCACTGTTCTGCCCTCCTCCAGGCACGTGCTGACCAGCCATCTGTGTTGAGTGGGTGGGGGAAGGGTGAGCCACCTCCTACTTTTAGTGTGTGGAACAGAGTGACAGTTGCCCAGGGTTTGAACGCCACAGTGGCAACACAACTGGCTTTAGGATCAGCCATGTGGCACCTCGCAAAGCCACAAAGCTGTTTTGGCTTGTCTTACAATAAGGCTTGTCTCTCTTATGCTTTGTTACACTGCACTGTGTCTGTTGCATTTTACCAGGTAACTAAAGCCTGTAAAAAGATTGACAGGTTAAATATAATTCTCCTAATAAAATAATTCATAAATTTAATAATTAGGTTTGCTGTACATAAATACAGAAAAACTAAGTGGCGCATAGTACATTTCATTACATATCACACAATGCCAACCAGACCAAACACACCAGCACAGATGGAGGAGAGGAGGATCTTCATTCACTCATCCTTTCTTGTTCATCCCTCCATTCAGAGTGCTCCTAGGCCTGATCAAGGCCCAGATTAGTGTCAGTGCTGCCCCTCCCTAACCCCCACCAATCCCACCCCCCATCTCCAGCCGTCCTTCTGGCCCTGACTGTTTAAAGGGATGGGATCCACTTCGCATGGTCAGTTGAGGCTGGAGGTCACTGACCGCAGCCTGATTGTATGACAGAAGAGGGGAATGGTCATCCATGTTTCACTGCGATTTTTCCAAGTCAAGAAATGTGAATGTTCTGTGGCAAACATGAATGTTGACAGGATGTTTATATATATTTATAATGTTTGGAATGGGTTATTTCGCTCTTTTCACTCTTTCACCCTCTGGCACTCTCTTCACTCTGGTTATGGAGGTTATAATAAGTAAATAGCAGCAAAAAACAATAGACTATGGCTGCAAATAAAAAAAAAATCTGGGACATTAAGGTCTAATTATGTGCTCTTATGCAAACAATAAATTATATGTTTTGTGTTTGTTGTAGGATCTGCATGTGTGTGTGTGTGTATATGCATATACATGTACATGTGTATAATATTTGCAGTAGCCCCTGGTTTTTGACCCCTGACCTTAGACTACAGTTGCTAGGTGACTGCAGCATCATTGATGAAGGTCTGAGTGATGGGGGTGGTAGCCTAAAGGAGGGTCAGGGAGGCAGTGGTCAGTCCAAACCCCATGAACACTAGCAGGCACAAGCTAAAATGTCACAAAGGACCATAATATGAAGAAAAACACATGTCTTAATGTTTTGGGATTGTAGTTATGAAACTTCTCATAACATACTAAAATCTTCATAGGTTTTTATTGTTGAACATACTTCCAACCAACAGGCAAAGCTAAGCCTATATGGTCTCTCATAGCTGATATTCCTGCTTCATTAATTTCTGTCACCATAAAAAACAAAGATTAGTATATACTTTTACAATTGCAATATAACTACAATACACATTCCTAAAACCACAACTGGTAGATCACATCTACCTAGTACTGTTCTTACATGTACATGTATGGTATTTTAAAATGAGAACCTAGCAATTTTAGACAGTACAAAAGAGAGGGAGAACATTGTTTTCTGTGGTATGTCAGTGCCAGCAAAAACAAAATAATGTTTCTTCAGCCAGTGAAGGTGGAAGATGTGGCTAGGATCACAACCTGTGCCATCCTTGCACAGCAAAGATCCTACCCCAAGGCACAGACAAGGCTGGCCTCTGAACAGTAGCTTTCTGATGTCAGCGATAAGGGCCACTTTGTGTTTGTCTGTGTGGATTTTTGTTTGTTTGTTTTTTGTTGTTTTTGGAGTTTTTTTAGGTTTTTTTTTCTTGACACTTTCTTCTGAGGGAATTCTCTTCATCCTTTGCCATAACTCTCTAGCCAACCTGCTTGATGCAAGGCCATTTGTTGTGGGAGACCTTACCCTGGGGTGGAGAACACACACACACTCTTTCAGCTCTCAGAGATATTTTTATCATGGGGGTATAAAGGAGTTGGATCGTTCAGTCTTTTAGGTTAAAAAAAAAAGTTAGCTTTGTGCATTGAGCCCTCAGCTTTTTTGAAATAGTGAAGACAGAATTTCTGCCCTCTTAAATAATGTTTTTATTTTATTAAGAACATTTCCGTACTTGGAGGATTATCACAAAATTTGATACATCAGTTCATGTGGAGAAATACCATATGGAAGGAAACAGTCTGTCAGATATGTGGGCTGAAAAACAGGTGAAGTGATGAGGAAATTAGAGTCTTATGTAGGACTGGCCTGATGAAAAATGGTTAGGGTACAATCATTTGTTTCAATTACTTGATGTTCCTCCTCAAGATTATGCTGGTGTGTGTGTGTGTGTGTGTGTGTGTGTGTGTGTGTGTGTGTGTGTGTGTGTGTGTGTGTGTGTGTGAGAGAGAGAGAGAGAGAGAGAGAGAGAGAGAGAGAGAGAGAGAGAGAGAAAGAGAGTGTGATGGGAGGGAGAGATGGTATCAATCGCAGGGCCAGGCCATTGAATGTATTGATTAGTTACCTTTCTTATTAACATGCTGATTAAAAAGAGCAGAGGAGAAAAAGAGAGTGGAGACACACACACAGCAGCAAGGCAGGGAGAGGACTGCACCATGGCAAAGAAGAAGCTCTGGGTACAGGACCAAGATGAAGAGAAGAATACCAGGGATTTGGAGCACACTAACCGGTGGAGAAAGGAAAAGGGAGAGCATTGCAGGAAATGGATTCAAATCCTGCCCTGAACCCTGGACAGGAGTGGAGCAAAAAGGGAGATGCAATCTGACTGCACTGCGACTTCCTCTCCCACCCAGCCAAGGAGCCGCTGTCATACTGCATCCATTCCTGCGGAACAGACACATATGCACACACATGCACACATACACATACATGCACACATCTTGCATGAAAAAATAGTATGTATCCATATACAGGCAGACCTAAGAATTAACATTTGTTTTCCGATATTGCATGTCAGTAATCAATGTGTATTTGTAATGTTACAGTGTGGGAGATTTTATCATTGGAATAATATAATAGATAATGCTTTCTCATTGCTCTTATATATCTTATTGGTGTGTTGGGCAGTACAGTGTGGGTATACATGAGAAAGTGGTGTCACTGTTGTCAGGGTAGGATTAGGGACTATCTATGCGACTGTAAAAGCTATTAAAGACTTCAGCCTATGGTTGCTATTGTTTCTCGACTGTGAAAGGACTCATATTGATCAGACGCATGTGGTTGATTTTAAATACTGACCTTGGAGATACAAAAACTAGATCCAAAATCTCAATGTTGCCACCTATGTGCTCCATATGCAGAAAAGTTAGGTTTCTTGGATGAACAGTAATCTATTATTGTTATTATTAAGATGTACAGGCTTGAAACATTTTCATTAGAAGCATCCATCTTATCTTTCCTTCTGGTATAGGCCTGATTTGGCCTTACAAGCATTTTATAGATAGTTTGCATGGCAATACAAATACATGGCACTGATAAATTAACATGCTACATTTTATGTAACAACGTTTGCTAATATATAGCAGGTCACGGAATACGTAATTCAAGGTTCGATAGATTTGCAATAGCATCCCGTGTGTTAATAATGTGTAGCGTACGCCTACATTATTTCCTTTAATTAATGTAATCTACGGTCTCGCAGATGTGTGAGCGTTAGATGTTAAGTTTATCTGAAAACCTAATTTAGTCCAGGAATGTAAAATTATAGAATAGGCTATTCATTTCTCTTAACGTCGAAGTGAAGATGGGGGCTAGAGTGGATGTTCGTAACTGAAAAATTCTAAGCTTGGACCTGCGCTGAGGCCTTAAGTAAGTCCAGTAATGTAGCCCTACACAACGTTTAATGCTTACTTTTACACTCTAACATAGCACGCTGTTCTTATGATAGTGCACTATTTCATATTATGACAATGTATTCTTGCAAAATATCTTAGCCATGGACATGAATATCAGAAGGGCCAGATTTGGAAGGTGATGGCTTACTTTGGGTTCTCATTCTATTCTAGAGCAGTAGGAATTTGTCTAAAATAAATTCATACCAAGCATGTCAAATATCACGATCCTGTTCGCGGGGAAGGCGTAAAACGGCCCCAGTTAATAAACACTAAAATATATCACAGTTATGCACGTTTAAAGGGAACATAATTAGGGTCCAAAGACCTCCTCAGCCTTCTGCGCAATAAACTTCATCTTTAGCCTATTTTACATTAATATTCAATAGTCGAAGAGATTTTCTTTTAATTACTTTCTCCTTAGCGACCCCTAAACAAATGAGACATTTGGCTTATTAACTTACATTTCGTAAGGAAAAATAGATGAAAAAAACAAACTGTCTTGAAATTTGATGAGACTGTAATTTGCCTATCAAAATACAGATCGCGAAAACAAAGAAGGAATAAGGAAGGAAAAAACAACACGATGCTTTTTAAACCTCTGAAACTGATTAGCCATATACGTCCATGTCAAGTGTAGCCTATTATACAAACTTCTGACGAATTAGCATAATATTAGCAACAGGAACAAGAGTAGGACTGTCAAATTAACATAATATTAGCTACAGGAACAAGAGTAGGCCTGTCCGAAATAAAAATTATGATGAAAACTCAGTCCCGTGCTCCGGAAATGAAACTTCAGAGTATTTCACACATGTGTATTACAGGTTACAGCACACGCCTTTAAACATTTTTAATTTTACTGGATAGCTAGTAAAAATTTCCTTATCAAAACCGGTTTCATTTTCATAGTGTGCCTGACCTGACATATTTACAATATATTTTTAATAGTCCTGTTGTTTGAAAGGCTAGATCATGTTAATTGAATTATTGACTTCAGACCTGGATCGATTTCTTTTTTACAATTTCAGGCTACGTAAAAGCTATGTGCACAAGTAAAAATAAATTTAGCCTGTTTTATATTTACTCTGATACTTATTTATTAACAACCTCCTTTAAATGGAATATGTTATAGACTATTATAATCTGTTATAATCTGTATCATTATTTAATCTTTGCCAAACCACTGACCAAAAAGGGGTCATAAGCCTTTCTTAAATGTACGAAACCAAATCACACTGAGGCTATTCAACTTAGTAAATTTTAGTTTGAACTTAAAGCGTTATTAAACTGATAAAACAACAATGGATTATAGCAAACATTTCAAGTGGAATCTCTGTCTACATTTCAGTAGCACATCTACAAAAGACTGCAAAAGCAGTACTGCATTTAAAGGGATCAGGCTAATTTGCATTAATATTTTCTAAGTACAAAGAGTGGTTCATTTAATGATAGCCTTGCAATTTCGTGAATTCAATAAATTCGCTGTAGCTATGAAAAAATAAGGCCAAACTAATTTAGAATACGACGAACAAAAGGCATCTGTATTTGCGCTTATCAAGACGTTCGGGTATATCAACTATTATATGTAAAACCATATATTGGTATTTGTACTTAGGCTTTTTCGTGAAATAAGGCCCTGTTCTGAAAACTGTTTGTAACTTCTGTAAACAGAACATAAAAAAGGAAAATTGGCGCACACATATTTTAGGTTATCTTCTGTATAGTCTACATTGTAATAGACTATCCCTAATGAGTCCACTGAAGCTGTTAGCTCAGTTTTGCTTTCTTTGACGTGAAAGCTACACCTGTCATAAATGTTTGGTGTGGATAAGCTTATACCGATGAAAAATACTCTGTCATTCTGTATCTTAGATTTTTTAACTTAGAGATGAGTTATGCAAATATAGCCGAAGTTTGAGAATAATAAATTGAGCATTTATTTGTTTGTTTATTAAATAGACCTACGAATCGTGATAAACCAATACAGTTTTGTTTTCAATGATTCTTCTGCCAGGAACCTTTTTTTAAAGGTTATTGCTAATTTTATGATTCGCAATTAATCAGCAATTCGTTGGATATCAGAAATATCCCTTTAGTATACGTCTGTGCAATTATTTATTATTATATATGAGTGCATATGAGTGCTGTTTTCAATATTCCAGGAGGGTATTTAGGTTTTACACAAAGTTAAATTTTAAACTCTTGTTCGATTTCACGACAGAAATGCATTGGTTATATAATGATATCGGATATTTTATGCGGTAGGCTCCCTCACAGAAACACAGATGTACCTCAGTTGCCCAGAGCTTCGAAGGAAGCTGGCGAGGGGTATCAACGCATACAACAAGCTACAGGTCGCAGTAATAAAGCAGAGACATAAATATGGATGCCTCGTTGACTGGTACGCTTCATTTGGATCAAGGTTTACACGAAAATATTAATCTAAAGAATTATAGCACAAGCGATTTATAACTTTACACAGAAACATGGGGGACCATGTTATATGCTCTGATTTTTAGACTGACTATTTTAAATAATTTAACAACTCCATTGCTTTGATTTAATCGGTTTGGCTGTGAACAGTATTCGATCAGTGATGTACATTCAGCGCAATTATTGAAGCATAGGACATTTGAAAGTGTGTGAAATATTACCTGGGCTTACACGAAGACATTTCTTGTCTTGGCGTTATGTTTTTTGCATTGGTTGCACGATTAAATACGCATAAAGATCGTGAAATATGCAATGATGATTACATTTGATTTGAAGTCAACAGCTGCTGTATTTTTTTCCAATTGTTGAATTAAATCTGATTCTGTACCCTATAATTGCATTACAGACAAAAATTGTTATTTAAAAAAAACAAACATTATTATTATTATTATTAGTAGTAGTAGTAGTAGTATTATTGTCGTTTTTGCTGTGACATACTGACATGATACTGACAGATGGATGTTACTTCTGAAATATAGGCACAATATATTTTTGTCACGATACTAAATTGAATGTATAAGCAACATTCTGCAGAATTACAAAATATTTTAAATAAAATATGTTTTATTTAAATTTTAAATGCTGATAGAAGTGTTGCAATACTACATTTCAAACAGTTGTTATCTGTTCACATTTGTTTTTTATAAGGGTGCAGTTAGTCCTATAACAGAGTGATCAATTGACTTTAATAACAAAACAGCAAAGGCAGTATGTGCCGGTAAACGAGTGTTTTCTTAAGCACTCTAGACATATTTGAGATGTAACCGATTTTTTTTCAAAAACCATTGTAGTATTTGCAGAGTCGGATATTTTGAACAATCATAAGGGTTATCATCTAATGTTAGTCAGGGTATTCTCATTTGAGTGTTTTGTCTGCTCTCCAGCTCTTTAGCCATAGTGGGTGAACTTTCACCTCGACCTCTCTGCAAGACCTTTTTTTGCAGTAAGCACTGACCATTTTACCTCCAGCTACTCGCTTTCCGTGCAGCCTCCCTCTTTACAGCCCTGCGCGGCGTGCAGATCGATAGCGTAGCATCTGCTGAGGGAGGGCAGCGGTCCCACATCGCACTTGGAATTTTTCAAGCTCCAGAATTGCTCATCTCTGAAAATTAAACGGACAGTTAGGCATGATTAGTATTCCACGTATCTACCACCTCCTCTCCATGCCAATTCCCAATTCACATACGCACACAAGACGACGAGTGTTAATGGAGAAATGGCAGAGGTGTAATTTTGTTGTTTGTTAGATTGCGTTGTTTAAGACAGAAGGTCTCGAACGCGCATTTAAATGAAAGAGCTCTCGTTCTTGTTCAGCTCTGAGACTGATGAACGTTATCTGATGTTAGTGATCCCACTGGCCCGTGATGCGACAGCTAACAATGACTTTATAACATTACGCAACGAAGATATATAAATTATTTATTTGAGTATTGTAACTTTACTGAGATTCGAGGTCATGCAGAAATTATTTAACATAGAACCATCACACTTGGAATTCTAGCCTATATGTTCCACAGAAAACTGCTGCTGTCACACGAAAATTGCAGGCTAACAGTCTTTATTATTGCAGTTCATAAAATAGGTTTTAATACATGTAAATAAATAATTAAAATATGTGTTTTATAATGTGGCCACATAAACATGTGGATTAACTGTTACACTTTAAAATAGATAAACTACGGCACCCACATAAATTATCTAGTGTTTATTATTGTTTGTAGTGTACTACCAGGAACACAATTTGAAGAAGAAGAAGAAGAAGAAAGATAAAAGATGAGGAGGCGGAACAGGAAGAAATAAATGACGAGGAGGCATATGCATTATAGAATGATTTTAATGTTAGGCTACTTTGAATTAATGGTATAAGAAGACGTTTGTCTTCGCGTTAAAGTGATTTCATTTCTAGAGGTAAATGGATAATGTTAGTTTAAAAAGAACGTGGCCTCTACGCAATAGAGTTTGTTAGATGGAACACTTTAAGCCACATCTCAGTGCTTCACCAAAAATACGTTGACTGTAGTTACAGTGTCGAAAGGGTTAATTCGAGTTAGAAATTCATCCCACATCTGTCAGATTTTTAAGTGCGTGACGCTCTGAGAGGGGATGAGTGGGAGCGCGCGGGGAGGGGAGAGGGAGAAAAAAATCTAGGCTGAGATCGATGGAGAGACGGAGGAAAAGGCACGGGGAACCACGGAGATAATGACAGAAAGGAAGCTGGGTAGTTAGGCGTTAGACTGAAGCTAACGTTTTCACTGCGAATAACAGAGCGAAGAACCGAAAAGAGTCAGAAGAATAGTAGTCTCCTTACGTCTCGTTTATGCTGCATCCTCAACGATTCTGTGAAAGTAACCTGCTCGGAATCGCCGCGAAGAGAGGAGACATCACAATTTTCGAACAGAGAAATATGCTGATAATACACAAAAGTGTCTCTTAAACCTAATCGCTTGCTCTGTGATTTTGGATTATGGAATCGTAATCTCTGCATCTTGGAAAATATTTACTTTCATATTTTCAGGATCTTATTTGTTATTTTCGTTCCGCGGTGGTTGTACGTCCGTCATCTTGTTCAGACTCGCCTGCGCTGCGCTGAGGTAAGCATGTTAAATGTCTGTAAATTGGAAATTACATTCAGTTAATATTTAGAACTTCCGAAAAGAATGCTTGTGGCAGTTTAATGAACAGCCTCTTGAAAAGCCGTTTAGAATTATTAGCTCTGACTAGCCATTGCAAATTATACAAATTGTTGGGCAACCATGTGAAACTTCTCGGTGCTTGCCAGAGATTTTTGAAATCTAGAGCTGATCAATATGCGACGAGTTTTCATGAATAAATGATCAATAACCAATCCAAGTGATCATAGCCTACTATGTCTCTTATACAGGTTTCTCACGGTCAAGGGCAAGACGGGCAAGCACAAAAAGCAGGTGCATTTATGGAACGCATAAAATGATAGGGAAAGACTTATTATATTTCCGCTTGAAACTGGACTGAAATCAACACTGAAATACTAACAGACTATTAGAGACCCACTAAGTCTGTTTTACATTCACGTTTCATTATTGAAGATATTAAAGAAACATTTAACGATAAAATTGCTGACTATATAAGGGAGCTCCTTCACATATATTTATTTTAAAAATGGATGGAAATATGGGAGAGATGTCAGTTCACAGCCATGTGGAGCTTGCACACAGTCAGGATAGTCGAGCGATGTTGCACTCCCGAGACCTCTCTGCTGCTTTCCCACGTCCCCCTCTGGGAAGCCCACCCATGGGCCTGGAACATGAGCACAGGAGTCCTGGATACGACCACGGCATGCCCCCGCTGGGGTACGGCAGGGACACACCGACGAGCTGTGGCAGCACCTACACCACTCTGACACCCCTCCAGCCATTTGATGACAAGTTTCATCATCATCACCACCACCATCCCTGTTTACCAGTCAGCAATGTTATCGGTAGCTTTACGCTCATGCGTGAGGATAGGGGCCTTGGAGGAAACTTCTATAATCCCTATGGCAAAGACTTGGGTATGGCACAGAGTCTGTCACCACCGCTGGCCAGCTCAGGCCTGGAGACAGCCATGCATGGCTATGGCTCTTTGGGGAGCCAGAATGGACACAGTGGCCAGATGCTAGCAGGCAGCCATGAGGTCCATATGGGCAGCAATGGGGGTAACATATTCTGCCGAACAGCAACAGACTTTGGAAGGGAAATGTCACCGCCCTCTCTGGGGGGTGACCATGGGGTCACTCACCAGCTAAACAAGATGGACACCCACCAGCATGCGTCCACCTACCACCCCCACATTTACACCCAGACCTATCAGCACCACCACCCCAGCCAACAGGCCTCAAAGCTGGGGGAACTTCCTGGCTCTTCCCCCTCCTCATCCTCCTCCTCCAGTTCCAGTCTGACCAGGGAGGGCATGCTAGCTGGCTCCCAGAGTGGCAGCGCTGGTGAGGAGATCAACACCAAAGATGTGGCCCAACGGATCATCACTGAGCTGAAGAGGTACAGCATCCCGCAGGCCATCTTCGCTGAAAGGGTGCTGTGCAGGTCTCAGGGCACCCTGTCAGACCTGCTTAGAAACCCTAAGCCCTGGGGCAAGCTCAAGTCTGGCCGTGAGACCTTCAAGAGGATGTCCCGCTGGTTACAAGAGCCGGAATTTCAGAGGATGGCTTCACTGCGACTTGAAGGTAGAACACCTAAGCGTGCTTATTTGCTTTATGCCTATGCCTCTCAGCCAGACAGAGCAGACTAATGCCTATATCGTGCAACAATACACCAAGCATCTGTGTATTGTAAAACTCAACGATGACTTTAGTTTTGTTCATTCTTTATGCATTTTTTGTATCATCTGTCACTGGAAATCCAGTGGCTCTAAATAGATACAACTGTTTAAGCATAAACAAGTGAATCTCTATTGTGAATAAACAAGTGAATCTCTATCTAGTACTCTGTTTTAAATTTCAATAGCTATCAGTAATAGCTAACCATCTTGCTATGTCACATCCCAGCAAAAAAACATTTGAATCTTACATTTCAAATATACTCAAAAGAAAAAAGAAAAAGAAAGAAACAGAAACCCTCCAGTCTGGGGTCATTTTGATTGTACTGAGCTCAGTTTGCAGAAGATACTGAGCAATGATACCCTTTGTTGGCTGCCATCTAATATTCATCAGAGATTTGCTTGGAAAGCTGGTGCTTGTTGTAGTGTTGCAATGTTGTGACATGGCCAGAGCTGAAACATCCAGCTGATGCCCATGGCACACAAAGAGCTTCACAGAAAAACCGTAACATGAGCATGGGTGAAGGTCGCATTGGGGGGGGGGGGGCTCTCAAAATGTCGGACGCCACTCTACAGTAGCTAGCCATAGAAGACTGGGCTTGGAAGCGAGCGCGATTGCCGCCTTGCCAAAGCCTGCCCGAATCCCCAGCGATCAATCACCAAAGCTTGAAATGTGCTTCAGAATGAATTATTCTGCTTGCATTACCACCACAGATATTGATTGGTGACCATTGTGCTCTCAGTCATAGGAGTGTTCCAAGCCCGAAATACACAAAATCAATCAATGCCCTGTTTGTCAGCATGGTACCGAATCTTGCTGTTTTTGTGCCAGTTCCTGAATCGACTAATGTGATGTAGCTTGGTAGCTATCGCTATGGCTTAGTTTATGGTCTAGCCTAGAGAGGCATATGATTATTTAAAGTTGAGCACAAACACTGCCCCCCCAACCATCCAAACAATGTCTCAGTTGGATTTCATTTTCATTTTTCATTCAGTTTTTTCATTTTAGATTTATGACATGCATCATTCATATCTCCTCTTCAAATATTGCTGTATTGTCATATCCAGCAGTTTTGGATTAATACACCAATCACATTAACTTTCCTTCATAACATCGTCTGATGAATCATGCATTCCCTCAGTCTGTCCGTCCAACATGCACACACAGCCACGCAGATACTGTCTTTAGCCCTGGCAAAGGCACAGGTTGGACACCTCTGTGCCTCCCTGTGTAACCTACTTTCCATGAGGTTTGGCTTTTCTTGCCAAGCCTTTTGTTTAATTATCAGCTGGTATTGATTTCCTTGGGAAAGCCGAGTGCAGACCTCCAGCTCACAGCTCCTTCGAGCAAGCAAGCGCAGGCTAGAATTAGAATGCACAAAGCCCCACGCCTCCTTTCACATAGCAGGAGTTCATGTTGCACATGGACCAGCAGAACCATGATTCAGCTTAATGCAGCAAAATCTAACTGAAAAGCATTCTAGTGTTGAGCATTAGGTAACACAGTCCTCTACATATTTTCAATATGAATATTTAGACTTTGTTTGTCAAATACTTTAACTGGCAGACAAAAATCCCAGCCTGGTTTCTAAACTGAGGTCTAGAAGTAACATTACTTGTGCATTACCTCTGCACTGATGTACTCCAACAGGTATACTCCAGATTACTCCTTTTCAAATTTGAAATGCAACATTCACATACTATTGTCTACATTCTTTAACTCTTACAATAACTGTTTGATTAAAAAGCTTTTTAAATCTTTCAAATATTGATATTATAGTCTCAGAGTCTTCCTAATATTATATGTTGTTTTATTAGTTGTTATTAGGTGTTTTAAATTAAGTGTTTTGATGCACTTGGGTTTATTTTGTCTTACAGACATATGATGCATGATGCATTTCATAGAGCAGCTGCAGTATTGGTATTGATTTAGCTGCAATGTAAAAATTATGATAAAAAAAAAAGTTCTATGCTTTTTGTATATTAATACTATATCAACCTATTTCATTAATCAGTTATCTTTATATTTAGTTATTTGGTAAAAATGCAGTATTACTGTCAGCCAATCTCTTTATCTATCTTTTGTATGATCTTATTATGTGAGTTGCTTCTAAGTGAGGGTGTGTGCAGGATGCACTCTGGCTATGGCAGAAAGTGAAGGGGAGAGAGAAAGATTCACAGAGCAGGATGGAGATCATTACTCTATCCCTCAGCTCTCTGGCAGTGCAGAGATTTCACACACAAGCACTGGAGCCTGAAGCCCTTGTCTTAAAGTCTAAATGAATAAGTGAGATAAAATAGGCTTAAGTGGCTTTCTCAGTGTTTCTGCCTGCACCACCAGCAAGTTTGAGAGCCATTTAGCCATAATGCTGAAAGGTGAAACAAGCAAGCATGTGCAGAGGCCTGCCTGCAATCTAAACACACAAGAGTCAGAAGCATGATTTTTTTTTAGCCCTAAAATAAAAATGTGTATTTGTTCAATTGAAGCCGGGGCCTGGCCCAGCGCTGAAGGGGTTAACCAGCCTCCGTAGGTCGAGGAGTCTGAGCAGCACAGATTTAATCAATAATTTCTATCAGCCCGTGGCCCAAGAAATCAGCAGGGGGCAGGTCAGGAGTGGGGGATGCTGAGAGGGGGTAGTGAAGTGAGGGTTGGGGGAGTTGATGAGGAATGGGGGTGCTTTCGATCACGTTTTAGCAACATGAGACAAGAGGCATACATCATGATTAAGGTAGGCTCACATGATCATAGGAGCTCTATGGGGGATGTTTATGTCTGTGAAAGAGGAGTGAAGTGTTGGATTTATAGCATGGTAATTCCCCTCCTTTTAAACATAATTACAGCATAAGGAAGCATTCAGTTAATGGTTGGCATTACGAATGCAGGTGCAAGTTTAGGTGGGGAGGATGGGAATGAAATACCTGGTGGTGCTCCTGAACTTATGGACATGTAAAACACACTGCTGCATGTATATTAGCACCAGTACATTTATTAAAAATTTGTTGAGTCTGTATGAGTACACACACACACACACACACACACAAACACGCCCAAGCACACACACACACACACAAACACGCGCAAGCACACACACACACACACATATACACACACACACACACACATATATATATATATATATATATATATATATATATATATATATATATATATATATATATATATATATATAGTTTGTATATATGTAGATTGCATATATATTTTTATAATAATTTAACAACACAACTTTATGACAATCAATTTTATTATAATTAGTTTACGATAGTTTATGTCTTAGTTTATGATAACCTAGAGAGCATTATTTTTACGTTTGGTTAATATTATGAACATAAAAATGTTAACTTGATACAGGAATAAAGACAAAAAGATAATGTTCACATTACACATTTACAAAGTATTACTGTAAACAGATGTCACAGCTCTAGCCAAAAGACATGAAATACACAGAATGAGAACATGCATAATTACATTTAACCATTTTACAGTTGAAGTGTGTTTCTGTTGCAGCAGATGCATAGTTTGGCTGCAGTATTTCTGCAGCATAATTACTTCTGTTGGGGATGCTTTGTTCTACTGCACCTTACAGTTAGATATTATTGTGGAAAATTATTTTGGCAATTTGCTAAGTACATTAATACAGTATTGTACCCCAGTATAATATTTTACCACTTAAACAGATGTTTGCAGAATTAAGATATTCCCCTAATAATGTAAAAATTAGGCCAGTAACAATCTTACACAATTCCAACAATTCTTCTGTTTATTAATTTTTTTCTTGAACTAAAATTAATGTTAGAAGTCTGATTCTGCCTGTGCCGCACGCATTGGGTGGTGAAGACATGCAGTTAACAGTGTTGACTAAGAGGCTTCTCCATGTCTGTTGTGACCGACGCTCTCTCCTCAGCATGTAAGCGCAAAGAGCAAGAGCAGTCAAAGCAGGAGAGAAACCAGGGACCGAAGCGCACTCGCCTCGTCTTCACCGACCTGCAGCGGCGCACGCTCATGGCCATCTTCCGGGAGAACCAGCGACCAGCCAAAGAGCTGCAGGTCACCATCGCACAGCAGCTGGGGCTCGAGCTCTCCACCGTCAGCAACTTCTTCATGAACGCCCGCCGCAGGAACCTCAATCGCTGGAGCGAAGAGGGACGCCCATCCTCCACCGGCTCCTCAGGGTCCAGCACCTCCTCCCCTGCTGTCTCCTGCACCACAGCATGACGGCAAAAGGTGCAGCATGGGCAAGCTATAGGCTATCTGTTGCCAATGGAGGAATTTTTTTATGTGAGGTGATTTAACACAGGAGTCAAAGAATAACTTAAACCAAAGATAAAACACTACAGATAGCATTTTAATGTAGTTCTTGGTGTTTAACTGATGTTTTAGTTTTAATTTGGAGTAGTGGCCAATGAGTTTCTTAGTGGTAAAAATCATTTCAGACTTTATTTCAGTGAAAGTGCTGAACTGACCATGCTGCAGTGGTTGATTAAGTATTCCTACTTGGTTTCACCACTTCTGTTTATTGCAGAAATAAAAATGATCAGTATTTCACAAATCAAGGCATAAATGACTCACACATTTGATTTACAACTTTTTCCCAAATTGTTTGAGCAGTTTTTAGTTCCCTTTGAAACATATAAAGACCGTTATGACCAAAGAGAAATAACAGAAGAATGATTAATAATGATTTTCTCTCTTTTTTGAGAAATAATTGAACAAAAAAGGCATATGAAATTTAACCTTTAAGGGTGTATTTCATCATGGATAAATGAACGTCCTGCCCATTCGAACAAAAGCTGTGGCTTGCCCTCGGATCTCACTACCCAGGGTTCTGTTTGGAGCCAGAGCCCATGAGCAAAATGGAGCAGCATCCTCCAAAACCAAACAATGCAGCCAAGTCCTATGGGGACGGAAACAGATCTGCAGGGGGAGGAAAGGCAGAGGATGCTTTTTAAAGAGAACCCTCAAAAGAACTGATTGATTGATTGGTGCACCTCCTGGGAGCTGCTGAAGAGAAATACAGGCAAAGTACAAAGATGATGAATCCTCTGCAGACGTGCAGCGAATGCCACTTATAAGTACTTCCCTTCACTGATTTGAAAATGACCAGTAGAAAAAAACTCTTGTAGAACTATTGCAAGATGTTACTTGGTCAAGCTGGAAGAAAGCTTGCCCCTAGATCGTGGTTTTGTACAAAATTCAAGCACACAAATCCTGTTGGATCACAGGCTGTTGGTTGTTCAACCTTGAGAAGTTTCACATTTATCAGTCTCCAAAGAAAAAAGACTTTGGATCTTGTTTGTGACTTGAGCTTAAATCTGACATGAACTCTTATATGTTTTTACTATTATTTATGTATTTATTTCCTCACTTATAGTTATTTATTTGCTAAGTATTGTGAGTATTTATTTCATTATGTGTTGTTTGTCTCTGATGGGAGTCCCATCATGATGCCAAAGATGAAGTTTTTTCCTCCCTGAATGTAACAGCACCTGTCATTCATCATTCATAACCAGGCTGGTGTTCTAGCCATCGACTTGAAAAGATTCACATGCAGTGCATGCCTAAAGCCAGAGCTCCTCAGCCACACAGAACAAATCTGGCTAGAGGTCTAGAATTCCAGAACAGTATTATGTACAACGGGTTGCTCATTCTAGCTAGGAAGGTTTTTGCCTATGTGCAAATGCACTGCTGAAATACCAAACAATTTTAGCGCTTTCTCCTTATTCAAACTGTCACACAGGTCCTATTTGATCCCCTTTTTTTCTGTGGTGGTGGACTGTGTTTTACACACATGCAGCAGCTGTGTGTTTGTCAAGCTGCGCTGCGCAGTGCAGGCCGGAGAGCCAGCGGCCGTGTCGTTCAGGCCGCACTTGCATATGTCATCCCGTCTTTAACCTTCGGCAGGCGTGAAGTGAGAGGCCCCTTCACAGCACGCACTTGAAAGAGGGACCATGAAAGAGGCCATCGACTTTTGCTGACATGAAAGAGGCCCTTTTTATCTGCGTCCTGTTGGAGGTTGGGGCCGGAGCCCACCGCTCACTCAGCCGGACCCATGGGCTTAGGGCATTCAAAGAGGAGGGCAGATCAGAGAAGGGCTGCATTACCAAACCAAGGGAGGTGAGTGGGGAGGGAGTGTCGGAGAGTGAGAATTAAACTTTAATAAATAACAACTGTAAGCATGCTGTGACCAGGGGAAAGGGTGTCTGCATCAGGGCATGGGTTAATATTCATTGTTTGTAAGAGAGGGACTCCTCATGTTTGAAATAGGGAGTGATTAGCTTTCAGATTTCGGAGTTCTTTCAGATTACAATGTTGGGTAAAGTTTTGCATTTTGCATCTCTATGCTAAAACAGCCTTAAAACTGTAAGGTGTGTTTTAAGAGTATGTTAGTCTTTGGGACCCCCTAGTGGGTGAAGATGTTGTTGTCCTTGAGTTTCTGAAGGCTGGGGATAGGCCAAGCACAACTCCACACTGAGTGATGGCTAGGAGTTCTAGGAAATGGCCTGTAAAGCTGGACAGCTTTGTGTGAGGCATGTACATGTATACATAGTACTATTGTTAATGTCTCTCAATCGTCTTTTTACCAATATGTGCATACACCACTGGATGGAAAATAAGCATCATTTACCTCTTGAACAGTGGTTTATCCATCTCTTCTAGCCACTGCTGTCAGTGTGTAAATGCGGAGAACTGCTGAAAATTTCCATCCCACCAAGCAACAATTCTACCCTTTCACTACTATGAAGAATTCATCTACCTCAATTGTGTGTGGTGTAGCTGATATGTAATTTTACCAAAGATCCCATGCATTCAGGGAGAGTCTGTGTCTCATCTTTTCTAACCAAACGTGCTGGAATCAATCTGTAACCACTAATCACATTTTTACCTACAGACAGAGAAAACATGCCTACAGGAGGAAAGAGTATTAGATTGTATGTGTGCTAATGAACAGGGAAATTTAAAAAGGGGACGCCCCCCAACATCAGTGCAGACACCAAATGGGACAATCGGAGCAAGAGAGGGTGGTCATGCTGAACTTCAGACTACATATTCTTCCCACAAATGAACGTGTAACCAATCACAAAGCAGGAGTGGACATTTGGCTTTTAAGAGCCAAGCTCAGCTTTATTCAATTAAACAACAGTAAAATGCCTCCTGGGTGTTCACAGTTCATTTACAATAGAGAATAGAACTAATTTTTACAAGTTACATTGATTGAGAATCTTTAAAATATAAACAGATAGTAGAGCAAAAAATCAAGACACTTTAGAAAAATTTTTAAAATTGGCCTGTTATTACATGGTAAAAATGGTGTTTAGTATTGTTATCACTGAAACTCGTAAAAGTCACAGGTAGCAAAAAGCTTTAAAACCATTACCAAACATACTGTTTGTGTCTTTTTTTTTTATGTTGGACATGTTATTGTGCCATTCTCTCCTCATGTTAACCTATGAATGTGGCTAACCAACCAAAGGTTTTGAATCACGACAGTCTACATGTCAATCATAACTGGATGTTGTGTACCAATTTTGAAAATCCTTTGATACCTCATGTGAAATTGTCTGTTGTGATGTTGCACTGAATAAAAAGTCACTTGTAAATTTATTTGACTCAGTCATTTTTTCACACCATTTTCATTCTCTGTACTTTTGTAATGAAAACCTTTAGTAATAAAGATACAATCTAAAAACAAAAAGCTTTTATTTATTTTTTCTAAAAAATAATCATGTTTAAACAATTACCTTATATATGATTTAAAACAAGTAAAAAAAACCTAACAAACTCTCTCTCTCTCTCTCTCTCTCTCTCTCTATATATATATATATATATATATATATATATATATATATACACACACACACACACACACACGCACGCACGCACGCACGCACGCACGCACACACAATTTTTAAGGCAAGCATTTAACTTCACTGTTTACATGATGGGGTAGCAGCCATAAGATGCAATACCACACATATTTCCTTGATTGCGGGCTATGCGGATGTAGCCTCCATCTCCAAACGTAGTGCCCCAGCTGTGAGAGTCAAGGAACAACATTCAAACAGTATAACACACAAAATGTACACATTATTGCAGAAACTAAGGGATTGTTTCCTAAACATGGATTAAGCCTAGTCCTAGACTAAACTGCAGTACATATTGAAAATCTCCACTGGAAATTCTTTATCTACCTTTAGGCTTATTCTGCATCTGGCAAACTGCCCCATTATGTTTACACTTTTGAGGTGCATCATGAAATGTTCTTTGAAATAAATACTTTTATTAATTTAGGCCAAACATTAAAAGATTTTCCAGCACTGAAAAGCATCTTCAGTTCAAGGGTTGTAGTTGGTATAGAGCTCAAACCAACATTAAGAATAGCTTTGAAAAGATTAGCTGGTGTAATTTGGGTTTTATTATTTTGGCCCATGAGTTTTACTTTGTCATGAAGAGAGTGGGGCTCCTACCTGTTTTTCACTAGCCAGTAGTCCTGTCCATTCAGTGTGCCATATCCTACAACCAGCACTGCATGGTTTACGTGCTGGCTGCAACTTCGGTCATTATACACTCCTGTAGGATACATATAGTCAATGTCAAAATAAACACTTCAAAATCTATACATTTGTCAAATATACTGCCCAAGTCATGAAAGAACATATATATTCTGCATATACTACCCTCAGCAGTAATATAACTATAAATGTTCATTCTAATGTAATCTGGACTTCAATTTGATTTAAGGTTATTAATGCATATATAGATAATTTAAAAAACAAACACATCAGTTACACATTGTTTTCAGACAATCTATTTGTAGCCTTCTTAGAAGTAAACACTTACCACTGCGATACATGATAAATAGTGGATGAGTGGCATCAATAGCCACAGCAATGGGGCCAATGGTGGCTACTGCTTGCTTTAAGGCCTCTTCATCCCCATAGGGGAGAAATGTGTAACTGGAGCAGTTGGCAGCTTGCTTGGTCGGGTCATATTTGCAATCTCCTTGCTGGAATGCAATTGAGGACACAGCACCATATCAGCACAAAAGGGCAAATTAGAGCAAAACCAGCATCATATAATGGTTTTGACCATTTCTGAAAAATCAGACATTCCATTTTCAGACGTATGCAGGGAGCAAGCAGCAGTTACCAGACAATTTTTTAATCTTGTTATGAAAATAAAATTAGAAGTGCAGCGTCAGTCAACTCACCACTGCAGTATAAGGGTAGGCTGCATCAGAATCTATACCGCCATTGTCAATAATGTACTGAAAGGCTTCAGACATGAAACCTCCATTGCAACCTTTGTTTCCATACTTGGAAGAGCAGTCCACAAGATTCTGGGGGCTGAGGGACAACAGCTGCCCTGTGGTCTTCTTCAGCTGGCCCTCCAGGGCCCCAGCAGCACTAAATGCCCAGCATGAACCACATGAGCCCTGTGAGAAGGAAAACCAACTACCGTAAATGCACAAGCCCAAGTTCTTGTTTTCCAGTAAACCAGCATGGCACAAGATAGCATGTTGCAGTCCAATCATGAATTACACCAAGTTCTGAAAAGAAAAATATTGTGTCCAAATGAAATTAACAAACTTCATATCAACACACTGATATTAACTATGCTCTTATTACTATGGTTTAGGAGCTATTTATTATTATTATTATTTTAAAAAACAACAAAAAACCCCATCCACATACACGCATATCCATGCCCATTTGAGAGAAAGGAACAGTGTAACTGGAATTTCTCAACCCACTTCTGTCATTTCTCATGTACATTTAACATCTGATTTAACAGTTCAGAGCCATGCTGGTTAATTGTAAAGGAAGAGGAAGCTAGTGAAGTAATAAGGGAAACACACAGCCAAAGAGCCCAGCACAAGAGATGAAGAAACAACATAACGAACTGAAACTGATGAGTTTTAAAGGAAGAGGGAGTTTCAGTCTTAAATTTCATCCACAAAATGTTCCAATGTTACACATAGATTATTGTACTTTTGTTACATAAATCCAACAATCTAGTTGTTAGTTTATGAGACAAGAGTTGGAATCTGCACACAGAATGCAAACAGATTTTGCAGAGTACGTTTGAATTCCAATACTGAGTGAAATATGGAAGATTTAATTCAGAAACATAGGCACTAATGATGCTATAGCACCCCCACCTGGCCTAAACACAAAATGTTTCATATGTGTTGCACTACCTTGATATAGTTTAACTTTGGTTAACTTTGATTACTGTTTTCTCCCAGTAAGATATATACCCGTACATTAAGTAGTTCTGTTCTTTAATTAGTGAGAAACACTAATACAGATATTTCCAAGTAGTCCTGTTATTAGTCAGTCACCAAATAATTATGACCAAAGGTCCTTGTGCTCATCTAGAATGTGTGCGGCCTGGATATTAGCCCATTGCTAGATGAGCCATTACCTGGTTTTTCACATCAGTCACATAGCCACTTGACCTCCAGTCTACTGAATCTGGTACTGTGACACCAGCAGAGGCCACAAATGTGGATGGTCTCTTCAGTTCAGCGGGAACCCGAGTCCCAGCAAGCTTCTGCAGGATCTCCTCTGGGGTCTGACATTCAGTGGAAGCAAATGTACATTTTATGGTGAGAAAAACCCACAGCCTTTATTTCATTTTCATATTGCCTTCATTTCATATTGCACATTTGCTTGTAGGCTCAGTTGGCTTATCTAAGTTGTCATAGCGTTTACAACTGAGAAAATCTTACCATATCTCCCATATGGTTCATACCAATGTCAAAGGTGTGCATGCCCATAGAGGTCTCCAGGTTGTGAACAGTAATCCGCCGTAGGTTCCCCTCCCAAATCTGCCGCCGGCCTGACTCCTCTAGCTGCCAGCACATATTAACAAGTCACTGACACTTTCTGCACATTCAGAAATGATTGTTTAGCATAATTACACCCATTATTGACAGGGTACCTATTATTAACAGGCTAGTGGTTCTTGCTAACTTCACTTCCCTCCATACTTCTAGCAAGCCACAAATACAGGCTGCAACTGTATAACCTTTGCGATATTTCCGAAATTCCAAATGGAGAAGTTGGTTTAAGAAAATGTCATTCTATTGGCCAGCTCTAACTATTACACCTGCCATGGTGTAACACCAGCACGTCTTGACTAATTGTCCCTTTCCTACCTACTCCTATGTCTGGGGATGCTCTGCACAGGGAAACAAAGCAGGCAGGCAACACCATGCAAGTAAAATGCCATTTCTAATTCTGGAGATTTTCTTTTCTGGGATTAGGAACCCTTTTTTTTCTTTTAGCGCTGGGCCAATCAATACCCAATCAATAAATACCCAACCAATACCCCTAGAGGCTTCATATTATACAGGATAGAATTAGGAACCATATATGAAGCTGGGGTAGGAAGGGAGGTTCTCCTAGATCAGCACATAGTCCAGATTCATCATAAAGAACAGAAGCCAGCCTTTGGATAGCATGTAAATGTAGATATACAGCATGTATGACTTTCCTAAAAAAAAAAAAATTCCCAAACATTTTACCTACAAATAATGAATATACACAAAAATAATTTGTTTGAAAAAATATTTACAGAAGAAGTACTAAACAATTTTAGCTCTCACCTCACTCATGTAAATCTTATGATGTTTCTTCTTCCATAACTCCCAGTGCATGTCCAGGTTTGGGTCATAAAGGGCCACTACTGAGCCAAACAGCACTGTGAAAAGCAAACTGCTCAGCATCTTTACCTACTCAAAATCAAAGAAGACATTAATCAATACCTGCTCATATTACTAGTCATTAAGCACAATCCACCCAAAGAAATGAAAAACATCTACTAAGTAGAAAACTGAGCTTTATGCCTATATTTACTTGAAAGATGTCTCAGGTTACATGTGCAGCTCAGTTATGGTGGGTAGAATGCCAACCTGTTTTGCCTACAACAAGCCATGTACAAGCACAACAGAATTCAAACACATAGCGAAATTAACCTAACCAAGCCAGTAATGTCACATGACCAGTTCTCAGAAGACTTCAAGGATGGAAGTCAAGACAATGCTGTATGAGCCAAATACTAAAGATGTAAACCATGATGTATGTTGGAAAACCCAAGACATATATAGGTGAATCGTGACTTCTTGAACAGACTACAGCATAAGTTAGGTCTATATAAAATGTCAATTATCGGGAATGATTGACTACGCATTTTGGATTCTTTTGTTGTAGTAAAGGATAGGCTATACATAGCGAAACAAGTCTGCTGTAGACAACGATACGTGCCATTACAGTTTGACTCATAAACATACTCTTCTAACATAACAGACAGTTATCTTTTAAACCATTCAGTCCGTCATAAAACAAACAGTTCGCACCAATTGTCGCCTACCTAAAGAGGCGGTTAAAAAGGGAATGCTTTAAATACTGAGAAATTACACCGCCTAAAACTGGGTTAACCTGGACCAAAAGTAAACATTCACTAGCTAAATAATGTAACGTGGCTAAACAGGAAAACATATACTATATTTCAGTTACAACGACGTTTTTGTTTGTTTAAATTCGCTCTGCTTACCCTAAAGGACTGGAAAACGCTTCAAAACGGTGGGTAGTAGACTGACAACGGAATAGTGTTCTCGGGTTTTAAAGGCGCTTTATCACGTGTCAAATTAGTCTTTCCAGTTCCTGTTTTTATGCGGGCTAATGTATTTGGCATTGTAGTCCCATATCTATATATTCAGATATGATCAGTCAAATAAGAATTATTAATAATAATCTGTACGTTTCAATTTGTGTAAGACTGCGGCCTCAGGATTCTCAGGGAAGTGACTTTTAATTACGGGCATAGACACGCGTCATCCGTTCTTAGCCAGAGACTATCGGCTTTTTGGTGTAGCACAGTGCCGCACCTTATTCACTTTCGATTCTTATTTCACCCTGTGAAGTGTAGACAGTTGGAGGTGCCTAGTCCAGTCCAGTGTGAATGCGAACACCATCCTAAAGCTCATCCTTCAGGAGTCTGAGAATCCACTGCAAAACACGGAATGCATTACTATAACAAAATGAAAAAAACAAAAAAAACAACAAAAAAAAACCGATAATGGAGGAAAGGAATTGGTTGGAGGTTTTTCGTTCCATATAGACAAAATATTTCATAACGAAGTATCTATATAACTCCTTTACATCTTCTCTCTAATGCACCCTAAAACCATTATGACAAGCTTTTAATCAATAAAACTCTCATAAAGGGATAAAGGAAAGGCAAAGGGATATTCTTAGGTCTGAAAAAGAAACCTTGATGAAAGGTATGTTAAAGATCAGTTACTTTCCTGTAACATTTGCAACATTTAAAAAAGATTTATGAAGAATCCATTATTTCACAGTGATAGTCTTACTTGTTACTAACATGATTTTTCTGATTTCTAGCCAGACCATTTATTTGTAGTATATTTTGTATATCTGTCTTCTAGTACATACATGACACATTAAATGAACCATTGCATTTCCGTGTAGGAAATACAGATCACGCGATCATTGTGTAAGATATAGTCTACAGATCATGCGCTTGATTAAAACTCGAGTCATCTAAACTCTGGATGATGAATCACATGCCTAATAAAAAAGAGGAACCAATTCAGTAATTAATATCAAACAAATCTTTTGTAAAAATCTTGGCAAGTGTTGCAAACTGAGCATGAGATTTTTTAACTAATGCACTAACTGTTTTATACTAAACAGTCATTTTGACTGTTTTCATAATGATGAAAATATTGTCAAAATGTTGTCATTTTGAGTGAGCATGACAGCGGTCATTTTGGAATAGGCTGATTCATCATTTTCTTGGGAAAATGTTCAGCTGTTGATGAGAGTGAAATGAGAGTATTCTGTTTTATACTGTAACCTGTACGACGAAGTCTCACTGTTTATGGAATGTGGTTCAGGGAAACATTCTGGAGTTTTTCCACTCTAGAGTGGCTGCAGCAACATTTTCCCAGCATTATTTATCAACATGTTGCAGTGTACTTTGTAATTGTGATCTGGTTAATAATGAACTGAAAAGCACATTTCAATCTAAACTAAAATTTAAACCTTATATTTTTTAAATGAGGTCCTATGCCTGGAATGAGCACTTTTTATGGTGGTGTTGATGTGGAGACTCTGTTCTCTGTTAACTTCACAAAATTGATTCGTACTCTTAAATCCACTGTCAATTACAGCTAAACAATCAAAACATTGAAATCATCACAATGTTAAACACATTTTATTAATATTACTTATAAGAATGTCGCAGTATTCCTCTTGATATGGGTCTAGTTTTCTTCAGGGTAATACAGTTTAACTTTGGTTTATTCAGCTTTTTTCATACCATTGTTCTGCAACATGTTCTTTTTAATGTTGAGCTAGATGGTCATTCTTTGGTTCTTTAAAGCATGTCCACACTTGCAGTCATATAAAATAGGGAAGGGCCTTAGCCCTACAGAGGACTGTATTTTTGCTACAGATTATTACAGTGTCACCAACACAGTATCTGTCAAAAGATTTACAGATGAATGAATGAAGTTATATTTATATATTTTTAATAAATACATTTACAAAAAACAATGTCTTCACTGTTGTATTTTAATGTGTGAAAAAAGCAAAACAATCATGTATGTTATGCATTGCTTTTTATTTGGCATTGATAATGTTCCATATGACTGTAGTGTGTTTGTGCTACCATGCATGCATACTTATGTGTGAATATATGTTTAGAATTATGTGTGAATGTGTGTTTGTTCCTTAAATAGTTGTTTCACTTTAATTTAACAAAGATGACACCATCTAATGTCTACTCTATAGAAGTTTAATTTTAAAAGGATAGATTACCACACTTTCACCATGAAGTAAAATGCCTGGAATTTATTATTTTTGTAAATGATTGGAGAATAATGAGAGATTATTTCTAAATTTCAGTGTAATCATTTTGGCTATGTCTTTTAGATATTAGTATGGAAAAGGTTTTCATGACCTTTTCTAATGTATGAAAAGAATTATGTGTGAATTGATTGCTAGGATGAGATTATGTGATTGTAACCTGCCTCCTTAACTCTGTAATCTATTGTGGCCTGATCTGTGTATCAACAGTAAAGGCCATGTTTATATCTTTGTGTTGTGTATATATAAACACAAATCAGTTTGAGAATCTGTTATTATCCATCTCTCTACAAAACTACTTTAAATATTGGCCTTGGATCATATGTTGGGAAATAAGGTTGATCTTACAGGTCAATATCTAGACCTAAGGTCAAGACATTGTTGTCTTGTTTAGAATGATGTTTAAAAGTACAAGATATGATGGCCTACATGTGCCACTGAGAAATATATGTTAATGTAAAAAGTAGGCCAAGAAAACGTAGACAGTCCTCCAGTAAGCATGTATGGCTTTGCCCAAAAATAGAAAAGGTCTTGAGAACACTGACCAGTTCTCTAAGAACAGTTGGTAGAGTCCACAGTGGGAAACAATGGGACTACCAAGACAAAGAGAAAATAAGGCAAACAAATGAGTAAGACAAGGCAAATGCAATGCAACCACTGAAATTGCAAGACAGAGAACATCATGGTAAATAATATTTATTTATTTTCAAGACTGGGCATAGAGTCTTTTTTGGACTGTTTGTTCTATTAAATGCTATCCTGCTACATCTTTTCCAGTTTTCTTCTCTTTTTGTCAAATTTTGTAAGCCAAGCACATTTTAATTATCACAAGTTCCTTAAATACATTTGGCAAGAGCATTTTAGTGATGTGTTCACTCCAGTCATTTCACTGTAGATACTGAGAATTGAATTCTCATCAAATGCTGATAATAAAATACATCAAAATGCTGTTCACAGTGTAGTCTGGAAATTACACGGAATACATTCTAATACTCATTATGGAAAACAGAGTCTATCTATTATTTCCTATTATACTACAAAATGTATCATGCTGTGTGGAGCAGCCATTCTTAGTGTATAAGCATTGCAGTTAACTAAGCAAATTTAAACTGGCCAGTGAATTTAAATTAGTTCAGTGAATTTATGAACTTGAGAGAGTATAATTCATTTTGGTTATTTATCGAAAAGTGATATCCTGATGTATTATATAATATTTTTTTTTAATATTTTAATGGCTTTAAGTTAAATTGACTTGCTCCTAACATGTGTTTAATAGCTGTATAATTTTATTGCCAAATAATGGGCCCAGAATGGACATATAGGTTGTAAAGACCTTTTACTAGATTACCACTTTTACTAGTTAAAGACAATATAGTAATTATTTTATATGTTCAATTTATAAATTTAATTACTTCAGTTATCAAAAGGTTAACTTGTGATAAAGGTTAGCATCACACTGCAGATCCAAGAATATTAAGAGTGAATTGGTGAGTTTGGTCTTTCAGCATAACTATATGTATGAGAAAATAAAGTATGTTTTTTGTCATCTCAGATTTCCAAAAGGTTAAGCTGTTTTCCAGCTATGATAAGTAAATGTATGTGGAACATGTTTAACATACTGTGCTGGCAAAGTACTAAAAATGCACATATTTAGCTTTATTTTGTCAAAACGTTTTATTTCCTTAACATGACAAAATCTTACATGTTAAATTCCTACCAGAGGAATGTATTTATGCACAGAGAAGTGTACATAATTATACAGCCAAGAGTAAAACAATGTCAACATTTACATATTGCAGTAAGCATTTAAATGTAAATAGGTACACAGTCCACGCCAGACACAGAGTTTATATTTTTACTTTTATTAATTGATCAGGGAATTTAACAAATATTATTTTAATTGAATGTAATCTTATGTACTCATAACCAGAAACTGTTGTAAAGCAAGAAAGGTTATCCTATCCCTCAAGTTTTAGTGTTAGTGTGGTTTTGGTTCTTGTGTTTCTCATGTTCCTTTTAACAAGAATGATGTTATCATAAAGTCTCACATGAGTCTCACATGACTGGGAAACTGGCAAGGTTGGCAATACCACATGCGTTGTTACGGTTACGAGCCATCAAGACGTAACCCTTCTTTCCCCACTCCTCACCCCAGCTTCATGAGATGTGAAAGGGCGATGGGAGGTATATTAGAACAGAACAGAAGAGGAGTATTAACAGCAAATCACAGTATCTACAAAATAGCACAACAAAAATAAAGCAAGTACCCCCATTTTAGCACCCATTTTAAGTAACGTACCTGTTTTTGACAATCCAGTACTTTTTTCCCTTAGGTGTGACACCATAGCCCACTGCAAGCACTGCATGGTTGATGTTTTCCTTGTCGCAGTTGGGGTCATAGTAAACACCTGGTAAAATGAGCAGAAATCTAATTATACACAGCTCAGAGCGAAGTGAGGTTTTTTCAAATTTAATTAGACTTACAGGAGGATTGCTAAATCCCATCATTGCAACTCACCACTCTTGTAAAACTGGAAAGTTGACTGCATGGCATCAATGCCTACAGAAACTGGGCCGACTTTAGCTATGGCAGACATTAGCGCTTTCTCGCTGCCTTTTTGTACTTCCTTAAAACCCCGGCACTCTGCTGCTTTCCCAGATTTATTGTAAGCACACTGTTGGTCCTACAGGGGGCAGTGTTTAGAAGGATGTAAAAAATACATGACGGACTGGCCAATAGAAAACATAAAACAGCACCTAACATTCATTTGATGGACATCAGGAAAATGAAATCACAGCATACCAAGCTAAATTACAAGTTTTTTGGGGGTTTTCCAAACATATTTTATAAAAATAATTACAAAATAATATAAAGGGTAGTAGTAAGTGACAGAACCTCACTACTGATAATGCCACACAAAAGAAGTTATATTGAAGTTATTATCACATGCAGTGAAGAGGCTTACCATTCCCACATATGGATAAGATTCCTCAGAGTCAATGCCTCTGTTGTTCCTGACGTAGTTAAAAGCGTTTGTCATGTATCCACCACCACAGCCGTCGTTTTCAGTCACACAGTCCACCAGGTTCTGAGGACTGAGCTCTACCAGTTGACCTGTGGTCTTCATCAGCTGACCCTCTAAAGCACCAACAGAGCTGAAGGCCCAGCAGGAACCACATGAGCCCTTAAACACAAGACAGAAGGTCTCAGCCTCTCAAAAGCACAAGCGAGTCCTTGTCAAACTGCTGCCTATGCCAGATTATTTCTGTGTTTACTGCTTTCTGTAAAAAGTAAGATTTCACTGCTAAAAGCCAAAATTATTAAAACTGTCTGAATATTTGCACAAAGCATTTCTTATTGAACATTAGAGATGAATGTAAATTCTCACCTGGTTCCTTACAGGGGTAACATAGCCAAGTTTGCGGTAATCAATAGATTTAGGTAGCTTCTCCAGTGAGCCAGGAACATAAGTGTTCATGGGATCATTTTCCATAGGCATCTGTAGTCCCATCAATTTCTCAGCCATCTCCTCCACGGTCTACCAGCGAGAGATGCAGGACTAAAGACCATCCAGAGTATAGACAAATTTTTACACTAATCCTAGCTGTAACTCCACACTTAACCTTATTGTAATGGTAAACCTTTCTCTAAAGCCACTGTCTTTAAATACATAAAGCATTTGTTTATATTGTCTTATTTATATTGGCTGTTGTTGAAGTTACCCTTTTGTCAACTCTATTTAAAGATTTTTCTGCTCTTTACATGAATAATAGTTTGACTAAAGTCATACATTTTCAAAATGTGTACAGCTTTTAGCTGAAATTTAGCTTCCTTTATAATGGCATTCATGTGTGTAAGCAAACAGCATCAGCTAAAAAAGCAACAGGTTTACATCAACTGATTAGTTTTTCAGATTTTTCATATGATCTTGTTTTTGTTACTGTGTAACATGTAGTTAAAGTGGGGAATTTATAATTTGCTATATGACTTAAATCTAAAATTTCCATGTGCACTTTTAGCAGTGCATAGGCAAACAAACAAAATACTTTCAATTTCTGGTTGACTGGAAAACAGAAAAAGAACAAACAGAGAACAATGAAGCAATGAGTGAACTGATAACCAACAACTATATAGTACATGAAAATAAACTTGGTCAAGATTAATCAGACCATCCAGAGGATCAGTTCATGAATTCTGGCACCATTAGACCAAGCACACCTGCAGATCTCATTACAGTCCTATCTTTACCTTCAATAGGAAAATAAAATCCAACTTTCAGCAGAGTTCTCCACCAGCTGGCATATTAGAAGTCTATTTTACTTAACTTTGACTTGGTGAGATTGGCTGTGCTAAGAAATACTTACCATGTCTCCAAATTGATTCATGCCTAACTCATAAGTGTGAATGCCTAGCTCATATTCCTGATTATGGCTCTCAATGATCTGCATATTCTTCTCCCAGATAGTGCGGCGAACGGCATCCTCACCCTGCCATTTGCATATACAGAGATGTGAAATGTGTTAGAGCAAATTTTATATTATACATTTTATATTATATATTTAGATTATATAATAAATTTTATTTCTATAAATGTTACATTTACTAAATACATTATACATACAGTACATATCAAACATTCTGTGGATTTCATGTACTTAATACTCTATGCTAACTATTGGGTCTCATTAGCCACTCTAGCATTTCTGACCAGACAACTTTATTACATGCTGGCACAGTGGTGGTGTTACAAGACACCTTGGCACTGCTACCTTCAAACTAATGTTATGGTAAGAAAAGCAGAGACTGCAAATCTCTGCAACTGCAAGTTTACACACCATGGAGAAGGGGCTTCTGAAAATGACCACCGTTTACATTTGAATATTGTTCATTTTTAATAAATCACTTTCTCCAAAACAAAACCCCTTAGCAACGTAGTGAGCTTTGTAAGCCTTCACATTATCAGTTGCTTTTGCTTTGATGAAAAAAATTTAAATGTTCTTTCCATTTTCCAATGGTTGGACACAGTCATCATTCTGATTACCAGCAATACATTATTATTAAAGTTGGCTAATTTAACAAACAAACAAACAAACAAAAAAAGAAGTAAAGACTTTGACCTCAAGTAACTGACTCAGCTAATATTCTTAATTTAAATTACTTTGAATACAGTGAAGAAGGATCTCCAGTTACAGAAAATAAGAGATTATGCAATAGCTGAGGTATCAGCTCTTCAGCTCTTTATTTGATTGCATTTAGAACGGTCACCAACATTTCCCATGGCCTAGACAGTGCTCTTAACAACTTGACTATTACTCAACTCATACAAGCACGATGTGCTTGCTTACAGACTCTTTTGTCGAATGCTAATAATAACAATAAATTGAGGAAGCACAATACTAGTTAAGAAGACTTTGGCACATAAGCACTTGAATTCTTCAACCACAATCACTGCCATTGGGACTGGACTCACATTAAGACTCGCATTTCACATTAGTATTGGACTGACTGATATTTTGTATTAAATAAATGCATATGATAATAAATTAACTGTCCCATGATTATCACATACTTCTGCTATGCACACGTTTGTAATCTTGAGTTTCCCCTGTGGGTAATAAGGTGCACAATAAGGAGTCAGTTACCTGGCCATTGTATTCTCTCATGTGAGTGGTTTTCCAGCTTTCCCATGCCGAGTCCAGAGACGCAGAATCCAGGGTGTGGGTTACTGCAGAGCCCAACATAAGCAAGAACACTCCCCCACACACATGCATCCTGCGAATACAGTCACGAGGTTAGTGAATCACATCTGGGCAAAAGACGGTGAGTCGATGAAAGCAGCAGGTCTAAACAGCACGTCTAAACAAACAAACAAACAAACAAAAAACTCCGAATGTGTGAAAAAAGCACTAAGTTTCAACACGAGCAAACAGACTGTTCGTCTTTACTTCTCAAAAAGAAAAGTTCACCCTTAAGCCTGTATCAAAAGAAAGTGAAAGTGAGCAACGTCGAATGGAAGTTTTCAAGCGTTAAGAATAAAAATGCTAATGTGTCCTAAACCTGAAACATAAACACGAACTAAACACATAATCTTCGAGTTAGTGGAAACTCCAAAACGAAAGCCACGAACTGTAAAATTGTTAAGAGGTAGGTCCACCTTACACTGAGATTCGGGAAATCCTAAAATACGCACACTGGAAATGTTCGATGTCGACTTGAAACTGGATTACTACACAGCTGCTTTATGTAGTAACGTTTTGAGGAAGCCTCCCAGTTTTCAAACTTAAAAAAGGTAGGCTGCTTTTCACGAGTTTACTGCGGAACGTTTCAGCTTGTCCAACCCCAAGCTATGATGTCACGTATCAAGTTACAGGAACGTCGATTTGTTGTCGGGAATCTCCAGCACAACTCTACCAAACCTACCAGTAAATGTAGGAAAAACAATTGTTTATGTAATACGTCTGAGTTTGTATAATAAAAACTTTGCATAGTTTCCCGAATTATCTCGTTATATTAAATTTATAAGGCCCATGTAGCTGTATAGGCTACTAAGCACCAGGTAGTATGTGTATTACAACTGTTAAAATAATGCACTGCTGACATTCTTTCATAACAGGCTTCTTTAATACACCCAAAACTCATTGTTTGCACAGAAAATGCAAAATCAAATAACTGTGCATCAAGAACACTGTAGCATTCCTCTCTCAAACCAACAAAAGTCCCACAGTGGCCTGCAACTTTATATTATGGTATTATACAGTATGTATAGTTATATACTTTTAAATTACTGAAAATTATTTTGAAACTGGAGGTCTTGAATTTTGTTATTGCCTATATCTAATTGTAAGTCTATGCAAATACATGTGTGTAACTTGTTATACTTTTTATATTATACTTTTCATTATATTGTGTTGTCCAGTGGCCCATATGGGAGCAAAGATTAGCATCTCAAGGACTTCCATAATGCCATGGGCCTCTCCACAGATTTATTTACTTGAAATGTAGTTGTTCAGCAGTCAACTTTGGATCTGTTCAGTTGGTTTTGCCTCTTTTCTAATTTTTAGTGTTATGGATATTTTACTTCATTGTGATGTGTTTTATTCAAACTCTAGCACTTATTGTTTATAGCACTTATTATTGTTTAAGATAGACCTTATGTATTTTGCTCTTCTAGGTATCAGCATTCATCCCTGTATTCTACAGTATTCTAGTTCATTGGTATGTTTAATTCTAACCTACTGTACTGTACTTGGATATATTCTATGAGTAAATGACAAAGCACTTTTGTAAGTCGCTCTGGATAAGAGCGTCTGCTAAATGCTGTAAATGTAAATGTAAATGTATTCACCCCCCCAACCCCCCTTTTCTCCATTAGAATTCTTTTCTTTTCTGCTTGTTATATGTCTTAGATGCATATACCACGTTTCACATACTCAAGGTCATTTTGCAAAATCTAAGAAACACACCCAGACACAGACCCCCATCACACACACACATGCCATCCTCTGGTTCATCTTCTGTGTTGGCGCTACAATAAAATGTCCGTTGCCAAATACATTCTCTCTCAAATTCCATTATTATACTGTACTAATTCATTTCACATTTTAAGTAATGCATGATCTTATGCGCTTAATAAAAATGACTGCTGTCTTGCTTCCTTCTTTTAGTCAGCACCTCGAGGTGTCAGGCCTGTGTCTGCGAGGTATATATGGCATATGTGAGCATCCATGTCCCGTGATGTTCGCTAAACAGGAATGCACCTGGACGTGACTCCATCACAGTCACTCCTGTGAAGGAAATAAATATATGACATGTTTGAAGGGAAATACCCTTTGGGTTACAGATACGGTGTGCATATTAGTCACAAACATGCCAGGATCACATAAATATCCCTGGATAAAAGTAGAATCGCATGGCGAAATGACAAGATGGCATGCCACGATTCAAAGTCGTTACCTTAATAACACAATTGTAAACCCTTAACTAATTAAACTCAGTGTTTTCTAGAATGTATGCGTTAGATTTTAAAATCAAAAGATCCTAAAATAAGATCTTACACTGTAACTAAGTGGAGAATTTTGGCAGTATATAAAAATTACTGTAATGTTAACAACACTAGCTGGTGAAAAGCCTATTATTTCCCCTAACAGGGAAGATAACAGCTTCTGCCATGTTTTGCCTAATTACGAACCTGTGATAAAGTGTTTTGGCAAAATCCCAACCAATGCTTAACCGTACCCCAGCATCACACATGACCTCATACTAATACAGGTCCTGTCAATGATCCAGCTTAACAGAGTTGTGCTTGTGAGTGTGGGTAGCTCCTGCTAAAACACTGCCATTCTGCTACCACTCTAGATAATGAGATGAGGCAAAACTCAATGGGTATTTTGGAGCCAATACGTCTTACAGACAAGCAGAGGGATCATTTAGGTCAGAAGTCATGACAATAAAGCTTGGCCTTCCTAGCTAATTGGGCACCATCAACTCACTGAACCCTCGATTCCTATAAACCTTTGAGGTTACGTTTTAGTGCAAGTGAAGCTGTACATTGCATTCCATAATCTGACTCTTAACTTTCAAAGCACTTTCTGTGCTTTCATTCATGTATCATAAATTCCTATTTATCATATTATGGGTGGTTATATTTTGAGAGGTTTCAGAATTGTCACATCTGTCTTACATGTACATAGAGTTTACACACAAATGTATACACACATTTCCATACATATGTATGAATATAAGGGAATATTTAATAATACAGCTAAGGTAAATAATCTCCTCCTAAACGTCAGTAAGACAAAGGAGCTGATCGTGGATTGCAGCAAGAAGCAGGAGCGGCACTACCAACCTGTGAGGATCATTGGAACCACGGTGGAGAGAGTAGATAGTTTCAGGTACCTTGATGTTCAGATCTTGCAGGACCTGTCCTGGTCCCGCCATACCAACTCCCTGGCAAAGAAGGCTCGTCAGCGTCTTTACCACCTCAGACGCCTAAGAGACTTCAGACTGCCCTCCAAAGTACTGCGGAACTTCTACACCTGCACTATCGAGAGCATCCTCACGGGGAACATCACAGTCTGGTTTGGGAATAGCACCAAGCAGGACAGACAAGCACTCCAAAGGGTAGTGCGTTCAGCAGAGCGCATCACTCACACGGAACTTCCTGACCTGCAGATCATCTACTACAAGCGGTGCCAGACCAAGGCCAGGAGAATTGTGAAGGACCCCACCCATCCCAACAATAGACTCTTCTCTCTGTTGAGGTCAGGGAGGCGCTTTCGCTCCCTGAAGACCAAGACAGAGAGCCTGAAAAGGAGCTTCTTCCCACAGGCCATTCGGGCCCTGAATCAGGGAAACTGATAAACTGTGGGGACCACTACCACCATGTAACATAACTGTATATCTGTATATATTTATATTCAATTACCTTGTTACACAACAACTGTAGATATGTTATTATACGAAATGGATCTGTACATTCTGTAGATTGTGTACATATATACCCAACCATATACATTGTACATTGTGTATATAATCATAATATACATATATTGTACATACATTGTTAATATATTTTGTACATACATAGAATATATATATTTATCTTGCATATATATATTTCACATATAGAGAATATCTATATTTCTCTATGCACCCCTGTTTTCTTTTCCTCAGTTTGGACAGAGCACTCTCCACCATTTCACTGCGAGTTATACTGTGTATGACTATGTATGTGACGAATAAACCAAACTTGAAGGTACAGGCACACCTGATTTTATGAAAAGCAGTGCTGGTCAGTGAATGCACTACAGCCAATGCAATATTATGCAGGTAGACTATGTTTACCTTGGAAAAATTAAGGAAACATCACATAAAAAAGGAGTTTAACTTTGAATTAAAGCACACTTACAATGGCTGAGAATCAGCAGTATCACTCAGCTGTAATGAAGGCTGACAGTCCATGCTGTGATGCTGTCATGCTCTTGATATGTGAGTTTTCACGGAAATATTAGGAACTAATATTCTGAGAGCTGCAGTTTGCAATTACAAAAAACGCAAATGCGTAAATGTGTAATACTATATAATGTGTAAAAATATATAATGTGTCAAGTAGAACATTGTGATCATTTAGCAACAAGTTACAAGAAAAAAAGTAGTTCTAGATGAAAGCAAAAGGATAGACAGACTCAAAGAAGAGATTCCACAGACAGCCCAGGCAACACAAATGCTACAAAATTAAACCAGCTCCTCTGTGCCACAGTCTCAATTTTGAGACGTCATGAGTTTTCGCTTGTTATGAGTTTCACAAAGACGTAACTCATGGCATGGTTGACATGTTCTGAAACCATTTGCATCCAATGTCACTAACCTGGTGACTAACCTGGTGTATGAACAAACAAACCTGGACCTGATGGAATTCACTCACAGGTCACTCACAGACTCTTATTATGTACTTGGTAATGATAAATTGTGGTATGGTCTATATATATTCCATATGTCATCCAGGACCAAAAGAAGCCTAAGTGTTATATCATAGACACATGTAAAATAACACATGTCTCTTCCTCATTCTTGAAGAGCTGTAAACTGAAGCCCACATCTGTTTCCTGTTCTGTACACCATATGAAGTACAGAAGCTAAAGATAGTGGTATGCCCATCAGCCTTCTTCATGTTCACGTGACTGATCATGTGATCATTAGAAGAGTTATTAGAATAACTCTTATTGCCTTAGAGAATAAATTAAATGAAACACAGCTTCACTCTTTCAAAAGGATAGTGGTTTAAATGTGGCTGATCTACATAGGCAATCCTTGGTACTGTTTTTGTTCCTTTTCTAAGTGGCCAGGCCTGGGTTATAAATTAGATCTGAATCATTTGTTTAGGTGGAGGATTTACTATAGGCTTTAAGCAGAGTATAATCACTATTGTCCAAATAGCAGCTTAGAGTAGTCTCTACCATAATCTTTTAAGCAATCATTTATTGAGCCTAAAGGTTTTTTCGGTCTACGTCTTATGTTTAGGTAGCTAGAGCCGTTTATTTATTTATTTATTTATTTTTTTACAAAAGGCTTTGTTAGCAGAAAGGAGATTTCACTTATTCTAACAGAATGCTGATTTATGCCAAAAAAAAAGCTAGTACTGTGTATTGTGAATTCCTGTATAATGGTCCTGTTCTTGAAAATTGTGCTCACGCAAGGTGTTTCAATGAGAAGCGTAAATAGTGGAAGTGTTCATAGTTGGACTTAAACCCTCGGCATTCATTCAGAACTGGGGACTGTGCTGTGAGTGAATGATTCAGACTTCCACTAATCAAACCACATGTACTTCAAAATTACTCCAGAGTAATCTGAAATAAATACACTTTGAAATACATTTGAAATTCTTGCACCAACACTATCGATATTCACTGATAAAGTGTCAAACTGTGAAACACAGTTCATGCATCAAAATGTCTCTTACACTGTTACATAGCTCATGAATCTTCTTATAATGTCAGGACCAGCAAAAAAAGAGGCAGGCTGCATATGCAAAGCCCTGTATTAAAATCCATATCCGGGGAAGGGGGTGAAAGGGCAGCAACAAGAAATACAAAAGTAATACCAAACTAAGTCTAGGGCATGTCTAACCAACGACACTCCACTGTGCTGGAACTACAATGCATGACTTTGTCTGTGTCGGTGGAGAGGCAGGACACTGTCACAGGCTTCCCCTTGTTCACCTGTGTCTATTTTGGTTTAGTCTGTATTTGTTTCCATGTTCTTCCTGTGCTGTGTGCTTTGATTTTGTTTTTGGTTCTTTGCTCCTCATCCCCCTTGCCAGGTACCTCACCTGAGTCGTATCTCTAGCTCTTCCCAGCAATTATTCCTAGATGTTCCTTGTTTGCCTCTTGTTTTTTATATATATATATATATACACACATATATATATATATATATATATATATATATATATATATATATATATATATATACCTGGTCTTGTGCTTTGGTTGGCAGTGTGAGTGTGCATGTGTTTGCTCCTTGCTGTGCTGTTTGTCCTGCTCTTTGTGCTTTCTGCGTTTTAGTTCCATCAGCTTCTTTGTTTAGTAGAAGTGAGTCCTCCCTCACTTTTACCAATATGTGGATTTTAAAATACGGGGAGCCAACATTTTGGACCATGTCTATACGAACACTAAAGGGGCATTCAAGACCATTCTCTGCCCTCACCTTGGCTCATTTGATCATATCTCTTTGATGTTATTATCATCCTACAGACCCCTACTCACCAGAACAAGGCCCTCCTCCAGACAACATCTGAACATCTGGACAGATAAGGCCATGTCAGCAATTGCAGGATTACTTCAGCTCTGCTGACGTCTTAGACTTACGTCTTGACCCTGCTATGTACACCAGACCAAGAACAAAGATCAAATCACGGACGTTGGAGAGTACGCTGAGGCTGTAGCAGGCTACATTTATAATTGTCTGGATGATGTCTGTGTCATTAAGAACACTGTCTAAGGCAACCAGGAGTTGTGGATGACCACTGAGGTCATTGAAAACAAGAAACACTGCTTTTAAATCTGGTGACACAACTGCACTTAGGTCTGCAAGAGCTAAGATGAATAGGGCTATCAGGGGGGCAACGAGAGGCTACAGACCAAAAAAAATAAATAATCCAGAATCACTTTCAGGACCACAGAGGCACAAAGAGACTGTGGCAAATGACTATCACCCAGTATCACTCCCTTCATTTTAATGAAATACTTCAATCCACATCTGTTACACCATCCTCACTTGCCCCACTGTAGTTTACCTACTTCCCAAAACGCTCCATTATCTAGTGCAGTCCACCTGAGCCCGGAACATATGGAGAACAAGAATTCTGATTACAGCTCAGCATTCCATACAATAATTCCCCAGCATCTGGTCAACAAACTGAGCTTGCTGAGCATGAGTACTCTCCTGTGCAACTGGATATTGGACTTTCTTAAAATTGCTGATAATAACCTGACCCGGTCCCTGTACATCTCCTCTCTTGTTAAGAGAGCCCACCAGCATCTAGATTTCCTACAGTGGCTGAGGAGAGCACATCTGAAAACATCAGTCCTCACCACTTTCTATAGAGGCACCCTAGAGAGTGTTTGACCGGCTGCATTTAGCTGTGGTTTGAGGGTTCTAAGGGTGGCAAGGAGATTCATAGCTCATAAATTTAATCTAATCATATTATCCTTGGGGGCCATAATAAAACTCTCACACATGCATCCTGCTTCCATGCCTCTCTCAACATTGTTACCAAAAGCTAATGGAGGAAGAATAAACATGGGTGTTCAGGGCAAGTGATGTAACAAAGGCCAGTTAAGACCTCTGTGCCTGTAGAAGTGACATCAAGCTTCATTCTGACCTTCTCCTCAGTGGTGTTTATGATATCCATCTACTTATATCTATTTATACATGATTTGTCTGAAGTTCCTGAAGTTCTCAATCTGAAAACCACACTATACAATGTTCTATATCAATAACATGTATAAATGATAGCAAAGCACATTTGGAGCATATTAAGCATATTCTGTCATTTTATTTTCATCACGCTGTTTCTGCTCTATATCCTTTAATTGTTCCCCAGATATCCAAATTTGATGAATAGACACTTACCCTTTTGCTGTCATTTTTATTTTTAATTTTTGCTTATTTTCAGAACATAAATTTAAACATGTAGGGAAAAAACAAAACAAAAAGGAATTCCAGAATAATGATCATACTAATTCCAAAACCCAAACACTGCCTAAATACCAAGCAGTACCTGCAAATGGCCCAAGGAGGATGGCCCCCCCTTTGAGTCTTAGTTCCTCTCAAGGTTTCTTCCTTATGCTCTAGGGAGTTTTTCCTTGCCACTGTCGCCCTTGGCTTGCTCACTGCGGACTTGGACTAGGACATTTGTAAAGCTACTTTGTGACAACATCTGTTGTAAAAAGTGCTATATAAACAAATTTTGATTTGATTTTATATATACCATCTGCCAATCATCATTTTTTCCACTGAGGAATGATTATACTCACAAGTGAGCAAACATGCTGTAAACAAACAAACAAGCAAATAAGTATATCAAACAAACCGAAAAAGGCTGTCCAAATGCAAAACCACCCTACCCTTATAAGAGTCATTGAGTAACTATGTAATCACACTGAAGAGGAACAATCTATAGGCAATAGCATGTATCGAGCTACCATAGCATTGCCTGTGGTCGGTTACAGACTGTAAAAAATGTGCTGAACGTGTACACATGGTGCAGTACTTTAAAGTAGTTTTAAAAAATCAGAGATATTCTTCATCCACTGGCCAGATTTAATTAAATTCTACAGGCAATATCAAGAGTGCCATTGTACTCCTTACACTCTGATACTATATTAAAGCTTTTTTCTGTGTATGTCTCTCTGTTTCCCCCCCCCCCTCTCTCTCTCTCTCTCTCTCTCTCTCTCTCTCTCTCTCTCTCTCTCTCTCACTCTTTATTTCTCACATATGCATGCTGAAAATTTATTTGGACATCAGATCATAATTATGACCAGTCTGTTACATTGTAATTGCCTGCTCTACTGCAGGCAGTTCTGTTACTAAATTCTAATTCACTTCATCCTTCTCTTGCCTTTAATTTGCTGTACTACAGTAAAGGGCAGACATATGCTGTTTCTGCTGAGGAAGCACAGTGAACCTGCTGCTGTCAAGCACAGAGATCATTTAAGGATAATAGGTCATCTAAGAATAATGAGGGCTCTAAATGAACAAGCAGACTGATGATAGCAAGCATTTCATCAGGATATGAATGCAAAAGCCATAAGCTTTCTCTTCATCTGAAGAGGTATTCAGGTTAGCATACAGCAAGCCTAAACCTCTCCTTGCTTTTCAGCATGTCTGGTCAAGCCCAGTAACATACATTGCTGATCAATCGAACAATCCAACAGTTATTATCAATCCAAGTGTTACATCAGAAAGTGAAAACTTAGGACTTGCTTTTATGTGTCATGAACTCTTTGTAAAGCAACTGCATTATGTAGAAAGCAAACTGTAAGCAGATTGCATAGAAAACATTTTATTTTTTCCCTTCACTAAAGCCTGCATATATATGTTATGTTAACAGAAAGCTGTTGCAGGCTAGGTGGCCTTTTGTGTGCTTGAACGCTCCCAGGCCCCAGAACTAGCTAACATATAATTGTTAGTTTACTTAATTATTAATGATTTGAAAATATATTTGACTATTACCAGGGATCATTTTACACAGGCATCCACACGCCCAGCATCTTCTTATACTCTTCATCAGTCTGCCAGGGAGAGATGAAGGGTTACAAACGGTCCAGAGGACAGACGTACAAATCTTTAATCCTAGCCTTCACATTTACACTAAGCATTATATAATGGTAAACCTTTCTTGAAAGCCTTGGCCTTTAAATCTCTAAGAGTTTGTTTACGACAGCATTATGTGCATTGCTAAAGGAAGCTCATTTATGTGTTTGTAAATTGTATGTAAATATTTCTTTTTGCTCTTTGCAGGAATTATAAAGTGATAAAATGTGTTTTAAGATAAAGAGTATTTAAACTTAAAGAATTCATAATTTGAAATTACTTCAATCTAAAATTTCCCAAATCTGCAATGTACCTTTAGCAGTGCTCTTAGATCAGCTCTGGCGTGGATCTCAACTGTAACTATAACAACCCAACTCATCCAATGGCAGAGGTCCAAGACAGCTAAGATGAGTGCTAGCATTACACACTAACCACTTTCACTGCCTGGTTGACTGGGAAACAGAAAAAGAACAATCAGGGAACAACAAAAACAATCAGGGGAAGCATCCCATGACACAGTCCATTTTAGATGTAAAAAAAGAAACAAACATACAAAAGAAATTAAATCAGAATCAGATTTTTTAATTTGCCAAGTACAAGAAATACAAGGAATTTCCTTTAGCCATAAACAACGTGGCATTAGAACAACACAGTAGTTACAAATGTATAAATTCACCAGTGGGACAAATAATGGAGTATTCATATAATATCAGGTATTGAATATTAGTTAATCTCAAATTAATATGTTGCACTAAGAAATGCAGTTTAATCTGAATAGAAGTTATTGTGCAAAATACCCCTTGATTGTTACTGTTATGCAGTAACTTGTATGCGTGCCACTTGTCAGAGAAGTGAAAGATGTTGTGATGGTGTCCCCTTGCTGGTAGCTTCCGTCAGACCGTGGTGGTTTTGCATGTGACTTTTGTTACACATGTCTCCATTTTGCTTCATTCGCTGTACCACCTGCATGTTATTTTGTTATGTTCTTTCCTTTAAAAGCCCTTTATGTTTGTATTACCATTGTCAATTATTATTAATCTTCCATTTGTTTTGCATTAGTGCATGTTTATGTTCAGTTTAGTTTTTATTTTTTCATTAAACCTCTGTAGGGATAACAGTATTAAAATCCTAGATGAAGTCTACAAAAAATAAATATGAAAGGTGTCCACATGGTGCAGAAAGCAGTGCAGAACCAAATTATTGGCATCACCTACAAACCTCTTAGGTCTGTAAAGGGATGCAAGGGCTTTTGAACAGTGTGTGGAATGCATGATATTTCTTTCAAAAACACTTCATGATCGTGATTTTTGCAGACCTGAATTAGTGGTGGGAACACAATCAGAAAGTAAAAGGGCCTCCAGCAACCCCAGCATAAATTACTATGGGTGAATGAACCTAGGCATTATTCTGACCTGAAAAGGGATGCATAAGAAACACTCTGGAAAATTCTACATCCACTCATTTTACTCCCACATTTTTCATGTCAATAACATGAAGCTCATTTGACAGACAGTCAACTAACAAACTAATAGTGTTAATAGTATTATGGCTCCTGGGGCAAATTAGAGACTAGAGTGTACAATCCTAAACTGGAATTTTCCCAGCAGTGACAGAATGGGTGGAACAGACATCAATTAGCATAGCAGTGCCAGTGTGCACAACAAACCTTTCATCTCTACCAGAATTAACAGCAGGAGCAGTTGAAAAATTGGCAAAAACCAAAGGAGTGGACAAAGGATGAACAAAATGAGGATGAACAAAGCCAGGTAGCATCACAAACAGTAATAGCACAGTCCTGGTCGAAAGCCAGAACAGTATAAGAAACCAGTCGAATCCAAAGGGGCAGACAAAAAACATAGATAAACAAACGGAAGTAGGTCAGCAATACAGAAAGGCTAAAGGAAACACTCGCTATGCTTACAAAGTGGCAATGCTTTGTAAAGGGTGGCAGGTTTAAGTAGACCAAGTAAATGAGCATCAAGTTTAATTAATAGTCCTGTGAGGAGGATCTTCTTGCCTCGTTATGACAATACAGGCCATTTCCCTACATTAGAAGCATCTACCTCTACAACAAATGGGACTGAGGGATCAGTATGTTTGAGAATTGGAGCGCTAGTGAAAGCCCTTTTGAAAGCCTTGGTGGGATGCTTGTTCTCCTTCTGCGTTCCAGCAGAGCTTGTTTGCAAGAGGGGCTGCTATACTGTTGAAATTCCTTATAAAACATCGATAGAAATGAGCAAAACCAAGTAAACTCTGGAGTTTCTTAATCGATGTAGGGACTGGCCAACTGAGAATAGCTTCGATTTTTTGATTGTCCACTGGAGCTGATTAAATACCCCAGAAACGAAGTAGACGTGAGATGGAATTCGCATTTTTCCACTTTAACGTATAAACCGCAATGAAGGAGTCTCTTAAGTACAGAACGCACATGTTGCACATGGGTATCTATATCAGAAGAGTATATTAGAACGTCATCTATATAGGCAATGACATACTGCCCAATGAACTCATGAAGAACATCATTAATGAAGGCCTGAAACACTGAAAGTGCTACACTGAGGCCATAAGGCATTTCTTTGTTCTCAGTGACCTCTAGTGGTGATGAGTGTAGTTTTCCACTCACCCCCTTTCTTAATACAAACCAAATTGTAAGCACTACGAAGATAAAGCTTAGTGATATATTTGGGATCTTTGAGTTGCTCGAGTGCTAATGGAATGAGTAGCAGAGGGTAAGTATACTTCTTGGAAATCTGGTTCAAGTTGCGGTAATCTATGTATGGGTGGAGACCCCCGTCCTTTTTCTTCAAAGAAAAGCCTGATGCTATAGGGGAAGTGGAAGGCTGGATGAATCCATATCTCCAGGCCTCCTCGGTGTAGGTCTCTATAGCCCTCTCCTCCTCTTGGGTGGATGGATGCATGCCTTAGGCAAAGTGGCTCTTTCTAAAAGTTCTATGGTGCAGTCATCTGGGCAGTGAGGAGGCAGTTGGGCGGCATTTTATTTACTAAATACTGTAGATCCTGGTACTCACTAGGGATGGTCACTTGATGGGCTATGGTGGTGGAACACAGGTTGACAGTAGGAAGTTTTAAACAGTTCTTGAAACAGTGTGGAGAACAGTGAACTCTTTTTTTGGACCATGAAATATTGGGGTCGTGCTGTTCCAACCATGAAAGACCCAGAATAATGGAGAAAGATGAGGCTTCTATCACCAAGAAGGGTATGAGTTCTAAATGTAGTGCACTGGTAGAGAGTTGTATGGGTTTGGTGCAGTCAGTTATGGATCCAGCCCTTACTGGGGCTCCGTCAAGGGCAGCCAAGTGGAGGATTTTTGGTAGAGGATTCACAAGAATGTGCAGTTCTTGAATCAGACAGGTGTGCATGAAATTACCCTCGGCTGTGGAATCAATCAGAGCTGTGAACATAGAAGACAGGGACTGAGAGCCAATCAAGACAGAAATCAACAACGATTTGGAAACCAACCTCTTTGTGGGAATACTCACCACATTAGCTTTCAAAGGGTTAGTGCAGAAAATCTGTTGGGTCTGACACAGCACTCTCTGTCCTGAAGACCCACAGTACAAGCACAGACCCTCCTGTAGGTGCCGTCGCCTCTCCTCAGAAGTGAGGCGAGAGGAATCACACTAAATAGGTCAGCTAAATGCCTTAAATGTAAATGTAAATGTACCACTAATGTGGTTCCACCCATTCTCATGGTAGGGTTGGTGAAATGACTATTGGTTGTTCTGTGCAGTTTATTTTCCTGGAGAAAGCGGTCCAAATGAATGGCTAGAGCAATGAGTTGGTCAACACTAAGTATGCACTTACAAAAACAGTATCAATACTTCACAGAGAGTGTATGGAAGTGACACGTTAAATGAGTAAATGAGTATCAGGTGCAGTTAATAATCCGGTAATGAGGATCTTGTGAATTGTTACTGATAGGCTGGGCTGTCCTCTGGGTGGTAATCAGAATGCTGGGAGTTGTGGTGAACTAGGGAAAGGGGTGGCATGACAGAGTGAGGCCATTGCTAAAACATGTCTGCTTCATTCACATTCATTTTGATTTTTTGTATGAACAGTTCACCTTTCTGTGTCCAGGTAAAAATTTGTTTTAAACAGGCAATGTTTAGTTGCCTGTTTAAAACTAATAATTAATGTCAATCTCAGTAACATAATTTGATCACTTTTTCATACTTTTAGACTTCACAAAAGTATAGCTGTGGGCTACACAAAATAAAATTAAGAGTTTAATGTTGACGTTGTATCTGTGCCATTTAACATATTTGGAACGCCTGAACTGCTCGTGGGCATTAAAAAGTGGAGAGAAGTGCTATGCCTATGAATGCCTTTCCAACTGTTTTGTTGGCATTACAGCACTTCCCACATCTAGTTGTTCCATCATATACTTCTGATTTCCTAAGGGACTGTTTATATTGTATCTGTTTTCAAGATTGCCTCCTTCTATAAGTCATGCCAAAATAGCAGGCTTGTGATTTTCCTGCAATAGTAGGTGGTTCTTGGCCATATGAAGTGGTGAAAGGCACTAGACTCTCTTTAGAGAGTATGGAAATGCGAGACTCATCTGGAACAGACTATTAGAACAATATGTTCCTATGCCCATCTACCCACCTTGATTATTCTTACAGGTGGAGTTGTTCCTCCAGTAGCCAGTCATTGGTAAGACAGCATGGACCTGCAAGTCTAGGCTGGTATTGTGTAATCACCTGGGATTGTGGAATTAAGTGTAATCACCTGATAGTGTTATCACCTGCTCTACACACTTGTCAACTACATAAAAATGGCGTATATGTTGGTCATCCCAGCTGCAAGTAAAACATCTCTGCCTCAAACTTAATATGTTCCATCAAGGATATTAGGTTTCAGCCCAAGAGCAGTTATTATTGTGAGAGCATCAAAATGAAACCATCAATGGCCAATGCACTACCACACAAAAAGTGCTCTTCTAAGGGGATTGTCTCCAATTTGTATTGCCGTGTTTCACTTACATTACCCATTGGTGAATTTGCGGATGCTTCAATCTGCAGTAAGATGCAGCAATCGGATCTTCCACAAGATTCTATATTGATTTACCAAACTCACAGTCCATTTCTATTACCACATTTCTGTTCCCCTTTAATACTATCCTAAATGATATTGAAACATACTACTACAGTGGCCTGGTTGTCACACAGTCTGAAACAGAACAAGGAGAAATTGAAGCCAGAGGATAAAGCAGTAACAATTAACAACTATGAGCCAAATGACCTGACATCATCATCAAAGAAGTGGCTCCAGGGTGAGAGACATTGGCAGTTTAGCAGCCAACATAAAAGAGAAACTGTGCACCTGTTATACTCGCACCCATCTTGAGTCAGGAAGGGCACTTAGTAGTGGATGATGCGTGCAGTGCGTAATCTGTTATAAGTACAGCAACCACAAAATAAATCTTAATTTTTAGTCTTGTCAGCATGCATCGTTCGCAGCAGTGCAAAATCTGTTTTGCCTTGAGTAAAACAATCAATATCTACTTTGTAGACACAGCTGGAGCGTACATCACAATCGTCCATTTTCAAAAGAACATTGTACCATTAGTAATAATTCATCAGAATAAAAGGATACAAAAAAAATTAAAAATACAAAATTACTCCACCTGTCAGAAGTACAACAAAAATCACAGTCCGGTACGACCGCATGGTATTGCATCTGCAAACTAAGCGTACTACCCAACTTTTTGCGGCCTGGCTTGGTAGTATGTTCCTGTAAATATAAACTAAAATTATGTTTCATGTTACACAGGTTTGAAAGAAAAACAAACACTGACCTTGTAATGGGTACGGCAACCACAAAATATGTCTTAATTTGTAGTCTCATCAGCGTGCAGCGTCTGCCCACATAAAACAGGCTAATATTAGTAAAAACTACCATTGAAAAGCTTCAGCTATAAAAATAACTGATAGAGCATCCATATATACATATAACTGTAATTTTGAGTATGTGCGTATTTATTAATCTGATATTTGATATAAAAGTTATTGTCGCTTCAATTTCTCAATACGTCATTATTTCTTTGTTTATTGAACTTGGCAAAGGGAGCAGTACTTACTCACAGCAGTGCATAATCTGTTCTGCCGCGAACATCACAGAATTCTCTAATTTTTACAGAACTGCATAAGATGACACAAGATAGGTGGTGCCAGACTCATTTACCAGGAATTTTACTACATAACTGTTTTACCCTGTTACACACACAAACTAAAGGGAAGACTAGAAATGGACCCAGTTTCTGCTGATGAACACAAGGACAAGGACACAACTGGAAATTAAGTCTACCCCTACAGATTTGTGATTAACCCCCATGCCCTACACCTGGGTTTCTCATTTGACAGAGATGATCTTAGTGCAGCACCAACCTATGGACTTCTGGAAATCAAGTGTCCAGACAATGACAGTTTTGAAGACTTTGACAGTTTCGCTGATTTTCCTGTTATCTCCTTGTCAAATATTGAACCTGTGTAAAGGTCACTGACAAATGCCACTTTTCCTAATGGAGAGATGCCCATTAGGCCATTTAACGTAGTATTACCTTTGTAGTGTATATTTCAGAGATGAAGACTTTTGAGCTAGGTCTCTGCACATGCAATTCCTTACAGTCTAATATGACTCTTGTATGTGGGAAAGTGTTTTGGAAACAATGAGGTATAAGATTGGATACAGTTTCTCTCAAAGGCCAAAGAGGAAGCATTGTGCACGCTTGTCTAGATAAACTCTGGGAACATGAACTGAGTTTGGAGTCCATTGGAATGTTCCTTATTATTCAACAGGTAGAAGTAAACATCATTGCCACCCTATTTTGACTTTTCCATCAGCTATGTGGACAGATTGCTCTGCCAAGACATTAGATTGGGTTATTCTACACTGTTAGTTGTGTGTGTAATCCTGCATTGCAGCAGATTTAGGACGGGCAACTTGTGAATTGTCTGGCAATGTCTGAAATGAAGATATGTGGTGATCCATGAACAGCAAAGTCACTTATGGAAATTACCATAAGTAGTTCTTTAGTTTTCTGATGACTGTTGTCAAAATTATGTCATGGAGAGTGTCAGTGTCACACCATTCAAAATATGAATAAACAAGCGCTAAGTAATGCTGGCTGTTCCAATCTAAGATGTCAGTTGCTACTGTTGACCATAGTAGGTTTGGGACGTGGTGTAACTGTAATTTCTTTCTGATGGTGTGATTTGGTGCTGTTGCATACAGTGCATGATTGGGTTTCCTCTTTTATGTCTTTGGTCATGGTGGGCCAAAATATTGTCTCCGGCTTTTGTTTTTGTGTCTTCTGTTGTAATGCTGTCTGTTCTTTTGTGTGGGATAAGAAAATGTCACAGACATTCATGACCTTAAAGGTCTTTTCCTAACTTGGGTGTTGCTGTGTAGATGAGCTTGGAGCTTGTGACATTGTGTCAGCTGTACAGATTTTACTATGTTGATCTTGTATTTTTATAGCTATAACTTCATGTGTTGGAGTCTTGCAAGAGCTGTGTGGATTGACTTTCTGATGATTGTTACCAGAAGCTAATGGTCAGTGCTTATGGTAACTAATTTGCCATAAATGCAGTCAGTGAACTTACTGTAAGCAGACACAGCTGTGAGCAGCTCTTTTTCAATCTGTGCATAATGCATTTCAGTCGGTGTCAGCGTACATGATGCACAGGCAATTGGCTCGCCATCTTTTATGCACTCTACTCCTCGACCAAATTGTGATGCGTCACAGGTTATTGTGCCTGGTTTTCCAGCACTGTGTCAAATGCATCTTGGTGCTATTATTTGCCAACAGCAATCAGAGTTCTTGTTTGTCAGCTGGCAAAGTGGACCAGATAACTTTGAAATTCAGAATTCATTTTCCAAGAGTTTCTCATCTCAAGGAACCTCTGGATTTAGCGTATTGATATTTGTGGGTGCCGACATCTTGCTGATTGCCTTTGTTTTTGACGGGTCAGCACTACTGAATATTTGTGTAACACTGAGCGAACATGAGGCAGATAAATATTCTGAGAAGAGCATGATTTAGGGACAAATCCATAATCAGAGTCTATAGAATGGTGCAGAATCACAGAGCCAAAATGTACAATACATGATAAACAAAGCAAAGGATGAAGACAAAGAGATAGGAAAATAGACTACATACAAATGGCAAGAACAAATACATCGGTCTGTGGGGAACAACCTGGGCTAGGGCAAATGACCATGGACAAGACTAGGGAAACACACGGCATAAATACACAGACTGATTAGAACACAAGAAACAGCAGATGACAATGGCAGGCCTGAAAACCAAACGAGGGACCGAATGAAAACAACGAGGAAGCAAAGCGAAGACACAAGAGAGGGTACCATGGAAACAGAGAAGCCAGGGAGGGCTCAACCATGACAATGTGGCATATGCAGCTAACTTCCATTTGCGTGGGTTTTATGAAGTTAGTTCTCAAGTTGTGGGTGGAGATACTCAGATGGGCGGGACTGGTATAACTCTAATAGGATATAAATTGATTTAGGAAGGGGAGCCCAATCTGAAAAGCTTGTTGATTTCCATGTTTTCTGCCCTAGGCAGAACTGGGTTGTTTTATTTTGCAGTTTGTGGGTTGGTAGGCACTTCAGGCCAACTGTATGTGCACAAGCACTGAAAAATAAAAATTTAATATGTCTTCGTATATCTTTTATATATCTTCCATGATAACATTCCCAAGAAAATGCTGTCAATTCTGCTATTAATTTAGACCATAAGGGGGTCATTTACACTTTTAGCAAACGTTGAGAAAGTCAGTTTAGGTTAAAGGCTTCAGCAGACTGCTCGTCAAATTAATGTGATGACATTGACAAAATAAGAAAGATTCTGATCACAGATTTTTATTTAAATTGAAATAACATGTTACATTTGAGATGATGGATGTGTTGTTTTAAATGTTATTATAACTTCTGTTCTTTAATAACAATAGGTACACTGGCTATGGCAATGTAACTTATTATGTATTTGAATTAAGATAAATTGTATACCTCTAACAGATCCTGGAGGGGAAGAGCCTTACTCATCGGATCAGGTAATGAACCCTTCTGCCTCTGAGTTAGTAAATGCACACTACTGTAAACGAGACAAACTATGACAGCTGTGCATATCTTGCTTCTGGTGTTAATTTTGGCATTAATGTTAACCGTGGAAACAAGTCAACCTGAAGTTCCCTTACACTTTTTATACACCTGCAGCAATGTGATCTTGCAGATTTGGCCTGGTAATACTGACCACTACAGTAAATGTCACATAATGCAAGTCCAAAGCCTGTGAGAGCAGAGTCCATGCAGTCTGGAGATTTAGTAAATTCTGACAGATTACAGCATGACTAGGTCTTGCTAAATGCACCAAATAGCCTACGGCTAAAATTTGACGTGGCGTATCATTTATAGTTAAAAAGATTAATTAAGTTTGTGGGACAGCAAGAAGACCAGGGCTAGAGGATTTAAATGTGCGAGAGGGACAGTATAACTGAATGAGTGCTGAGATATAGGTAGGAGGCAGACCATGAAGAGTTACTAAAATTAGTAGAAGGACTTTATACTTAATCCAGGAGATAACAGGTAGTCAGTGAAGCTGCTGAAGGATAGGTGTGATATGTGAAGTATGTTTGATAAATGTAAGGACTCTAGCTATCAGGTTTGGGATGTACTGAATACGTTTTTTTAATTTAGCAAGGAGAGAAAAAAAAAAGAGTTATAGTATTTGATGCAAGAAAAATTGAAGAAATTTATCAGCATTCTTGCATCATTATCACTGAGCATAAGGCAAAGGTGTTCAAAATTTCGCAGATGCTAAAATGCACTTTTAGTGAGTGACTTGATATGAAACCCAATGATCTTTGATGGGTCAAGGGACATGTAAGGTTTTTAACAACTTGAGCTGACCTAATAGTAGCACCATCAAAATCAACAGTGATGTCCAAGGTACTGGAGTGATTTAGGCCCTATCAAGAAAATTAAGTGTCTCAATATGCACAAAACACAAAACTGTTTACAGGCAAGGAAACATGCTGTAATTAAACACAGATCCACAAACATACACACAAATATGGCTGTCCAAACTGCAAAACATCAAGTACCTTACAATATCAATATTAATTTTATATTAATTTAAATATTATTCTAAAATATTAATCTTGAAATTATACTATGTAATCCCTATAGTGAACAGAAACAGTCCATAGGTAATAACAGGGATCAGGCTTCCATAACATTGCCTGGGTCGCAGTTGTAGACTTGGCTCTGAAAAACTGGGCCAGACGTGTGTATGCGGTGTAGTACTTTTAAGTAGTTTAAAGAACTCAGTGCTTAATGGGAATAAAGATGAAGGTTTCCTATAATAGAGATTTGACTCTCATTCTGTGTCTTTGTTTGAGATATTCTCTCTCCCCAGTGGCCACATTTAATTAAATTCCTAGAGGCAATACCAAGACTGCCATTGTATTCCCACTCCACTAATACTACATTAAAGCTCTCTCTCTCTCTCTCTCTCTCTCTCTCTCTCTCTCTCTCTCTCTCTCTCTCTCTCTCTCTCTCTCTCTCTTTTTATTTCTCACATGCTGAAAATTTATTTGGACATCAGATCATAACTATGACCAATCTGTTACATTGTAATTGCCTGCTCTACTGCAGGCAGTTCTGTTACTAAATTCTAATTCACTTCATCCTTCTCTTGCTTTTAATTTGGTGTACTACAGTAAAAGGCAGACATATGCTGTTTCTGCTGAGGGAGCACAGTGAACCTGCTGCTGTCAAGCACAGAGATCATTTAAGGATAATAGGTCATCTAAGAATAATGAGGGCTCTAAATGAACAAGCAGACTGATGATGTAGCAAGCATTTCACATGTATTTCATCAGGGTATGAATGCAAAAGCCATAAGCTTTCTCTTCATCTGAAGAGGTATTCAGGTTAGCATACAGCAAGCCTAAACCTCCATCGGTTGTTGCTCTTTGGCAGTATCTATCTATCTATCTATCTATCTATCTATCTATCTATCTATCTATCTATCTATAGATAGATTTAATGATTAATAGATTTTACACACACACACACGTGTGTGTGTGTGTGTGTGTGTGTGTGTGTGTGTGTGTGTGTGTGTGTGTGTGTGTGTGTGTGTGTGTGTGTGTGTGTGTGTAAAATCTGGACATCTTTATATATATATTTCTTTATTGTCACGGAACACTCGCCTCCCCCCGAGTCACGTGGTTTGGCCCGCCACGTGCAGTGGGAGGGCTGTTTTGTTTGTAACCACACCTGCGCACACCTGCACTTTGTTCTTCTAAATGTTTTAAACCCGTGTCAAAATGTGCAGGCATGGTCATTGCTGACGTGTTAATGTTCTTTTCGTCATTCTTAAGACGTTTGCGTGTTCATCGTGTTTACATGTTGATTTATCGTTTGTAATACGTCTGAGTGCCGTTGTCGTTTATGTAAAAAAATGTACGTCCCAGTCGCTGGAGTCTGTGCGTCCTTGCGTCCTGCGGCACACTGGACATCTTTTCAAACCACTCAAATAGCCCATTATTCCTCCGCTTAACTACAGGGGGTGAATCTGTCGAAGGCAGTAAGTCCTGCCACGGTAGACGCCAATCAGGAACACACTCTAAATCCTACATCTTATAGTCTGATAATACGTTTTTTTTCTTCTGAAATGCATAAAGTGGATAAAAAATTACGTTACTGTTTCAATGTAATAGTACCGTGTCTGTGATATCTCGTACCAGCTAACAAAATGGAAAGTGCAGTCGAACTTAGGTGAGGCGGGAGTGAAAGCGCATGTGCTGAGCAGTGTCGACCTAAATTGTCACAGCAATTATCTTTATAGACCCGAGGGACAAAGTGTCGTACACAGAAGAAATTAATGGAGTAAAACGATTAAAAATGTTCGGGTCTTGTCTCCTGATAGGTATGCTCAGTAGCGCGACAGAGGAGACCAAAAGCGGAGGAGTTATCCTGAGAGGAAAGAACTGCGGACCAAGAATGGTACAATAACATTGGGAAAGTGTTAGTGGTTTAATTGCGACATAAACAGGTGAGATCCACTATAACCTCTATTTCCTCTTGGGCTTTGTTTGGTTTGCCTTGCTAAGCAGTGCAGTTAGATTTGAACAGGACACGCAAACTTCGTGTTGTGTGGCTATGATTAACGTGTGAAGTTTTCTCATGTATGTAGACGATCACATTGCTTACTTTATTTTTTTATCTGTTCATTGTGAGCATTCTCGTGTTTTGTCGGCAGTAAGTTTCTTTTGTCTTAATTGCTGCTGTTAAAAGTGGACTAAGCCTGTCGGTTATCGCAGCTAACAAAAATAATCCAGCAGCACATGTGTCAGTGTGGACGTTATCATTTTTGGTACTACAGAGAATACATTTGGATAGGTATAGGGGCTTCTGGGTTACGTCCTTGCATTCTCATCGGTTATATTTCAAGTCCAGAAACATACGTTTCTTTATCTCAATTTTAAAGTGTTTAAAATGTATGTAAATTAGTAGGCTAGTAGCCAGTGTATTCATTTTTTTGTTCGTTCTTTCATTCGTTCATGCATCCATTTATTCATGCACTACTATCAAACAGGGTGAAATTGAGAAGTCCCAATAAAAACAAAATTTCATGCAATCCATCTTCTGTCTTACTGATTTCTACTGTTGCTTGTCAGAAAATGTGGTACCTTTGAGATCAGTGCATTCTCATGAAGTGAAAATCCTCTCATGAGCTCAGATTCCTTGATTCAGTTTTAGTCCCTACAACCCTGTAATGATCTGGGGTATTATCTTATTTTTTTTCTCTAGCGAAGAATGAAAAGGCCCCTATCATGAAAAACTGAGTTCCCCTCTCTTTACTGAATTAAAGAATGTAAAGTAATTAATGCAAAGTAATGTAAATATTGATTCCACACACCATTCTCTCCCCCAGTCCACATAGTCCATATGTGGAATCTAAGATGAAAAACAGCCCATTTTGAAGTCACTGTTTTTCTGATGTTACTAGAACAAATTCCTTTACCTGTCTACGCCTATTCAGCATACAGCAGTTTAGTCCTTCCCACTTACATCGAAGTTCACATTTTTTGAATGAGGCACAGTACAGGGCAGCCAAATATCTTATATCTGTCTTAAAGATGCAGTAACAGAAACAGCCCATTTAATTATAAACAATGAAGAGAGCTTGGACAATGGTTATGTAAAATGAATTATGACTCATTTTGGAAGATAAAGCCAAAGAAATATAGGATAAGGGCCATTTAAAGAGCAGACTCTACTACCCATAACCTGCAGCAAAGCAAATTCTGTCGATATGCATGAGAGTAGGAGCCAAAGCGAGTAGGCTTGGGAAGGATCCAAATGGACACTTTAATCAGGCGATTTAATGCACAGCCACAATGCACCAGTCACCTCTTCTGCTTAATTCATCTCTGACTCCTGTAAATCACCCATGCTGCCTAAGTGGCTGAAGTGATGGAGCACTCATCTGACCACTGCTTCACCATGTCAGTATTCCCAAACAAGCTTTAAACAAATGGGGATCAGAATAGGGGTGACTGTAAAGATGAGAAAAGATGTGCTTAGAGGTGCCGTGATATGAGACATGTTTAATCGATTACATTTTTACAAGGTGTTTCTCTGGTAGAAGTTAATATGTACTTATGAGTTCATCAGCACACATATCCTGTGACATTAAGACAGCTGCCCTTTTGTATTTGGTTTAGGTTTAGGTTTTGAGAGTGATTGCTTGCTGGTAGCAATCAGCCTGTCTTGGGTCAGTTGTCTGTCATACAGATTGTCTAATCCTCTAAACAAGACCCCCCCCCCCCCCCCCATATGCAGCTCAGATACATAACTATTCAGGGCACAATATGGCCCTGCTTCCATGTGGCTTGCAATACAGACTAGAAGCTTATAATGGAATTCTTCTGATTTAAAAAAAAAAAAAAATCACTACAATTTGCTTGATGAGGAGTAAACTTTCCTTCAGATTGTTTGGATTGGAAATGCGCTATTCTAGAAAATCATATTGATTCAAAATTGTTGATAATAGCAGTGATAAGAACCAGGTGTTATTTTAAACAATTGTTATGAATGTGCTGCCTGATACCTTATAGTTTTGTTTTGGCTTACACTTTTTTTTTTTTTTTTGGAATAAACTAGTATACGCAGGGAAGTGAAGTAGAGTGATACAAATTTGTCATACTTTTAGAATTTCCATTATATACAAAGCTCAGATGGAATGTGTAGCTGTTCTTACAGTTTGGATAACCAACAAAATAAAATACATCTGCATTTTTTGCATCACACTTGCTTTTCTGGTTTGAGCTTGTTGTCTTTACTTCGAGACAACAGACCACTAGGGAGCTTGTTATAAACAACTAGTGATGCTGCACAGTCAGATAAAAATTGTGAACAAGTAATAATTACAAGTGGAATGTTTTTTCTCCCATTAATTAATTAATTAAATTATTTATTGTGTTTCTGGCTAAATTGTATATTTTGTACATACTTTTGCAGATTAAAAAGAATAATTGATCTGCTTTTAAGAGCCGTTTTCCAACAAATCACACATTATTTGTCACAGACTGCTCCTCCCCTTAAGTCACGTGGTACGGCCCGTCATGTGGGGGATACACGTGTGCATTGTTTGTGGTGTAGCCACGCCACCCCCCCCCCCCACCACCAGGATTGCACACACGTGTACAGGACTGTTAATGTCTCGCGTCTATTTAAACCCCATCTTTGGTCATTGTTGCTATGTGTGTGCTTAATTAGATCTGTGTAGTGCTAACATTGGTTTGTGTAGTTTCTGTTAAGTGTACATATGTCTTCACTGAATGTTAAATGTATGGTTATGTTTATCGTGAACGTTGTGAGTGCCACCTCTGTTTCACGTGTCTAGTGTCAATAAATGTTTTGCACGAAGGGGGAAGTCTATGCGTCCTGCTCCACACCCATCGGCACTCGGGCCAGATACAACGTTACAGAATGACCAACCGCTACAGGACGCCTACTTCCCCATCAAGAAACGGACCTCCTAGTGAACGGTGCTTAGGCACGTCCCAACCTGCAGCCTGGATCCCAGGAGATTGGGGAGAGTACCGCTACCTAAGATCGCAAAAATTCCAGAGTGGGAGAGGAACACCCCCTGGAAAGTTTTGGGGTGGGGCAGGGCGATAGAGTCGGCGAGATCTACAACCAAAAATGCTAGAGCCCAAGTTGTTCCACCTCTACGGACCCACCAGGAGGAGGACTGGAGGGGTCCGCCCAAAGTCCCAGATGGGGAGTTCCTCTGGGATGGTCCTAGAGCAGCAGGATTAAAGAGGACCGTTAAGGGAGGTCACACGTACGGAACCAGGGCAGACGTGCACCCCCACGTGTCCGATGGGCCCAAGGACACGTTAATAGTGCCTGCGGGGTTAGCAGGTGCTGCAGCACAGTGCCTTGTATATATGTTGATTGGCTCCAATGTTTGTGTATTTGCGCCTCGTGTGTCTTTTTAGGCGCATCATGTTGTGGGAAGTATACCGGAAGGACCTGAGAGAGGCAGGCACTCTGCGTTTCTCCCTCGTTCGGAGAGGTCTCCCAGGTGGGAGGTTGCTGGCCTGCCTTGTGCTGGGTGGGCATCGGGCAATTCCGTGCCTTGTCTGTGTGTGTGCATGGTGGCCTGGAGTTCGGGAGTTCGCTATCCTGGAAGGGAGAGTGACGGGAACCACACCCCCAGAGAGGGGTCGTCTTCGAGGAATGCTTCCTCCACACCCTTCACTTGGAGCATATGGGAATACCCCAAGAGAGGCAGGGACGCTGCCTTTTTCCCTAGTGTATGGAGGTCTCCCCAGTTGACGGTTCCTGGCCCGCCTTGTATTAGGTGGGCACCAGGCTTGGCCGTGCTGTGTCTGTCTATGTGTGTGTGCACGGCGGCCTGGGATTCGCAGTCCCAGAGGTGGATGCTTCAGGAGTCGTGCCCCTTGGGAGAGGGTTCTGGCATGGACTGCTCCTCCCCTTAAGTCACGTGTATATGGCCTGCCGTGTGCGGGTCATACACGTGTGTATTGTTTGTGTTGTAGCCGCGCCCCCCCGGGGATTGCACACAACTGTACAGGATTGTTAATGTCTCATGTCTATTTGAACCCCTGTCCATGTGTGCTCCCATTGTTGGTCATTGTCGCTACATGTGTGGCATTAGATCTGTGTTGTGGTAACGTTGGTTTGTGTAGTTTCTGTTAAGTGTACATATGTCTTCCTTGAATGTTAAATGTATGGTTATGTTTATCGTGAATGTTTTATGTGAGTGCCACCTCTGTTTCACGTGTCTAGTGTCAATAAATGTTTTGTACGAAGGGGGAAGTCTGTGCTTCCTGCTCCACACCCATCGGCACTCGGGTAAGATACATTACATTTTCTATTTTGGTTTGGTATCTACTCAATAACTTGTTTGCTAACCACAGCAATGCCTTCAAGTTGTGATATTATATTTTTGCCATTACTGAAACCCCTTACTGAAACCCATCAGTGATTAACACCTACCTTGTACCTGTAGTCAGTGGAATACTTTTTACAATCATATGCAAAATATCTAGCTGATACCAAGAACCTCATGTAGCTATAACACATGGCATAGCTAGCTAGAATGCTGAATACTGACAAAGATAATTTTGGGTTCAATTCAGTCCTGAAAAATTAGGACCTTACACATTCCACTTTGTCTTGGACAAAAAATATAGAGAAATGAGCAAATCAGCCTTAAACAACATTGTCATATCAACACAATAAGACAGGTTGTTTGGTGAATGAGGCACACAGACTATCTGAATAGGGTGTGACATAAAACCAAAACACAGACACATGTAACAAAAGACCAAACATAAACACAAACCATATGCAAGGCCGCCGCCATCTGATAGGGGCTACCAGTGGGCAACCCCACCATATCGAACACCATGGAGGTGTCAAAGCAAAGGCAGATGGGAAAGAGATGCAGCAGGCACCACCTGGGCACACAGGGCATGAAGAGTGCTATCCCACTCAGAGTACGGAGCATGGTAAACACCACGCCATCCAGGGCTTGGGGCATGGTAACCCCCATTCAACATGGGGCTCGGGGCACAGTAAACCCCATACAACATAGGGCTCGGGTCACAGCAAGCACCATGTCACACATGGCCTGGGGCCCAACGACACTGCACATCCCAGGAGTATGGTGGCTATCCTCCTTGAGGGGGCCACCCTCTCGCTGAGTGACATTGGAGGCAGGGAGATGATGCCCAGCTTTGTCGATGGGGCACTCACAGGCAACTGCACTTGGAAATATGGAGACAGTACCCTAGTTTCCTTGCCAGGGCCCCTCTTGAGTCCCCCTCCTGCACCCCCTAATGTCAGCTGGGACTCTTTTAATGGACACATTGTGAAAATGTTGCATTTCTACGTTGACGGAGCTCCCTCATGTCGACTGGCCACAGACTTGACAACCTCTTGAATTGATGGGGTTCCTATCATCAACTAAGTGGCTGCCACCATGCACATGAATATGCCCTGGGGCTCTTCTTCCTCGGATGGTGTTCATGTTCCTACATTTTTGCTGCCTCTGACGAGAAAGCCAGAACAGGTTCCTGCCATAGGATGGATGTGGCTCTGACATCCACGGCAAGCTGTGAGGAACAGTCAATACCTCTCGGGAGAACTCTGAAACATCCTTGGCTGCATGGAGAGCTCCGTGGCGAATGAGCGCCAAATGAGCTCCAGGGAATACCATGCATAAACCTTCCAGGCGGACAAGTCCGCAGGAAGGAGGGAGATGAGACGATGAAATGTGCAGACAAAAAAAGGCAAAAAGAACACTGCTGCTTCTGAAAATGGAAAATAGCAGGTGTGAGTGGGGCAGGGTGCACTGTCACACAAATGTTATTAATGTGTTATTAAATGTATTCAAAGTTCCTTAGCTAAAGATATGGTATCATTTGAAGTTGGCAACAAGAGGTTTCATTGCAATTTGATTTGGTGTTTACATGTGCTCCCTAAATTAGTGATTTTACAGTTCTGTTTTGATTATTAAATTAGATCCTATAAAGGAACTCACTATTTGAGTAGTCTTTTTACTAGATACTTTCTTACTTTTAATTAAGAAATAATTTAAATGACTACTTTTATTTCTACTCTAGTCATTTTTATTTTAAATTAACAACACTTTTATTGCAGTACAGTTTTTGGCTACACTGTCCACCTCTGCTGGCCAATTTATTGGATCCATCCTATTTCATAATACATTTTCTAAGTATAGAATTAGCGACAGTGGCTAACTCCTGAATTACATATGCCCACAGAGGGACTATAGACTCTAACCATATACCTATAAGCCATTTCCAATAAAGTGGTGTTTCCAAATTAGTGCCTAATATACAGTTTAACCTGGATTTACCTTTTCACTTTTTGTGGTTTTCTGTCTGCACCCCTATGATGAAAATTGCTCCCATCTCTGTGAGATTAATGTGAGTCTCGGGCTGCGTCTGTAAAGGACTTGTCATACTCCCTCCACAGCAGCGATGTTAGAGTGTCAGCACTAGAGCATTGCTCAAGGCTCATATAATAATAATTATATTATGTTTTCCTTTTAAGAGTGCATTCTGTTTGTGTTTAAATTAAGCATATTCAGCTCTCTCTCAGGTACATAAACTATGAAAAAACAAAAATAAGTTTATCAAATATCATTCACAGCCATTAACACAACTTTGTTTCTCATTAGCGAATAATGTTTAAAAATTTATTACCACACAGTTAGTTCATGTTCAACCACAAAAACAATTAATCCAAAGCTTTTTGTTCTTCCAGAGGAAGATATAAACTCCCTATAAACCATCAATAACATTCAGAGAAACAAAGTGGATCCTCCTATATATTCCAAAGTGTTAAACGGACTCTTAATGAAAAGCTCATACATATACAAAAGCCCACTTGTGTTCACACTCCCACCTCTGCAAAAAATGCATGACAATTCTGGGTATGTACGCTGTGTACGCTGAGGTTTTTACAGGCTTCGAGCCTCTGCAGATACATCTTTATCTCTCATGCACTTGCAGTCTGTGGCATTCAAATCAGTCTCTCTATGACATATTTAAAAATCTGAAAACATATACATTAGAGTGACTGCTTCAAACTTACATTTGAACACTAGACAGTGTAGTATAAAATATAGGATGTAGAAAATGCATAGGTCTAATTTTTTACAAATGTGAATCCTGCCTAAATATTTTTCTCAGAACAATCTATTTGCATTTATTTGTCTTTGCACTCTTGACAAGCTTGAGAGGAAAAACGTGCACACATCCTTCAGAACTCCCATCTTTCCATACTCTGTGCGGTACTTCTTTTTTGCTTGGGGAACCCTTAATACTCCTGAGTGTTGCCCTGCTGTATTTTTGGAGGGTGACGGAATGAACAGTCCCCTGCAGGTACTGTTGTTGCGCCATCTGAGTCATTCAGGTTAAGAATACACCACTGTGACAAAGGGGGGGCAAGAGTGCCAGCCCGGCCCACTCCCTGTCTACACACTGAGGTCAAATGTCAGGCCTGCGATAGAGGTCAATGACCCCCAGTCCACTGTCTGTCTATGAAGCTGTGCTGCTCAGATGGAATACTAAGTTGAATAAGTTGAATAAAGTTTAATACATCCTGCATGCAAGTGTTGAAGGTTATTGCGCATTTTCTTCAAGTCAGACTAGCTGAAGCAGAATTTTTGACCTTTTCATGCAAGGGTACACTTACCAGGCACCCTGTTCTCCTTTTCTTATGATTACACAGCCCTCTGTACTGCAGTTAGGTGAGTGTTATGAGCATAGTGAGAGTGAGTGGCCACTGTTCCTGTACAGTCGTGTCAGATGTCAGTCTGATGAAGCTGCCCACTAATGAGTTTCATCTGTTGATAAGGCTAGAGAACAAGGTGCCATAACCGTGAAATTAATAATGGAAGAGAATTCCAAAAGTTAAAAAGCTGAATATGTATGTGTGCATGTGATTGTGTGATTTTGTGTGTGTGTGTGTGTGTGTGTGTGTGTGTGTGTGTGTGTGTGTGTGCGCGTGCGTGCATGTGTATGTTTGTTTTGTTTCAGAAGAGATTTGGGCTATGAAGCAGATTAACCATAGCATGGTCTTTGGTTGTCTGGCATAGTGCACAGGATAAGATGTCAAATGTCATAGTCTTGCTGCAGGATCTTTCTCTGCATGATGCACCACATCTTGTGCCTCACTCTAGCGCCACTTACACTATTAATGCATGCTAATTTCCATATGCATTTTACACACTACACCAACATCTTACACTGAATTAACATCTGTATATTTATGTGTGAATGTTGTGGGCATAAGGGTAGGGCGAGAAAGTGAGCCCATTTTTGTGCACTACCCAAATTAATCTTGTGCACCTGTCAGTCACCATCTTGCAAAAACTGAACAGAGCAATGAGCACTGAATTTGAGCAAGCTGTGCTCAGTGCTCCAGAGATAGTGCAGTCAAGTCCAGCCAGTCTATTCCCTCCGCCAATCCCACAAGTCAGCTCTTCCATACACTTCAAAACCTTTTTTTTGTGAATAGGAAGGATTAAACCACACTGAAATGCTTTAGGATCACTGTTGGTTCAGCTATGTGCCTTCTGCAAGGCAGTGCATCCCCTCTAAAACACAAACAAACAAACCTATGAGAGAAGAACAGCATGAGTCTTTGAGTTACTCAGGATTGAATTTGCTCAACATTTTTTATGAGTGATGTAATTAAATGGTTTATAGTGTGCTGAGTGTTTTAAAATTAGGTCTGATGAAGAAAGGAATTCCAGTGTTGGTAGACAGACTTTAAGTAGCTCCTGCAATTTTCCCTTAACATTTTATGTTAAACAAGGCAAAAGTAATAACACTGAATAACAGTGTATTTAACAAAGATGCATTTTAACAATACCCACAAAATGGTTACTGGGAAATTGCAGTCTATACCTATGACAAATCATGACAATCCTGACTTTTTCAGAAAGATATTGGACAAGATACCTAATATTTCCAGTTCTAATTTGATCAATGGAGGACACTTCAACTGAATATCTGGATAAATCTTCTGTTACTATAATCCCCCTTCTAACGCTAATATTTTTCATATCTAATTAAATCCTGCTTAATGTGTGGAGAATACTTAATACTTATGGAAGGTAATACTCTTCTATTCACAAGTCCATAATGTCTATACAAGTATAGATTCTTTTCAAATAGATGGTAGACTTATGCTTTATGATTACTAAGTATCATATCATTATATCACATCACTGCCCTGTAGCCCTCTCTCTGAGACTGAAGAAACCACAAAGTATCTGGAGGTCTTTGAGACAAAGGATAAACCTGGTATATCAGCACCTCTGCTTTGGGAGACGTTTAAGAGCTATTTAAGAGGTTGTGTAATTTCTATCAGGTGTTACAGAGTAGGAGGAGTATAGCAGAGTTGATTGAATTTGAAAATCAAATCCAAATAATAGATCCTTCAATTGAAAAGCACAAAAGCACTTACATACATACTGAATCAGATTCTATCAGCAAGAATTTGCAAGTCCTTGAAATATATGAAACAAAACTATGAGTTTGGTGATAAACCATACAAAGTTTTTGGGAAGGCAGTTCAGTAAATTGGAATGTGATCTGTCAGAAGATAGCAGCACCTTGGCCCTGCCTTGAGATATAAATAAAAGGGTTTCAGCAATTCTGTAAATGTCTGTACACTTCTAAATCAAACACAAATTCTGTAGCAGTAGGTGAATTCTTAACTCATTGTAATCTGCCACATTAAACCAAACTGAGCACTGTAATGGGGTGACTCATTACAATTACTGTAGATCTCCAAAGTTATAAACTCTGAAATGTTCAAAAACATCGTGTCCCTGTGGGTTTTGCAATGAAGTATCAAAATATGATAAATTTGCCCCCTACGTGCAAAAACGTCTACAAGCAGGAATTTGAGAATTGTATTTTACCTTCAGCCTTAGAAAAGGCAGTCATAACATTAATTCCCCAAAAAGGCAAAGATCTGAAGTTGGATCTTACCAACCAATTGTACTTTTAAACTCACATCAGGAGATACTGGCCTAGAACCTCGTGAACAGACCTAGTAAACCAATTTACCAATAAACCAAAAAGCAATTAGTCAGATAATACATTCAGATCAAATAGGTTTCAAATACTAGAGATTGCTGGAGTCCATCAGGGCACACCCGTTTTTTTAATGTTTTTAATAAAACACTGAACATACAATTAAAAAATGTATTTGTATGCTGATAATATTCTTTTATTTATATCAGATCAAAAATTAGTATTCCAAATATTCTGAAAATAGTAAATATCCTTGGGATGCTTTCTGTGTAAAAATGAGTTGAAGCACATTTAAATGAAGAGGATACATCCTGGTCTCAGGTTTTTTTCATTTAAAGTTTCACCTGAAATAATGACCTACATAGGAATTGAGGTGACAAAAAAAATGATTTTGTTTCAAGATAATTTTCACCCACTCCCGGCCAAACACAAATCTAATGTTCAATGTTGTGGATGATATTGCCCAATTTTCTGTTGAGTAGGTTTAATGTAATTAAATGCTCTTTCTCCCACAAGTGTTATATATTGTATAGGACATCCCTTTATTTTTTGCCAAATGCATTTTTTAAATGATCTATTATTGTTCCCTTCATCTGGGATTACAAATCCTGTATAATCAGTAAACAGAATCTGACCAAATAGTTTTTACTACTGTTGGGCTGTGAATGTGAGAAATGTTGCTTTTTGCCTAGAGGATTCTTCTAATTATGTTGACTGGCTGAAGATAGAAAGAGAAGAGTGCCTGCCATTCTCCAGTGAAGCAATATTCTTGTCTCCTACAGCTATTAATAAATCTACAAAGACAACCCTTAGAATTTGGAAAGTTAAAGGCACACTTTAGCTTCAGGACATTGTCCTTCTTACTCCCCATTGCATCAAACCCTTCATTTCTACCCTCAAGCCTGGATGGTGTATTACGGATATGCACAACTAATGATTTATACATAGTGGGAGCATTTGCTTCCATTCATCAGCTAACAGAGCAACATTACTTGCCTCTAAGTCACTTTTTGGAGACGGGTCATAGTCTATCATAGGTGGGTAGTAACAGGCTACATTTACTCCGTTACATTTACTTAAGTACCCTTTTGAACAAAATGTACTTTTAAAGAGTCGTTTTAAAAGAGGGTACTTTTACTCGAGTATATTTGCAAAGTCAAAAATGTACTTTTACTCCATTATATTCGTCAATGTTCATCCATAAATTGTAAAATCATTTTCACATTTTGTATGTTTTGCCACAACCTGTTAAGTGTAGGAGGGCCTAAAGATGATCAGTGAGTGCCATTGCTTTGTTTCAGTAAATTAGACAGCTGGACAGTAGACCAACATAATGAAGAGCAAATAACCAAAATTTCCATAGTGGGACTCAAATGATTATATTTATGAAAAGTAGCTCACAATATATCCTTTTCCTTAAGGCTCACATATCTATCTGTGAAATCTGTGCTGTCTCCTAATGTGGATTATTAATTTGAAAGTAAAGTGTGTTCTGATATGATATTCTAAGAAAAATGGCTAGTAAACTACAAGCAGCAGAAAAATAAATGCAGCCGCTGAACTCAACTCATGGCGTGCAGGAATGCATGCCCCATATTTTCCAGATTATAAAGATTTTACATGTTGCAAGGTTATAAAAATTATGGTTTGCTATTGATTTTATATGTTGATATTTCTTTCGATCACAGAAAGGTGCAGTCGTTAGGCATAAGTACCTTCATTTAGACAGTGGATTACAGATTTAACTCCACACCTAAAGAGAGTTGGGTATCCTATATGTTGAAGGATAAACTTAGTTAATTTGGAAACATCTGGATATTTTTATCCTACCTCATTTTAAGAGAGAGTGAAACAAGACAGTGGCTTTGTGTCTCAGTTGGGTTTTTTGTTATTTTTAACCACAAGATGCACAACATAAATATTGTGCATGCTCCCACTAATACAGTGCCTTAATGCTGTATGTTCTTATGGTAAATTTATATTGAAACTCTTGTTTCACCTCCTGCTTGTCACTTTGGGCCTGTGTCACTAAAAATGCAGTCAGATTTATTGGTCCTGTAGCACCATCTTTCTCAGAAACCTTCCAGGCTTCATTTTTAAAAAATAAATCTCTGTATTCCTGCAGAGTCACGTCGAAAGGTACAGGAAAACCTGACACAGCAATAATAATCCTCTCCTCCCATCTTGTCACAACAGTGATTTCAACTTGTGACGTAAAAAAATACGCCATTCAATCTTTATTGGAAGCCGTCCAGTCAAACTCACTTCTCATTTGCACGACGTTCAGAAATGCTCAACTCTTCAGTGCTCCCTCTCATAATCCTTAATCATCCACACAACTGCCTCCTGCCTCCATAAAATAAATTAGAGGTAGAGCAAAAACTGACAGTAAATGTACTGTAAGTCAGCATCTTGTCACAAAGACCCCTCAGATGCTTCATCAGTGCCTAGGCAGTGCTCAGGAAGGGTCTGAGTGAGAGGAAACTGATTGTTTTTTCTTAGGATTGTTCGATTCAGATTTTTTCTTTTTCCACTCTTCCCTTTTTCATTTTCTCTGCTGTTTTTATAGTATAAATCCATGTTGATAGATGAATTGTTTTGCATTTGATGAATAGCCTGTCGTGCATATGCTTAAATAAATGGATACACAGAATCATTTTACAATATGACCTTAACAAGTACATAAATGAAAACAGAGTACATTTATGTTTTATGTTGATATGTCAGTCTTATGTAAAACATTATCTTACATTGTTTTAAGGAACTGTTATTTAGATACTTGTGTCAGTGATATTTTGGTTTGTGCCATAATTTGACTTAATTCAGTTTTTTCTTGTGTATTTATAATTGACACTGCAATGAAGCAAGTGAAATGGCCACAAATAATTTTAAATAATATATCCATTATATCATTATTTTTATAACATGGAGCAAGTAGAGGCAGGACACGTGCGGAGGTGAGCAATTTTTATTTGGATCAAATGCATAATCATTAACCTGGTTGTATAGCCATGAGACAAAGAAATGATGCCAGAAATAGCAAAAGCCAGACATAGCAAAAACCAAAACAGTGATACAAAGGAATACTGTAGTGTTAGCAGTGGGCACTGGTAGCTCAGTGGGTAATATACTTGACTTGTAATTGGAAGGTTGGTTCAAGCCTCACCACTGCCAAGTGAACAGTATTGGTCCCCTGAGCAAGACCCTTAAACCTCAATTGCTTAAGTTGTACTCAGTCATAATTGTAAGTTGCTTTGGATAAAAGTGACAGGTAAATGTAATGTAATATGTTAGCATAGTGGATAACAACAAAAATGACTGACAAGCAGTGGCCTAAATAGAATATTCTGTAGGACCTCTATCTAAGTCATGACATTATATAATGTCCAAATTCCTGTCTCTGGCATTTTAAATGGACAGAACAGCCAAATTATTAAGTCTCTCCTTTATGAACTAAGCATCAGGTTTGGGAAGTCTGTTTAATTCAGCCACCTGCTCAGATTTTTCTATTCTCTTATATTCTCTTTTGAAATTTTCCATTTTTTGCACTTTTAGAGGTCCATCATCAGCTGTTCACACAAAGTGCTTATATATAAAAGATAAATTTTATATATATATATATATATATATATATATATATATATATAAATGGAATTACTTTCATGTTTTAAGATTTTAGATGTTTTATCATGTTTCAAAAATCAGTTTAAGAACTATTTGTACATTTCTCTACTATGGATGATACACATTATGAATATGAGGGACATAAATGAATGTCAGGGTGTGTAAAGCAGTGTATGTTTAGGCTGGCTGGTGAGGCCTATTAACTTAAAGGATCCATTTGTGAATTATAGCTGCATTAGCATATGCACTGATGCTTATGCTAAATTTAGCACAAACAAACATTTTTCTGATTTTACAACTATAGAGGACTCATATGCTTCACATAGCAAAGTATACAGTTGCAAAATATACTTATGACAACAAAAGGCATCAAATTACGTCAATGGCTGGGTTGAATTCATGTAACACTGGCATGTCTTTGAACTCGCTTTGAATCAGTTCAGTGTGCAGACATGGATAGTTGCATAAGTCCTAATTTAAGTCCCTTTTGTTCCTCTGGCATCAGTTTAAATCAGTGTGACCATGATATACAGACCTGTTTCCTTACATTAGTCCCTCTGGAAGTTTCACAGCATGCTTCACTCCAGATGACTGGTCAGATTCAGGGCTTGTTACTGTAGACATCTCCCATGCAACCTCATCTGACAGCTGTTTAGGACTGAGCTTTGTTAAAGGCACAAGCAGAATTAGGACATTTTTTTCTTTTGGTTATTTTTGTTATTAGCAGCACTTTGCATAAGGAAAGCCAGAACCATAATTTTTGTTTTGTTTTCAGGGTTGTAGGTTGTCTGGATCTTCTTGTTTATATAAGCTTGTCATAGGACTGAGCTCAAGCCAGACTGGAACCTGAAAGAAGTTGGTTATGAGAACTTGCACTACAAAAGCAAAGTGGTAAGTTTTACAGCAATACATTGCAAATTATACTTATATTTTAATATTAGCGATGATCTTTGTTCCTTTGCCTTAGAACAATAGAAAGCTATATATTTAGGCTGTCAGTGACACATTCCTCTTGACCAGTTGCTAATATGGTTGTCTACATGGTTTATCTCTTGAGATTCAGGAGTAACAAGCATCCAACTTGTTTAATCTGACTCCTTGTAGACCATTTTGTGGTTGGCACCATGAAACATTTTTATGTAACACCTACTAACATTAGGCAATAACAGTTAAGCAACTAAGGGTTACTTAATAGTTAATGAACCTAATTATTTCTCACAGGTTTTCATCTGATGTTGATCTGCTATGTAAATCTTTCCTCATGAGACTGCTTTTGTTGTTACAACAGGCAGGAGGTAAGATGTTCATGGAGCTCTCTGGCCAGCTGGGGATGTGGGCACTCCTGCTGCTGTGGTGTCTAACTTTATCAACAGCTGATCTGCCCTGGCCATGCCCTCAGAAGTGTGTCTGTCGGCAGAACACATTAGAAATCAACTGCTCCTCAAAACACCTTACAGTTGTTCCTGAAGGCCTGCCAGGCAATGCCGAGCAGCTGGACCTTTCTGGCAACCGCTTGAAGACATTGGGTCGGCGGCAATTTTACGGTCTTTCCAAGCTAGAGGAACTGGACCTTAGTGAGAATATTATATCTATGATTGAGGTGGAGGCATTTCAGGGTCTTAAAAACCTACGATTCTTGCGAATCAAAAGGAACCGCCTAAAGATCATCGCAGTGGGCGTTTTCTCCGGATTGCCCAACCTTCGTAGCCTGGATGTCAGTGAGAATGAGATACTCGTCTTTCTTGACTTCACATTTCAAGAGATGGGAAACCTAATGGAAATGAATGCTGGGGAAAATGACTTGGTGTTCATCTCTCACAGAGCCTTTTTTGGCCTGAAGAACTTACAGGTGCTGAATGTGGACCGCAGTAACCTGACCTCCATCCCTACTGAAGCATTTTCACAGTTACAGAGTTTGACTAAACTGCGCCTGCGAAGACTCACCATAAGCGTCTTGTCCAACAATGCCTTCCGCCGGCTGCACCAGCTTCGTACTCTGCAGATACTTCATTGGCCCTCACTGGAGACCTTAAACAGCAACAGTCTTATTGGACTGAACCTGACTACCCTGGTCATCAGCAACTGCAACCTGAGCAGCATACCATACACATCCCTGCGCCACCTGGTCTACCTACGCTACTTAGACCTGTCCTACAACCCCATCAGATCTATACAAGGTAACTTGCTGAGGGAATTGCTCCGGCTACAAGAGTTCCACTTGGCTGGTGGAAACCTGCTGAGCATTGAGCCAGGTGCATTCAAGGGTCTAGTCTACTTCCGGTTGCTCAATGTGTCTTCAAACCGACTCACCACCCTGGAGGAGAGTGCCTTTCACTCAGTGGGGAACCTACAGACCTTGCGGCTAGACCGGAACCCCCTGGCATGCGACTGCCGGCTGCTGTGGGTAGTGCGACGTCGTCTGAGACTGAACTTTGATGGTCGCCAGCCAGCATGTTCTGGCCCTGTTCTTGCACGCAGGCGGGAATTCCGGGAGTTTTTGGAGGTGGAGCTCCCAGTGGTGTTTGCTTGCAGACAGGCACGGATCCTGAACCGGCAATTGCAAGAATCAAAAGCAGAGGAGGGAGCAAATGTGCAGTTTGAGTGCAGAGCAGATGGGTATCCTCCGCCCTCTATATCCTGGCTGTCACCCGAGCAGACACCACTCAGCTCCATGGGGAGATTACGGGTGCTCAACAATGGGAGTTTGGAGGTGCGTTATGCCCAAGCACAGGACACTGGGAATTACCTGTGTATTGCAGCTAATTCTGCAGGGAATGACAGTATTTCTGCAACTCTGCAGGTGCAGAGTGTGCTGCGAAATTACACGACTCCCTATTTCTCTGATGAGGGATGGGTTGAAACCTCGGCCCTTCCATCAACTAACTCGTCAGGTCAAGTGTCAAACCCCTACCCGTTTGACGCCAAGACCCTTATCATTGCCACTACTATGGGTTTCCTTTCTTTTCTGAGCTCAGTGGCCATCTGTTTTGTGTTCATGTTCTTCTGGAGCCAAAGTCAGGGCCAGATCAAACATACAGCCACCATTGACTTTGTTCCACGAACATCTATGGGTGGAGGTGGAGATGGTGCAGACAGTGGGAGATTTACAATGAAACTTATATGAATTAGTGTAAGGACTAAAATAGCAGTAGCAAAGGTAAGCAAAGGTAGCAGTAGCAAAGGTAAGCAAAATAAAGTCATCTTACTTAAAAAAAAGTCAGCAGTACTGCGGATTACCTTGTAATCAGATCAGCTGCATTAAAAGCAATAAGTGCAATTTCTGCTAACCTACGATTGGAGTCAGTCTCATGTCATTTTAACCAATTTTAATATCATTACTGTAAGTATATACGTTAAATGAGCCTTTATATATCATTTTTGTTGGAAGAACATTATACCTTGTGCTGAAACTATATTACTGTACTTCAATAGTATGAAATAGTATCTGCCTTGAATTCATTATAGCAGAATGGACTAAGAAATTGACATTTTGTTATTTTGCTTTGGTATTCATATTAGCTTTTATGCATGAATATTTTAGTATACCAGGATGTTATGATCAAAATATTATGAATAGGGAGATTATGTTGACCTCAATAAACTGTATTGTTCTGGGATGTCTTTTATTAATAATATCCATATCAATTATACTGTATATGAGAAATGAGATAATGATGTCTTACAGTATAACATTCTCTATTGTATAATTTTAGTGTGAAAGTAAAGAAATAATTTTAATATTCCTAATATTAGAAGTAGAATGCAGTCTAATTATAATTCTGCTAGAAGGCATGATGGAAGTACATTACCATTTTACAGTTATTGTGTAATATCACATTTAGAAAGCTCACTTCAAAATAGGCATGCATCAGGTGATATCTGCATTATTATATTTATATATGTTTGAGAATTTAGCATTAATACAATTGAATATTAGTGTTATAATGATACACTAATTATTTACTTTTCAGACTACCATTCTGTGTAAAATGGCTTTGTGTAAAATGTGTTGTTTGCAATCAAGCATAATATTGTGATCTTTTTGGATGAAATGTGGTCAAATTATTTTTGTTGCTAGGTACATAATAATGCATAACATATTTTATGTAAAGTTTTTTCAACCACGGTAAATTATGGTAAATTGTGTAGCAGAAATACACAAATGTGCTAATAATAAAGCACATTGTGTTCATGTGAAATAAGATGCTTTGCAGTTGTTGTTATTATTATTAGTTACATTTATTCTGCGCTTATTCTTATTATCTTATCTGCGCTTATTATTATTAGTGCCCTGACATGCACACATTCACACATGCACACACACATACACATTCACACAGCACAATTTAGAGTATCCAATCAAGCTAATCTCCATGTTTTTGGGAGACGTCCGAGGAAACCTACACAGACACACGGAGAACATGGAAACTCCACCCAGATAAGGACTCAAACTCAAGACCCTAGTGCTGAGACGCAAACATGCTAGCCACCATGAAATTAAATGTATATAATGTACATACTGCAGTCACACATTGTTTTGCTAACTTGTCTGTAAAGTGTGGTTTGATTTAAAAACATTAAAGACTAAAAGGTTTCATGATCAAACAATGCGAAATGCATGTTGATGAATGTAATGCATTACACACATCTCATTAGAAGACAGAAGCAGAAGATCAGTGTTGATTGTATGCTGCTGCCACAATGCAGAAATTAATTAAGCCTTCTCACCTTTACTGGGATTTTGCAGTAAGAAAATTTGCTCATGCAATTAAAGGGCTAATTAGGGTTCTCTTCCATCAACAATAACTTGGTGTCTGTATTTTTAAAAAGTGAAATGCTTTATATTGCTTGCAATTATAAATAATTATAATCTTAAACTAACAAGAATGCTTGTGTTAAATCCTTCGATACATGTAGCATTATTAATCTCTGCTTTATTCATTTAAAGAGACAGTATTTTAAGCAAAACTTTACAAATATATTCTGTACCATTGACAACAGTGTCCACTGAGTGGAGCCAAAGGCCAGGATTTGTAGATGGAGCTCAGCAACCAATTACCTAATGTTTTGAACTAATGTTTGCATAATAGATCACCAATGGAATTGGAAATAATTATCTGCTAATTACCATCCAGTGTTCACATTTTCATTATGGTTCACTCCAATGAAAAAGGCCAGACATTCATTCCCATATTGGTTTAGAATGTCTACATTTTCCATGGTGGTAAACCTTTCAGTGGTTTTTGTGAAACAATTTTTCCCCGTAATGAAATAATGAGATCTAGTCCATTACTGAAATTCAGAGAATATTTCCAGTACTGTGCAATACAGCTTCCATTATGGTATTAGTGCCCTGACATGTATATCAATAAACATTCTCAACAAGAACTGCACTGCTCACTGTACCTTAGTCAGGGGCTTATACAGACAAGATGGAAAAATTACTATCAATAGATTAAACAGGAGTAACATAGTGCTTTGTGGTTGCCAATGTTTTGATAATTATGAGAATAAACAACAGTACAGTGAATGTCATTAACTTCAAAGCATGTCACTGGATAGTAAAATGAGAATATAGAACAACAGACTACAGATGTCCTGCCATTACTTTAATTATACACACATGCATTGTCAGGATATAGGGTAATCCTACATGTCAACTAGGCCTGTGTGTATGCAACTACTTACATGCAAATAAGAATTTCCTGAATCTAACCCTAAACCTAACTATATATTTAACTTCCGTATCTAAAAGAAATGTCCTTACAAGGATATTTGTCCTTCACCAGTCCTTCCAAGGTTTTTGTTTTGAAAATGTACAAAACACACCCTTTCATACACAAAATACTGGTCACGCACAAAGACTATAATAATAATACAGTGTGTGAAGGTATAACTCATTAATATGTTATTTACCCTACACTATAACACATTTATCATCACAGCACATTCAAAGTGAGTAGAGTGTCACAACTCTGTTTAACCTACGCAGAATACTGTTGAGAGCTGTGGGACAGTGGAACCCAGAGATAGCTGGGGAATCTTGCATGGCTTCTGGGGAAGCTAAACACCATGGTGAGGGATATACCATGTTGGGTGGTTGCTTAGTTCCATCTCTGGAACCCTTTCAGCATCTCCTATTGCCATACTATCCTTCATAAACGCTATATAGCCTTTGTAGTACCACTCATTTTTCTTCAGATGTCTCTAGATATTTCACTTGAGATTCTACTCCAGCTTTATTATTTGGCTATTTTAGTCTCACTTCTTTAAAAGGGAGTGGCATCTCAAAATGTCCATCTCATTTCTGCATAATGCCTTTTCTCAACCTTACCAAAAACTGTAGATCCTCTTGAGAGATAGTGATAGTTCTATTCTTGAGACAGAATAGTGACTTCATAATTATTCCTTTCAACAAAATCTGACTCAAGGACCTTTATTATCTCGGATGGTGTGATCATCTCTTTAACTCCAGACTTCAGTTTGGGGGTTGTTCTGTAGGCTTGTAAAACTTATTTGATAGCTCACACCAATTTTATCTTCATGGTTGTCAGTGTTGTTGTAGTAATTGATGCTTCAGTCCAACACAGATTTCTGAGGAAATAACTGATCTTTTTCACCACCTCTGTGGAGTAAGACTTGGAACATTTAAAGCCAATTAACAAACCCATTTTGCAAAATTTAGGAGACAGCTCCTCTGCCAAAGGTTCTAGATGAGGCCAACTTATTGCAGTGTCACATGTGGGTATGTAGTCTTAGGAATAAGTTGATGGGAGTTTGAGTACTGCAAGTTTTATTTTTAAATGCCCACATGAATGAAGTAAAGTAAGCCTAAATAAATAATATTTAGCAGTTTAATATAATTTTAAGTTTAAGTTTCATTATAAAAGATGTACAAAATCAAAATCTAAAATAAACGATTACCCAAAAAGGGGAAATGGATGATAAATAGTTTTTCATTGCAAAGGCTCACTTATTGCCTCTTACTTGTAGTATGTTAAACTGGTGGCTAGATACAACCTGGTTTTTAGATGTTATCACAGAGATTTTGAGTTTAACTGGTTCTTTCTTAAAATTGAGTGTTTCAGCTAGATCACTGCAAATGAAAGTAGTGTCGCTATGAGTGTCACCAAAGATTTTATGGCTGTTATTGCATATACTGCATTGACTGGTGATGTATGAGTGTTGTTGAATAACCCTATTGTTGCTGAAACTTTCCTGAATCACCTGATTGGAAGTTACTAACTTGGACTCTTGCATCTTCTGATGTTCAGAGGTTCTTTTTGTGGTCCATTAATTCATTTGTAACTACTCTTGATTCATTCTAGGTCTTTGTTCTTGATCTCTTTTCTGTTGATCTTGATGTAGGTCTGTTAAATGACGTTTTCCGCATTTATCACATACCCTTAAAGAGTTACAGCCTTTGGAGTTATGACCGGCCTTCAGACAGCCATAGCACAACTTCTCTAACTGTTCAAAGTTCACCCTTTCTTCAACTGGTCGCTCCATAATTTTGTGACATGTTTCTTACAAAATGCATCGATTCTTCTAGCCATCTTGCTGGAACTAGTAGTGGATGTGTTAGTAGTTCAGTTGCAATATTGTTAAAATTTCAAATGATCAGGATCAGTTCACCTAGATCTTTCTTTTTCTGTGGATCTTACAACTTGCAGCAAAGTGCCAGGAAGACATGCAATTCTAGCTTCATTGTTGAGAAATGTAGCAAAATATTTGAAATCAGGAAATATTTTGTTTTCATCTGGGAACTTCATGACTGTGCCACCTCAAACTCAACCATTCTTGTAATTTCGTTGCTGTGCTTTAATTGCAAACCTTCAACAAGACATGGCTGATTCAACACTGTTCAGGAAATTTACAACCTCATCAATATCTTTGCTGTCTTTGCTAGTAATCTTATGATTGCATTTTGTTGCAATATGACTGGCTGACTATGAAAGGATTTCCAAATCCATCAAGTATGTTCCTGATAGCATGATATGCAGTTTCTGTTCCAACAGCTTCTTAATAGCATTTAGCTTGCACAGCTGATGAAGGACCTTTGTCCAAAATGTTCTGTTTCTCTGGAAACTCTGTGTACTTTAGTACAATTGTGAATATCTCTATATTTGAAGCATTACAGGTCCAATATAGGCAAGTTACCATATTAAAGCTTAGAATCTGCTTTTCATCGATTTTGCCATTTTACATTTAAATACATTAAAATATAACTATATTGGTCACAAAATACAAAAATACATTGCCAGGAAAGTTTTTACTACAAAATACTAGTTACAATTTTTTATAGAGCCATATTTTAGCCAATGTGGACTATATCATCAAATGAATGTGTTGAATCTCAGGGCAAGTCAATGCAAGTCATTATACTTTCAAATGACGTGTGAATTAAAATCAAAAGAAAAATGTTATTCCAAATAAGATACATCTTCCTCCCAAACAACAACACTGCTGCTTAATGACCACTGTCACGCACAGACATATGTCATATCCAAACAATTCATACCACCACATACCTTAGACTTTCCACTTCAAAACGAGACCAAAGTTGTGTGTTTCCTTCAGTCCATTAGTAAGTAATCCTTATTTTTGTGAAAAGAGTACTTGGAAAAACCAACAGGTCAAAATAAAATACAATGATTTAAAAAGATGTTTCTATCAAGCATTTTGTTAACGCTTTGAATTTGTTATTGTCACTTATGTAACATCTGTTTGTCTAATAGGAATGATTCTAGATCAGATGAGGAATGGAAGCCTCCAGTTCAAACAACAAAATTCAGACATTCCGTCACCCCTTTTTCTGGATCTCCAACCCCCAACTGGGTCCCCAAATCCCCTCTTTCCCACTCCATCCCCACCCTACTACCTATAGACACCACTAGAGGTGCATGACATTAGTATGTCAAAGAAGGCTGCCATATATACTTTTTTCTGCAGTAAAGTTTGTTATTTTCAGGTAGGAGAGGTAGGGGGACTTTGGAGACTACAAAAGAACACTTGGAGAAGCTGCCTGTTCACTGTCTATTCTAGCATGAATCTTTTCAAATCTGTAGGAGAAATCAACTCCACATTGTAATGAAAGTAGACTCCTGTTGACAAGTTTCAAAAGCAGAACGGGACACAAACTTTTCTGTTTGTGGTCAATAAAATGTAGATTATAAAATGGATACCTAGGTTTTTTGTTTTGTTTTGTTTTGTTTTTTCATCCAATTTTGACCATTTCAGATTCATTTCAATATCTTTAACTGCTTCTATTAAAATTTTGAAGGATTTTAAGTAACATAACAGCAAGAATATGTTTTATAGTTTGAATATAATATATGAATATAGTTTATGTACTGCTTGAGTGTAAAGCCTCAAGATTTGAGTGGGTAAGATTTTTCAGGTGGAAAATGGAAAAAAAAGGGTTGAAATATTAACAGTTTGGATCTCTTTAAACCATTAATGTGATACCTCCACATCTTACATATCCTTGCAAAATCCTTTTTCAGATCATTCAGCTTATTTTCTTGCCCTGCACTGTTAACATCTTTAGTGGACAGCGCTACATTCTAACTTGTACCTGACATTTCAAGTCTATTTTGCATGTTAATCTTGTATTCAAAAGTAATTTGAAATCAAAGTGTAAGCAATCACTTTTGGTAACTCTCCTGTAATATAATATTGGTAAAATAAAATAAAAACTATAGAACCATTACATCCCAGATATTTTAATAGAAATCATGTCAATGCACTTGAGTTATGAGCATACACAAAGGACTTAAAGGTGACATTCAGACATCTTAAATTCTATCCTTATTTTAGCATCTGTATATGAACCTTTACTCATCTATTTAATTTTAAATAGTCAGATGAGTGGAAAAGGCACTCTTGTCTTTAGAATGGGCACAATGGAAATACTAAAGCAATTTATATCCCAGCAGCGGTTCACAAGTACTCACACTATTTTCAAGATGCCAGCTTAATGTGCTTGCTTAGCCTTCAATTGTTTACTTGCTGCTTCACTCATTCAAATGTAGTAGCCTAGTGCGTTGGAGCAGTGGTAGTCCAGTGGGGTATTAATTGGAAGGTTGTAATTTCAAATGCTGGCTCTGCCACACAGCTCACTGTTGGGCCCTTGAGCAAGGACTTTAGCTCTCTCACCTCCAGGATCTGTCTGCCAAAGCTCACCATTGTGCCCTGACCCCATTTTGCCCAACGAAGCTGGCATATACAAGGACTGCTTTTTGTTGCATTGTACTTGTACAGAGCAATGGCAATAAATCAAATCTTAATCATTTCTATGTACAACTTGTCATCTGATCCTCATGGACTTCACAGACAGTGCACTACTTCTGCATAGAGCTTAACATATGATCCTTGCAGGCTTTGTATAAATCTCTTTTCACAGATTTTTAATTCTGTAATGGTCAAGGGCCCAAGAGTAGTTGCACAGCAGAGCTGAGATTTGAATTCACAACAGTTAGCAACTTTGCAGTTAGCAACTCATAGCTCTACCCACTAGGCTGCTACCTAAAGTGCAGAAGAAATGCATTTCCTGCTTGGACTTTTTTTATGTGGATGAGTTAGGATTACAAAGAATCTTTGGGGGCTTTTCCAAAGACAAAATTACTTAGTCCTTCACAAAGACAATCAAACAGAAATTGCCACGTGGTACAAAGAATAACGGGAATAAAATTAAACAAAAGTACCCAGAAAACGATAACTAAGCTTACAGTGCCCACTAGCGGACATAAACGTTTTAAACAGAGCGCTTTGGTCTCTGCATAGACTTTCTTTGAGGTGTGGTAGAAAATGAGGCTGCTAATTTGGGTAGTGACTCTAGAGATTTCTATTGAGCCCCTAATCTCCCTCTTGCTTCTCGAGTCTTTCTCTGTCTTTAAGGTGAATCTTAATTTTCCAAAAATAAATAAATTAATTAATTACATTTTTGGTTTCTGGTTAGCTCTTTATGGTGAGCATTCAGTGGTTCCCCCAACTGAATTAAGCTTATTTCTAATTTAAGCAACTTTCTGAAATTTCACTCATTTGATTTGTTTATACTATGCTCTCGTGTTTCTCAAGATTTTCTGAGTTTCTATAAGGCGGGTTTCAGTACTATAAGGCGAGTTTCAGTACTATAAGGCGAGTTTCAGCACTATAAGGTGAGTTTCAGTACTATAAGGCGAGTTTGAGTACTCACCCTTTTCATGTGGTATGTTCATAACATGTTTGCTCTCTAACCTAGATGTCACGAGTGAGACTATAACATGTTTTTTTGTAAGAGTTTTTTTTTAGTTCATTACTCTTCTCAGCATATTCTAGTAAAAAGTTGTTTCTTATTTCTCTGTTTTTTGTTCTCTGTCTCTGCTCTCCTCCTGAGTTCTGTACTGAGTCTTGGTTGGTGACTCAATAAACTTGCTGAGGCCTCCTATTTGCAGACACCAGGATTTAAATCCCACATGGGGAGTGTTTTCTTTGTCACACTCTCTACTACAAACATTCCTCATCATTGCTATACTCTTTGTTAGAACCATTCCAGTAAAATCAGATAGCTCTTTAGTGAAAAGGTTTTGCCTCCATGCTGGTGCAGCATTCACTGCAGGCCACAGTAACTTCCTGATGGATGTACAGACTCACTCTGTGTTTATATACTGTAGTGCCAGACTCAGTTCGCTATGTGTGAAGTGTGATTTCTTTTTTAAATTATTTTTAATTGTCTTTCTTTTGTATCTTGCACTGAGGGTATCATGCTTTGTTACATGGAAAATATACATTTCATAGTATGACATATAATAAACACTGGACTTCTTTACCACCCCACACCCTTTATAGGGAGTCATCTATATGCTATACATTATACGTTTAATGTATAGAGTCAGTTGAGAGTATTTTATATAGTCTAGCTAATTTTCACATCTCTGTTAATGTGTTTGTTTTCTTTGAGATTTAAAATAGTCTTAATTTACTATATTATGAAATAAATGCTATATTAAGTACACAGGGGATTTTCCCTCCGTTTTAATTATAATTTGCCACACAAGGAAAGATGGATTTGAATGATCTGCTATTGTCTAGCGAGGCTGAACATTTCTCTCATCCCTCCTCTTCTGAGGAGTATGACGTGTAGCCCGTCACCCCTCTTCCCTTTCGAAGATCCCAGAAACAAGCGGACTTAGACTAACATCGCCACCAGTGTTTCATAATTCAACATAACCTACCAGACTTTTACGACAAACCAGGCCAGTAATTTCAGGAAGGATTTTGTGTCGCGTGGAAGACACTCTTTCTGATTACCACAACAGTCATTAATACATTTTAGCATCATGAATGCAGTTAATCCAGTTATTCTGGCAACCCTCTTTTCAATAGTTCTGACTGAGAAGTCACCTCGACTAAAATTTACTGTGCAAGGTAAGCGTTTTTTATGTCATACGTTTCCATGAGATGTTTAATATAAGCATAATACGTCATCTGTGGTGAATTCTAGAAACATCTCATCCTATAGGTGGACAAAACACCGTCTTCTGCCACGGTTGTTTGTACACTGTAAAGTAGCATTCTAAAATAATGAACAATTCTTTCGCAGAAATGTTATGTGTATTTCGCGCATAAAAGCGAAAACGGCTGGTACGCATCGCTGGTAATGAGATATTGATTATTGACCGTAGTGATGAACCGATGCAGTGCGAGCCTGTTTCCTTAAATGGTCGTCGTGGAGGGGAAAGATGTATCCTGTTTTCGGAATGTCACTTCACTAATGCGTGCGGTATGAATAGGCTGTGCTGCTGATTAATCTAGGCTGTCTTTGTCTTGATTACCACTGGGTGAAGAGGATTGGACAAAACGTTTGACTAAAACGCTCAAATGAAACGTTAAGTGAAGATTAAGAGATCTTGGTATTAGTGTAAGAACACCTGTACACTTATATGATAGTAGCCCATTCATAACGTTACGCTTTCGTGTCGTCACTCCTGACACAGATACACTTTTTTATGTTATATATAAAATGTTGATCTATAGTTAGGGCGTTACACTTAAGAAAAGTGACGTGTCAGAATCGGAGAATGCAGCGTACACTGCGTCTGATTGCCTGGAGAATCCACAGGCTAGTCAGTGTCAAAACTGAATTGTTAATATTTGGAGCGTGTGGTTCAAATATATAGGACTGTATGACATCGTATCCATGGTAACAAGATCGTATTCGTTCTTCCAGTTTGTAAACTTTGATTAATAATAGCTAAGACCTACTTGCTGTTGAGATACGTGAAGAAAACAGTAGCTTACACTGACGGACAACAGGACTTGATTACTGAACATACGAACATTACCTAAGTTTTCATGTCTTAAGGCAGCTATAGTTATTTTCATGTAATATAACATATTATAATATGCATCTTTTAATTTATGTTACATGTAATGTTTAAGTAGCCACAGCGTTAGCTGCAGAACTGCATTGCAGGTACGAGCTAATGGAGATGATGGCATTGCGGTAACTGAGGCATTTCGAAGACAGACCAGAAGCACATGCGACCTCGTAAAATACACATACAGCGCCCGCGCGCACGCACACACACACACACACACGCACGCACCCGTACACGCGCGCGGGAAAATAGTCTATGGAAAATTCCACAAAATACAACTATTTATTCTATGCACGCCTCCACACGTTTCAGTCTTCTTACTAAACCACAAGCAATAGAGACAGCATCGCGGTAAAAAAATTAATTAATTAAATAAATAAAAAACGGAATTAATTTTAACCGAGAAGGTGATGTTCGACGTGCATTTCCTCTTAATACTTCAAGCATACATAGTGTGCCAGGCATTGAAACCATTTGTTTAAGTGCAAGCCGAAATGACGTTATGGCCTTATTTTCTCCTTTGACTTGTAGTCCCAAGTGACTGGAATTTGCCGCTGCCTGTTTCAGCACCACGGACAGCGTCTATCGATCGTTTTTATATTTGCTAAAAGAAGACGCTTCTTCAATTCAGAGCACGTCTTTTCTAACTCGCGCGGGTGGGGGCGCGAGAAACGCAAACGATCTTATGACCGAACATTTTCCAAAGAACATTATGAAAATATGTATTCTCTTTTGAAAGCAGAGTACAGAGTAGGCTTACAGAGTGTATTTTACTCGCCATTTTTAATGCTAGCATTTTTGGTTTTGATGTGGTTTCAATACACAAGAACCAACACCTGTTGATATATACTTTTAAGTAATATCCCCCTGTATTTTGGAATATCAATAGTTTATAACGCATGTTTCTTCACACCAGTATACAAATTCTTTATACATTTTGTGACATTGGAGGATGTACACTAGTCATGCTACAGACGAGAGACAACAAGACTGCACATGTGTACCAGACAGATCTGTATAGTATTGCTGTGGTCATGCTGCATGTCATTTATATGTGTAAGCACATTAATCTCTTGACATTTTTTAATAATGCAGGTAATGCAAAATAAATTAGAATGTACATCCGTTATAAAGAAACTAAACTAATATTTCAACAGATGCATTGTTGAAAAATATACATTGAGCCCTTGTATTTGCATTTAATAAAATCGCATTTTTTACACTTTATGCTAGTTGCATAAACATGCCTAACCCTTCATAAACTCCCTTTCAGAGCCAGCAAGGTTTCACTTTTCAAAACCAGAGAACTACATGACAGTGTACCACCAGCGTGGGAGTGATGTTCTCTACGTGGGGGGCCAAGGTGTAATTTACATGCTTACATTCACCCATAAAGGAGTGCAAGATACACAGGTAGGGGCCTGACATAGCAAAAAAATACCATCACTGCACTCAAACACTATTCCTAGGACTGACCTACACAGGTAAAACACAGTGTAAGACTTCTTTTATGTCAGAAAAGTGCTGTGTATAGAAATTAGGTGCTTCAGTGTAGCTCAGCAAAAATAAAAGAGGTGGTTAGATTATACCTCTAATACTTATAGACCTACAAAAAAGTAATTTACAAGGATAGTTAATATTTTTATAAAAATATGAATTTTAGAGGAAACAAAACATTAAATCACACAGTTTTGATTTTCATCTACTCAGATACCTGTAGTGACTGATGAATCTGCCAAACAGAAATGTCTTTCCAGATCAGTACCTCTACAGGTAAGAGAGATTCTTTCAGTTGACTGTTCTCTTTTTGTGCACACCTGTACACCTAATGTCTCCAAATAAATCTTGTGCTTCATAGCCAGGCTTGATACATTTATAATCAATTTATCAAAATTCTCAGGAAAATGGATGACATACTGGCTAGTTCCTATTGAACCTACTGCAATTCTCCAGTCTAACAATGAAATGCTGGTTTGTGCACAATGGTCTGTGATCAGTTTCCTTGGGTCTAAAAGCTTAAATCAAAACTGATCAAGGAAAAGATGCTTTGTATATACAGACCCAGTTTTTCTTCAACAGAGCCAGTCAAATCAGAGAGTAGTGCACAGTGGCCTCATTCTAAATCTACAGAAATAGTCATATGTGATGAGTGGCACATCACTCATAGTAGACTGAATGGGGTTGGGTTTTAAGGTTAATGGCAAAGACAGAACTTGCCTGTTGAATAACAAATTCTACTGAGAAGATGAATTAAAGATGTGGACATAATTTCAGTGCACAACACCTTTACCACTAAAGTCTTAATGTTTACATACAAGCACTGAATGCTTACATAACTGTCGTAATGTGTTCTCTCCTCTTGTTTAGCTCGAGTGTGATAATTTCATCACTGTTATTGAGAAAGTCAATGAGACCTTTGTGGTATGTGGGACAAATGCAGGTAGTCCTCAGTGCTGGCTACTGGTAAGGTGCAAAATATTTAATTCTTCAGATATACTAAGTAAAAGCTAAACTTGCAAGCATCTCAACATATCCTGGAAGGAACAGATCACATTGCAATTATAATAAAAATACTACAAACTAGACAACCACTGATTTCCACATTGTAAATGTAAAATTTTAAATTAAAAATGTTCATAGTGTACAGAACTAATGTCTACAACCTTGGTGGAAATGTAAGGTTGAATTTTCAGATGATATATTGAAAGTGTTTACAGGGCAATGGGGCCTGTGTACATCTGCAGCTGCAGTTGTGGTTTAGCACATTATATTGCTGATATTGCACCATCTTAAGAATGGCTATAACGTCACATGGTGCAGGTGGTGTAAGATAATTAGCTCTGAATTTCGTTCTCTGTCTGAAAGGACGAAGACAAAGTGCACCATGTATGTAGATATGGACACTGCAGTGATACTGATATTGTCTTTAAAATTCTGAACCTCTTCCTCCAGGTGAATAAAACTGTACTCACTGACATACCCAACAATACACAGAGGATATCAGCCTCAGATATCTCACCTCCCTTCCCATCACAGCGTTCTGTCAGTCTGTCAGCAGGTAAAGGTGGCAGTTGTGTAAACAGAAAACATGAAAGTATAAAGCTGTCCGTGTTAGTGTCTCTTCATCAGACATTGTTGAAGTACAGCATTCTCATGTTTCTGAATCAGGCATTTTGTAATTAGACAAAACTACTCTCCTCTGACAGGCACTGCTGATGCACAAGCTTTTCTTTCTTTCATTCATTCATTCTTTCTCTCTCTCTTGCTCTCTCAGATGGGAGTCTGTATTCAGCTCTGTCAGCAGTGCCAAAGCAGTCTAGCTCTATCCGTCGCACCTACAGCTCCAGCAAGCTGCTGAAGACTGATAGCAAATGGCTTCTGGGTGAGTGGGTTAAAGTGTTACAAACCACACTCAAAACAGGTCACATTCATGAGGCCAGCTGTTTTGTGCCAGGTATACTTGCTGGTTATGTAGTTAAAGGTTCCATACAACATAGCTATGCTCCATTTGAAAACCCTAATAATTGCTCTATTTTTAGTTATATGATTTAAATTCAATGTAGGTGAGTAGACAAACATACCATGCCAGAAAACTTGCAGATGACCTGCCCTGGGCGGTACCCAGCCAGCCGTCAACACCGCATCCACTAATTACAGCACACATTCACTTCCCTGGTCCCAATCACCCATTCATTGAATAATCACCTACACCTGTCCCTCATTTAATTCCACTCTATATAATTCCCACAGGTGGTTGAGATCTTTATTTTGCATTGATGGTCAATAGCCACCTATTAGAGACCGTGCTAAGCCTACTACCTTATTTGCTAAAGACTTGCTTTTTGTAAGTAAAATGCCTTGTCACAGCAGTAATGCTCATAGACTCATGCTGTAAGGGTTGGCACCAGGCTAAGGACCCCCTCTGGCCACCAGGGGGAGGCCTCGAGTCAGGCACACTACCAATCAGGCTTGATGCCCCACAACTTGGCTAGGTCTATATAAGCCCAGTGAGCCAGTCACTCAGTGCTGGGTCTTTGCTAAAGTTCTGAGCCAAACTCCTAGCCGGTAACTCTGTGTATTGAGGTCTGTGAGCCCTTGTGCTACATCTCTCTTCTGCTCTGCGAGGGTGTCTGTGTTTTTACACGTCCCCTCCCTTCTCCAGTTTTCCTCTCTCAAGTCTGTCTCTCTCCCGAGGCTCCCCTTAGCCACTAAAGTTCCTCCCTGTTTTCTGGTTTTGTTTGGGAAGTTTTAGAGTTTGGTTTTCCCCAGTGCATCGGGGCTGCCATTCTTCCTGTGGCGTCTTTTGTTTACCCTTTTTCCACTCTCAGCAGGGTGTTTAGTTTTAACTCTCGTTTCGTCATCCTCCATTCGTTTGAAGTGTGACATACGCGCCGGTCGATCTATGGCTGCCCAAGTCTAGCGGGAGCTCGTTCACCTTGCAAACAAAGTAGCCGGGGTTTGACTCCCCCCTGCTGTTTTTTGTACTTGTCTTGTTTACCTGTTCTAAGATCTAACTGTTTTGCACACAGGCCCCGCATCATTAAAGTGTGGTAGCTCCCCCAGCAGAGTGTCAGTGTCATCACCTACCTGTCCTGGGTTTGTGCCCCCATTACACATGCTTTAAGTTTCTCTTAAGCGAATCATTTAAAATATAATTTGTCTGGATGTTTGCTTATTAACATTTAATAAAGATTTCAGGATTGGCAATATGACATGAACAGGAGCTGGAAAAAATGGAGACTGACCATACTCTTTGTGAGAGAGGCAGGAGCTGAGTCTTGCCCCCCTCTCTGGTGGCTCCAGTGGAGATCTAAATAGGCCTTCACTACAAATAAACCTGAAGAAAGATTGTAAAAGATCCTGTTATGTCTTAATGGCAGAGAGATGTGCAGTGCAATAGTCTGGACTTCCGCTTTATATTGTTGTTGGGCCATCACAGGCCAGTTTTGTAACTTCACACGTGTAAACACTTTGTCTCAGATTTTCCCCTGTTTTTGTTCTGCTTTGAAATAAGCACAATCAATCTCTTTCTCCATGGTATCACTTATCCACAATCTTATCATGTTATCTCGGAAAATGGAACTCCCTGACACCACTGCGGGGGCGATTTAAAGAATTCCAAAATGGATGTATATAAAACAATACATTACTTTGAAAAGATTTGTGATTCTTGCTTGTTCTGGCTCTTTATCAGACCCTCAGTTTGCTGGTGCTGCAATTATTCCTGCCACACAGAAATACAATGAGGAGATCTACTTTTTCTTCAGTGAGGTCAACAAGTCAGCTGCTTTGGATGAAGAACCATACAAGGCTCGAATTGGACGAATCTGCATGGTAGCCAAATGTCTATACATGCGTTTTCTGAGAAAACTTGTGTGTTTTATGTTTTTATAAATTTTAGGACATCCTGACTAATGTCCTGACTACATAGGAAAACAAAAGAAAAACAGTGGTAACCTACAAAACCAGTTAGACCCAGCACAATAGTTCTGACAGGAAAAATGTGCTTACAACAGCTACATGTTTACCTTTTGAAAACAAAATGACAAGTCTATAAACCCAACCTCAGCAACCAGAAAAAAAATGTTTAAGGTTAGGTTTAGAAAACTCTTATTACATATACATTTGTTATATATAAATAATATGTTTGTGACATTTACAGAACTTCACATCCTGACAATGTGTAAAAACAAATGTGTGTGTTTGATCTAGAATGATGAAGGGGGCATTAAGAATATGCTGCCAGACTCTTGGACTACATTCCTAAAGGCACGCGTGATGTGTGGGATAGGTAGTACCCCTCAGCAGTACAACAACATCAGACAAGCTTTTGTGCTGACCTCTCAGCATCGCATTGGCGTCATCTATGGGCTTTTCTCCAATGCATGGTGAGTGGCTGTAAAGTGTGACCAAAAAAGGAAGGCCTCACTATCATCATTAACTTATGTATTAGATACCTTACTAGAATGGTGATTATGGGGGTTATTTTCAAAAGAAATCCCTCCTAGTCAGTGGATATTCTAAAGTACATTACATTTTCCTTCAAACATGACTGAATTGTCTCATCTACTCTCTGTGTCATGCTGTGATGATGTAATAGGCATACTACTGTAGTCTGCGCCTACTCCATTGAAGAAATTAATGAGGCCTTTGCTAAATCTAAGCTTAAAGGCTACAACAGCCCACTCACTGGACACCGGCCTGGAATGGTACATCTCCTTACAATCTACAAGTAGTTTAATCCTAAATAAGTAAATGTATTGCTTGCCTCTAGCGTCATGTGTCAGATTTGATCTCCCACAAGTAAATGTACAGAAAATCACTTCTCTCTTTACCCAGTGTGCTTCTAAGAATAATACAGCAGCTCAGAACCCAAAGACACTAGGAGTGATCATGAATCACCCCGAGATTGAGGACGTGATCTGGCCAGTAGGGGGCGCTCCTCTGGACCTGCCCACTGATGACCACTTCACACACATAGTGGCAGACACCGTGCTGGCTGTCAATGATGAGCACTATAGCATTATTTACCTGGGCACAGGTGAGAAGGAACTGCAGAAAATGTGACCTGGCTAGAGACACAGACCCTGTTTATACCTGGTCATTTCATGTGTCTATCTATATATAATCCTGATACTAAAAAAAAGATTATCCACATAAAAATACAGGTGTAAATGTATCCAACAAACATTTAAAACAGATCTGTTTGAACCACTCCATGAGGTGGTCTAAAATGCGCATTTTAGCTAGATGTTATTGTATTATAAATGCATCCATTTATCCAAGCCACAATTAACAAGCAAAACCCTGTCCAATAAAGTACGTCACAGTGCATGTGATCCATTACTACAAGAAAGCTAATCATGGAGGATGCACGCGTTTAGTCCCTGGATAAAACTAAGTGCTTATTAGATACTTTGCGCAAAAATGTATCTGTGGATCATAGTGACATTTGCGACAGGTGCAACCAGAGTCACTGCTGTATTACTTAACCCAATCAGTTGTTTTTCCATCAACACTGACTGGTGTAGCTTGTGCCTTTCTCCAAGTTTAAAAAATGTGTGGCACCTTGCAAAATGTACATTTTTGAGGCAGCAACCATCATATACAAATCAGGAAAATGCAGAAAACAGGAAAAACACATATGTTGCATATGAGCTGATTTGCATGTTATGTACCACATAACAATCAGATTTCAAAATGCCTAACCAGAGACACTTATGTCTATGAAATGCAAATGCATGTGCTTAAAATTTTATCAGGATGCAATCCACATACTAATTTCATGAAAGACCAGGTGTAAATGCAGTCAAAAAGCCATCAAGAGTTATTATATTAGGCTGATAATAGTCTTTTTGGGGGCTGGAGGCAAGTAGTAAAGAAGCTCCTTTTTAAAACCTCTAAGATCCTTTTAAGTGCTAATTTTGCTCTGCATATCCACAGAGCAGGGTAAAGTCTTAAAGGTGCTCCATACCAATGAGGAAGCTTTCATCATATCCCAGTATTCTCTGTTCCACAACGAGGGACCCATCATTAGCATGGCCATCGACTCTCAAAAGGTACACACACTGTCATCTTTCACACATAATAGCTTTAGAAAAAAGACCTGAAGAAATAAGTCATTTTGAGCCCAGATCTGTCGTGAAGGATGAACGCAGTCTAGACAATAGCTATAGACAATATAACCATGGATATAATGCAGTCATAGTTTAATGCAGTCTAGGCAATATAACCAAAGTTGTTTCCAGAAGCAATCAGAGAGACAGAGTGGCAATATTCATTTCAACATGGTGAAACATGCATATATCATATCCAGGCCTAGTCTGACAGTGGCCCAGATAGCTCCATTTCCATTCTGTCCGTCCTGCTTTCCACCAGGGTCACCTTTATGTTGGCACAGCGATGGAAGTCCAGCGCCTTCAGCTGGCTGACTGCAATCGCTATGGAAACAGTTGTCGTGAGTGCATCCTTTCGAGAGACCCTTACTGTGGGTGGGATCTGGCCAAAAAGAAGTGCATGGCAATTCCAGCAGACTACAACATCGCCACTGGGTGCAGCTCAGTTCTGTTTGCAATACTGAATTCAAATGTTTCAAATGATACTGGCTTTGCTTGCTCAGTAAATGTACTTTATTAAGATAATTATTTTCTTATTTCAAATACAACAGGGGTTTCCTACAGAGCCTTGACCAGTCTAATGCCTCAGACTGTGGTGACAGTACTGGTGAGTGTAGCAAAACAACAGGAAAAACAACCTATGATCTTGCACATTTTAAAGAGCATTCTGACTTTTGTTTACATCTATTTGTTGCTACACACGTATGTATATTGTTATGTGTGCCCCCTTGTGGAGCAAGATGATCTTTCTGCTTGTAGACATAGCAGTGTGTAGATTACAAGATGGTAGATTTAGATCAGATCTACAATTTAGTAATAATTAAACTATTTCATTTAATGCCTGGTTCAGTAAGATTTAACACAGAAAAGTGTGAATTAAATGTTCTGTAATGTCAAAAGGCACTTTAGAAAGTCTTTTTAGATTAACTTAAATCATGAAAGTTTCTGTTTCAGTATGCCTGTAAGCATTTAAAGGATGAACCAAATAATCAGTTAAACAGTATTGCAAATGAGACCTTAGTTTCTGAAACATCACCTTGTTGCCTTCTAGCTGTGAAGAACCGCAGCACAGTTCCCAAGGAAGTGCAAACGGACAAGGACGGCCCAGTCCTGCTGCCTTGCCCTGTTCGCTCTTATCACGCCACCTACATGTGGGAGAAGGACAACTGCATTAAGCACTACCCCTGCACTATCACTGGCTCATCTTGTGTGCTGGCCCCGACCCCTGATCTGCCCCTCAAAGAGGGTGTATTCCGCTGCATGGTTCTTGAGGGTGGCCTGAAACAGGAGGTGGTGTCCTACAGGCTGGTGTTCAATGGCGGGCAGCTGCCTACTTCGCCAGCTTCCACACTGGGTTTGTCTCTGCTGCTGGCTCTGGCTGGCTTCTGGCTCATGTAGGCCTTTGGGCTCACCAGCTCAGGGTCTTACTGGTGATGAAGGCAAGGCACTTTGATACCAAGGTTAGGTTCGCAGAGCATGAGCACACACTAGACCTGCTATGGTCAGGGTGCAGGAAAACAGCTGGTCGTCATGCCACATAAACTGTGCTTTTGCTTGTGATTCGAGCAGGTACAGCATTTTCTGTTTATCACCAGAGAGCATAGAAAATGCCTGAAAATTAACCATTTACAAGATGTAACATTTATATCAGAGATAAGTGACATGGATTTGTCATGCATTTTAAATATTTCATGTTGTTGGCCACATAACAACCACTGTATTGGAAATATATAATCACATATGTAACACAAAGGGTTTGCACTGAATAACAAAATGCTTTTAAGTGTTACTGCTTTGCGAACCTAGCCTGAGAAACAAACAAACAAAAAAAAACAGGCTAATCCCTTCTATTTTCAAAATCTACATACTCCAAATACTTTCAAATTTTGGACATCTAAAGATGAGGTAATGCTGTAACCTACAAAATATTAAAATTGGATTTTTCATACATTGAAATAATCACAGATTCAAAGCCTTAAGAACATACCTGGGACCTCACCCTAAGCACAATTCACCATTTGCGCAGAATCTGGCTTGGCTTGTTGCATTATGCTGGGCCTTATGTTGGGGTTTGTTCATCTTTGTGCTGGACAGAAGGAGGAAAGGAACGGCACAAGCAAAATGTGGATTATCCAAATGTGTCACTGTGTAAAACGGCATTACTGCTAACATGATCGCCTGTGCATTATATTACAATTACAGAGGCCCACATTATTTCATACTTATATGCTCACGTGTGATTACTTTTTTTCACAGAAAAGTGTTACATTTTAAAACATGAAATGATGGCCAAATAAGCTTGAATATATTAACTGTAGACTTGCATTTTGTAGTTGCTGTGGAAATAAGCTTGTGATTAATCTTACTTATATTGATGTAACTGTAATGCTCTGCACCACCATTGCTGCCTATGTAAATGGAAAGATTTCTTGACAGTTTTATAGTCAATGTGTGCTACATCTTTAGAATCCAGTTAATTTAATCTTAAATTTGGGAAGGATTTAAATTTTTTTTTATTTTTTTTTTTACATAAATAAATATCTTAGTGTCACATTTCTACACAAACAGTTGCTCATGTAGGATACCGGAGAGAGAGAAGTTGGGAGAAAGAAAGAGAGAGTGAGACAGTCACTTATTAGAGGAATGTTTAAAGTGGAGCATTCCTCATTGTCTTGTTCCCAGATCCAAGTCTCCCAAAGCAACTGACCCCATATGCCAATTATGTCTTTAACCTCATTCATTTCATCTAACTGTGTCTCAAATATCAGAGCAATGAGTCAACATACTAATATTTAAAGTGTTACTAATATAAAAAATATTTACTATGTGCCATTTGCTGTCAGTTATTTCTACTTTTAATAGTCAACATTGCTTTTGATGTATGTATTGTTTTATTTGTTTATAAAGAAAATGTTTTTGCACATTTTCCCCATTCTAATCACTAACATTACCAGGACCTGTGATTCATAGATTTGATCTATGGACTAAAATGTCTCTGCTGAATCTTAAATGATTTGTGTAATTTAGATTTTATTCAAGCGGCATCTACCAGGATACAATGCTTGAATTGGATAACCATTCAATAAGATGTTTGATAAGTGTCTTATCAAATAAAGCCATCTGAAATATTGTATTCTTTCTAGATAACTTTTAAGTTGCTGCAATAAAAGCCATACTCTCTTCAGCACTTTAAACAAACTCATAAAATAACACGTTCTTTCTGTTGTTAGATCGCAGATTCTCACTGCGTCGGCTACCTTGGAAATGTCACAGTAAACTTTGATAACAGATAGATTAATGAAGAAAAAATAGTTTATTTGCAGATACAATTGGCCAACAGGGAGAACAGTAGCATATGAGGACATACTGTAGCAGGCTCTGATTACTGTGAGTTGGCTTAACTCTTAATACAGTTCCAAGTTGGGGTGTTATGCACAGGCAAGAAATGGGGCCCCAGATTGTCTAGACAGTTGATGGTGAGTCATTAGAAACCAAGTAGTGTCTCATCCTGCCAAATGGTATAATAACAATGAGAAGACAACCTGCTTAAATGTGAATAAAACTGGGGAAACCACAGAATCTAACAGTCCCACATTTCTGAAAGACACAATCTACTCACTGGTTTGATTATATAGAGCCTAGATAATTTTGTAAGCAATACATGCAGTAGTTGTATGACATGCACCTAATACAATATATCTTATAATCATCTGAGAATGTAATTTAACATGTGCTACCTCAAAGCGCAAGCTCAGGATGATTGGCAATGAAAAACTCCAGATTTTATATACTGAACTGAATTCATGAAGAAACCATGGGAGAGACCAGGCTTTTGGGAGACACCAGGGAAGCTTATTCTCCACATCTTTCACTGGATATTTCACCAGATTATAATTGGTCACAGAATACAAATAAAACCCCAAGAAATTTCATTCGCAGAAATGGACATCCGAGTTGGAATAGACATTTCAGCACTGACATCAGGAGCTACCAGTAGAGAGCTGATGGTAATAGAAGTACCAGTGGGGTTAATACAGTAAAGTGGTATTAGGGGTTAGAGTAGGGCTGGGGAATGTATATGGCCTGTAAGTCAGTTTGATCTGGCCCATGAGACAATTCAAAATTCACTCAGAAATGCAAAACATTCTCTGGACAGCAATTAATTTTCCCCACGACAAAAGAAAATAACAAAGTAGTCAGGTCAGGGTGAATGTGACGCACACATTGTGGTTAATGCATGTCCGTCAGTCATTGCTGACTGACATGAATCATGACGACGGTCGAGAAAAGCAGATGTGGAATGCCATACTTTAGACAGGGGCATGACAGTCGGGTTCTTCGAGAAAAAGAACAAGCGTTTGATTAGAGGAAATTAGAACAGCACTGAGGAAGCTAGATATGAACACAGAGTATAGTCGGAAATGGGAAGAAAGGAATTTCGAATTAAATAAATGATCATTATAATTGGCGGTAAAACGAAATGTAGTTGAGAAGTGATCTCATCTGACAGCTATGTCGGCGGCTGTGCCACAATCAGAACAAGCAATGCAAAGGGCTGCACTGCCAGCAGAACCGCCACTTGCTATTTGCAAATATATAAATATGGTTCACTATGCTGAAAAAGAAGATGAAAATACTTTTTTTTTTAATTTGGAAAGGTTTGGCCTTTGCTTTTGCAGTGTGTGTTTACAGGGAAGGCCTAAGATGTATATTCTTCACTTACAGTCAAGCAATGTACAAAATGCAATACGGGGGAAAAAAAGCAATTTTGCATGTGAATGAGTTAGTATCTGAAGCATATTGACAACATTTTAGAAGATATAGGAAGCTGTAGGAAAAATCAAACTAGAATTTGCGAGACAAAGAGAATTGAATTGATAGGTGCTGTACATCTTAAAATAGTGAGAAAAGTAGCAGTTTATTTAAATCAACAGAAGGGTTGTGATCTGCAGTTTGGACTGATGAATATGTTTTAACATAGCACTTCTTTTTTGGGGGAGATGAGAACAGAGCAGAAAAGTGCTTATAGGATTACCGTAAGGGTAGATCTGGATTAGTGTACTGTGGAATCGGGCATTGGTAAATCATAATAGAGCACCCGGTCAGAAAACAGGGGTGATTTGTTTCTATTGGAAATAGCATGGGAACAAAATTTCTGATTGTCCTCCACTTATTAAGAAAGGTAAAAATGTAAAACCTGTTAATCGAGTCTTGTCAGTCCCTAACTGTTGAAGAAGAAACTTTAGGTTTTGTTCCCTCTTCGGTGGTTATTGAGGGCAAGATAGATTATGCTCCTTTTATTAATCATGGATTTGTGTCCCTGCTTGATAATGAGAATAAGGTGTCAGTATGTACCTTGAGAGACACTGGGGCTGCACAGTACTTTTTTCTAGAAGGTGTTTTGCCTTTTTAGAGGCTCTAAATCACAGTGGGGGTTCAACATTATCTCTAATGATTATCACCCACAAAGTCAGAGGGTCCTTGGAAGATTCCATCAGATCTTGAAGTCACAGTTAAGGTGTTATTGTGTGGAAGTGGGTGGAGACAGGGAGGAGGTTGGCTATTCATGAAACGGTCCAAAAGAACTGTATTGGTTCTGTGGAAAAGACACATGGGTCTGACACAATATAGGCTTGCCAAAAAAAGATAATTGATACGTTTTCCCCTATTTTTATGTTCATGTGACATGATTTGAATGTACCCCTGTATATCTCTTTTAATCCTCTGACGCATCTTAAACTGTCAGGAGAGCGAGCCCTGAACATTATCACACAAACTTTCTTAAACTTCCTCTGTACCCTTGTAGTTTCCCTGCACCCCTTGCTGCTCCTCAAGCATTTCCTTCCTGGAAGGCAGCCAGCTTACTCTTGCCTTCAGCTGTAAGCATGCATATGGTTCCTGCTATTCAGATCTCGTGAGACTAAAGTTCAGCAATTATTAAACTAAGACATAATGGTTAATAGGTCAGACAAATACACAACATTTATAGATAAAATAAAGTAAGCAATATATGTAAAATGCTTTCACACATGTATGAAAAGGTCTATACAAATAAAGTTGTTTATTATTATTTAACTGCTGAGCTGATTCTGCTTGTTAATATGTCAAGGTTTACTCTTTCTAACTTGTTACTTGGTCAGTAAAGCCAACTTATTCTGAGATTGCAATAATTTCTTTGTTGAAAGTTTTCCAGTCACTCTGGCTTCATGTAGTTATCTCTGGTCAGTGCATAAAGCGTATAACTTTATTAAATACTTGGTTGCTGTAGATTTTAGTGCCAGTTAATCATGAACTTCAGAGTTGAAATTGGACTGAATCTTTAAAAAGATAATAAGTTTATAACTTGATAGCATAAGATACATTGTCTCCTCTGAGCTCTCTGGCCCTGAGCTATCTTCCTCAGAGAGGGTTGTAACGTGGAGCGATCACGAAGTGGATGCTTCGAAACCAAACGAGGGGCATATAATGGAATGACAACAAAAGAGCACATGGAAAAGAAACCAGGAAGAAAACTGTAATGTGCGGTGGTCCGAGTGCCGCAGGGTGAGGGGCAGGACGCACAGACTCCACTGACTGGGATGTACATTTATTAACATAGAACACTAACGGCACTGACAAGATTCACACACGAGGAACATGAAACGGTTAACGTTAGACAGATACAAGAGTACATTTTACATTAACACGAAACATCCACACATTATGCCTACAATAACCAACACCCTGCACACTTTGACACAGGTTTATATACATTTAAATGAACAAGGTGCAGGTGTGGTTACAAACAAAACCGCCCTCTGACTGCACGTGGCGGGCCAAACCATGTGACTCAGTGGAGGCGAGAGTTCCGTGACCAAAAAAAGGACACAAAATGGGTTACTATTGAGACAGGACACTAGGAGGGGCCAATCGTGACAAGGGTATAAATTAATATATTTTTCTGATTATACTCTACACATACTTCATACATATTCTTTGCTGTGATGAGCAAACTCCAACGAACACAAACTTATGAAAATAAATTAGATGTCATCCAATCCAATTAGATGTCATCCAAATGCAAAATGCTTTAATAGGATCACAATACAGATAGGGACTGTATGAGGGGTTTGTAGGATCAGCATTAGTAACCAGGAGATCACGATGCAGAGAGTAGTCAATCAAATTCAGGGTCAGAACTCTGTGTCCAGAGTGAAACTAAAGGCTAGGAACAAGGCTCAGTCTGGGGAGGAAACAGAGGTCGGTAGCCAGAAAATTCAACAGGAGAAGAGAATGTTTGGCATGCATACTAGGATAGCAATACTTCGCAAAGAGGTCTGGAAGAATGGGAGTCTTTGAATGGGAACAGATGGAGATGAACAGGTGCCACCCATTAGTACTCAGGAGAAGGTGATCTAGATCTTGGTGCGGCAAAACTAGTGGGATGAATTCGTAACAGAACCCTCCCCCTCCGATGGGCAGCTCCAGACGACCGAGAACGAACTACCCTTGGCCTCAGGGACCGGAATGATCTGAATGGGTGGCATGGAAATCGGAGATGAGTGAGGGGTCCAGTTCCCAGGAGGCACCCATGATTTTTCCTCCAGTCCATACCCCTCCCAGTCGATGAGGTATTGCACATGACCCCTACGCCTGCAGGAATCCAGGACCTCTTGCACTAAATAGGCAGGCTGGCCATCTATATCCAGAGGAGCAGGAGGATTCACAGCAGCAGAGCCTGCAGAAAAAGGGCTATAGTGAACAGGTCTTTGTAAGGAGACATGGAAAGTCAGATTTATATGATAGTGCAATTGGATTTGTACATGATAAGAATCCAAGTTGATTCTTCTGAGCACCTTAAAGGGACCGATGTAACAGGCCCCAATTTCATGTTACTCTTGGATACCCACACTCTCTGACCCAGATGGAACACAGGTGCGGGACGGCGGCGGCGGTTCGCAAACATTTTTTGTGAGCAGATGGCCCAGTTTACCTAAACATGTGCTACCTCCCAGGTCTTGGTACTGTTCCTGGTTTGTCCTCTCTACCTCACCATTGGACTGGGGATGATGACATAAAGAAAAAGATTGGCAATAATATTACTACAGAATTGTCTCCAATACTGAGAGGTATACTGTGTTCTTCTATCAGACACTATGTCCTCAGGTAAACCATAAATCCTAAAAACAAAAGTAAATATAGTGTCAACAGTCTCCTTGGCTGTAGGGAGATTGGGAAAGCAAATCAGTCAACACATCTTGAAAAAAACTGTCTACCTCCAACATAATCATGGTGTTAACCTCTGAGACAGGTAGGTTGGTTATGAAATCCACTGAGAGATGGGACCAGGGATGTTTGGGAATAGGCATGGGATGACGCTCGCCGGTGGGGAGAGCGTGCGGGGTACGGGTTTGAGCGTATACTCCACAGGACATCACATAATCCTGTGTGTCGTCAGCCAGGAACTCCCACCAATACTTCCTCGACAATAAATTGGTAGTACGTGTAACCCCAGATGTCCAGTACACAATGAAGTATGTGCCCATTGGGATTAGCTCATTTAACGCTCTGTAATCAATGCTTGGTTGTAAACCTCCTCTCTTCTTCTCCACAAAGAAGAATCCAGCTGCAAGGGGAGATGTTGAAGGACAGATAGAACCTTGCTGAAAAGCCTCCTGAACATACTCCTCCATAGCTGCAATCTCCTGACGAGAGAGAGGGAATGGTTTAGCACACTTTGGAAGTGGTGCTCTGGGAAGGGGGTCTATATCACAGTCCCACCTTATGTGAGGAGGTAAAACAGCAAATCAGGTCTTACTGAAGACATCACTGTATTCTCTATAGGGAAAAGGTATTGTCTTGAGATCTGGCATTCCTGGACTCTCCACTTTGGTACAGCGAAGTGGAAGACTCAAACAGTTCTTATGACAATGTGAGAGCCATGTTAGCAGTTCAGACCGAAACCAAGATATGTGGGGGTGAGTTGTAGTCAACCAGGGATATCCTGAGATAATATTGTCATGAAAAAGTGGCATCAGAAAAAAACTGTATAGTTGCAGAATTAAACAGTCCTATCTGACAGACAATGGAAATGTCTGTAGCCAAACCTTGTCTGATGGGTTGACCATTGAGAGAATGGATTCGCAAGGGTGGATCTATGGATATGGTAGGTATTCCCAGTATTGTGACTATTCTTGAATCTTAAAAATTTCTGGCTGCGCACGAGTCCATGAGAACTGAAAAGGCTTCAGACCTGCCCCTCCACGATACTAAGGATGGTATCAGAATAAAACAAGCACCAAAAAAAAAAAAAAAAACCCACCAATACACAGCACGCCTACATACCAGTTGGTTCCACTACTATCGGCAAGGGAAATTGCAAACTGCTAACGGACATTGCAAACTTATAACAAAACAAAATTGCAAAACAGTGTCTAGTGCTAAGATGCCATACACCCCTGCCAAAAGGAGAAACAACCATTAGAACCTCCAGGCATTTTACCACCTTAGGCAACTGTTTACAACACTCCATGCCTGTATGGCTATCTGCCTCATCTTAGAAGAAGCTATTTACCATCTGGACACCCTCCCAGCATCCCAAGACCACAATTATAGTTGTGAAGGTTCTAAAATAAATACAATACAAAAGAAAATAAACAAACAAAAAAAATCTTACCACTACTCAATTTATTTAAATAAACTAACTAAAAAACTTAATATAATATGTTAAAAAAAAACAACACTTTCTCATTAATCTCTGCCTTTTGTCACCTAATAAACAATAATAAAATTCCAAGGGAAGTCCAACCAGATTAAAATTAAAAAGGAACACTGGTCATCTGAGGCTTTTCACTGGTCTCCCATAATTACAGGACAAAATAAAATGTAATTATTCGAATGAACTAAGAACACAATGAGCTTTAAGGAAAAGGATATATTGTGACGTACTTTTCATAAATGTAATAATTTGTGTCCCACGATGTTCATTGTTTATTATGTCAGTGTACTGTATACTTGTCTATTTTACTGAAGCGGTGGCACTCAGTGCTCATCTTTAGGTATTTCACTAACCACGCTTGACAGGTTGTGGTGAAACGTACACAATGTAAAAACTATTATAAAACGTAACGTAAGGAACGTTGACGAATATCACGGAGTAAAAGTAAATTTTTGACTTTGCAAATGTCCTCGAGTAAAAGTATAAAGTACCCTCTTTAAAAAATAAATAAATAAATAAATAACAAATTTTTTAAAATGCGTGTTTCTACCCACCTCTGGAAATAACTAAGGCCTTGTATTCTTTATGAATAAATGTATTTATTGTGTAAATTCATAGTTCAGTTATTGCTATTATTCATATTTCATATATTGTTTATTGTCTCACTGCATCAGGATTTGCACCAGAATCTCTTGACCTGGATCTGTTTTTTATCCTCATGTATGGTTATCTGGATTTTGACCTATGCTGTTTTTTAGACTGAGATTGGAACAACCCTCTCTCATTAAACCTTTTATATATACTTTTAATTGTAGGGGTCTGGCAGGTTTCTGTTGTCCTGCAGAATACTTTTGTCATCATGAAGACAGCAGGTCTGGAGGTACTCACCAACATGGTCAGCAACCATGGTCAGGTTTTGGGGTGACATCAGAAGCTGCTGGAGAGAATCTCACTCAATCTGTTGGCTCTCACACTCAACAACAAGGTGTACAGTAGGGACAGTTAGCTTTAATTGCTACCAGCATGAAGGAGTTTACTGCTCAGTTACAGACCCTTAATAACTCCACTAGTTGTCCTACTCCTGGTACTGTCGAAGCATAGGACACACTGACACTGGAAAGTAATCTTTCACCTGGTTGTGTAGTAACCACAGTGAGATTTAATGAGGAAAGAGACATATATTTAGAAAGGTCTTCTAGTCTGCAGGGAAAGAAGTATTACTTGGGCACATTCATCACTCACATTTGGTCATTCAGTTGAGACTAGAACAGCTTTTATCTAACAGATACTGATGGGAGAATATAAACCCAGACATCAATAGATTTGTAGCGTCAGGTATGACATACTCCCAGTGCAAGGTCCCTGAAACACTGCCAACAAGTAAAGTTATGTCCTTGCCCATGCTAGCATGTCTATGGTCACATTTGGCAGTGGATTTTGTTACAGATCTTCCCCCTTCTCAGACATTAATACTATAGAGGGTGTGCATTGATGTCACATTCCTGCCCCCTCAAAGGAAATGAGTGTCAAAACATTCTGCAAAATGGCTGTGTTTATTAGCGGAAATGGCAAAACAGAATGAAATATCAAAAAGTACACAGCGTATCTAAACAGAATCTAAAATAAATGCAGCACCCAATCTCAATTTCAAACAGACTTCATCCTCTTTTCCAGCAAGCCAATTCAGTTAAAAAGAACACACAAATGCCAGACTTCTCCATACATATGCATGCCATGAATTATGAACTTAAAATGAGCCACAGGTGAATTTAAGGCAGCAGAAACACAACACAGTGTTCTTCCCTAGGAGTTATCATCACTGTTAGGGCCTAATACCCTATGATTCACCTACCACTCAAAAATTCCGTCATTTTTCTCTAGCAACGTAAAGTCCAGTGCCAAAGTCTCTAAAGGCTTAGTGGCAAGCAAACTCCCCATAAATGGGGGAAGAGAGCACAGAGAATTACTGTCAGTATAGATTGTAAACTGAGCTCCCAAAACATATTTTCTGAACTGCTCAGTCACTGCCCACTCTAATGCTAACAGTTACAACATCATTGCACTATAATTTGATATATTCCTTTCAGGTTGCCTCATCTCTCTGCTCACATATGCAATAGTGTGACGTTGGCGGCACTGAAGAAGCGAGAGGCGAACTTGAACTGACGTGCTTTTTATTATTCATGATAATTACATGTAACAAAGTTATCTGAGAGTAAATTCTGAAATGTGAGTCTTAATGTCCAGAAGACTTACAGTGGTCTCCAGGACCGTTAATGCACAGCGCTGTTCCTCGGGACCTGTGGACATATTAGTAGGGAGACATAGTGATGACGAGCAGGTGTCTCCCAACAGTAAACAGGTGATTTCGATCGGGATAAATGACCGGTACTTCCCTCCTCTAATGTGGGTGTCTCCTTCTCAGAGTTGGCCCGACCTACCGTGACAAATAGGATGTCACTGTACCTCGCTCCTGTGACAAAATTGTCCCCAGGCCTAAATGGCTAGCATCAATCTACAGAATAAATGGTTTGGAAAAATCAGCTTATCCCAGAAATGATGCAGAGATCAATTTTTGCTTAAGGGTCATAAAAAATTAGAGAGCCCCAATGATCTTAAAATGACCCAACAGGTCAGTTATAAGGGGCTCTCTTTTTAGGCTACAGTTTTGCAACCAGCCTGTGCAAAGGGGCAGCATATTGTGTAGCTTCTACTACAAATCAATGATAATATGAAGCAAAACCAAGGAAAGAACATAACTGAGCGTAAAGAAAGAACATAATCCTTATCAGAATCTCTGGATATCCCTTGTGCGGTGATAACATGCCCTAGATATTTAACCTCTGTTTAGAAAATGTGCCATTTGCTGAACTTCATTTTCAGTCCATGTTGTGCTAGTCCAGCCAGGACCAGCCCCAGTCTTTCTAGACGATCTTTGAAGGAAGTTAAAAAGACAAGTACATCATCTAGAAACAAAAGTAAAAAAATGAATCACTGTAAAATTGCAGGGGCATTATATAACACAAAAGGCACACGCTGCAATTCAAATAAACCAAAAGGCGTACAGAAGGTTCTATCTTTCATAGCTACTGGTACTTAATTGTAACTGCTAGTAAGGTCTAGACAAGAAAATCAATGAGCCTCAGGCATAGCATCCACAGACTCTTCAATATGTAATATTCAGTTATCAATAGTCCACACAGAGAAGGATGGCACTATCCTTCTTCCAGACAATCACAAAGGATGAGTAGTAGGGTCTACAGCTCAGTTTAAACATTCATACCTTAAAAGCCTGGTACCAATTTTTTCTTATGCCATGAGTCAGTTGAGACTTTTACCACTAATACACCCATGCCAGGCAAAATCTGCCATGCACCTCAGGGTCCAAATTTATGTAACCACAATAAGGAAATATCATGACCACTGGTGGCCATAAGATGAAGCCAACTGCAGGCCTGTAAGCAACTTTGTATCAAGGAAAGCAGAAATAAATATACCACCCATACTAACATTCACTACAGGACATGAGCCTATCAAAGTACTACTCAAGTTATTCACAATGGGGCCATTTACATCTTCGCCAATATAGACACCCCCACTCCCACCGCCCAGCACCTGGCTCTGAACACTAGAGGGTTTCAGTTTCCCTGTGGCATAGCTTGATCAGTTCCTGCACCCCTAGTTGGAGTGTACTTAGAAGAACCCCTTCCCTCCAGAACTTTGTGTGTCTCACAAAACCTTGCAAAGGGTCCAAGCTGATTACAACAAATACATATTGATCATTCAGATCAAAACAATACCGGCAGGTTCAATACCCACCTAATGTCTGCGATGGCTCTAAACATTTCAAAATAGTATCCAGTTGAACCTATTGTCTAGATAAAACTCTCCTTTAATGCAGACAGTTCAGCACTAGAGGTGGTTACCATGGCATTTACATTCACATTGTAATAACCTGACACCTCAATCTGGGAATCACATGAAAAACCTATGGGTCAGAAATTACTTGGATGCTCCCCCTCTGCAACCCAATGCAGTGCTTCCCTTTGAATCTAAAAATGAAATATTAGGATCATTCCTAACAAGACATTTTAATTCCTTGTGCAACATAGTGTTGTGAACATACTCAATAAACTGATTCTTAATTCCAAAAAAAGTTCAAAACTTCCTTGGGAGTTTTCCACTCCATTACCACCATATGTGACATTAAAGCATGGAAAAATTCCCATTATGTTTCACCCTCCCATTGTCTACATTGAAAAATTGTTTTTGTGCTTCTATATGAGACTGGGTGCACCCAAAGTTCTAGTCTCTAATAAAACAGTTTTTTTTTCTTTTAGTATCCCAAAAGATATAGTGATTCCAACTTTGGTTAGCCTTTTTTGAATACTTGGAGGTTTCTGTTAACCTTACTTCTGACTATGAGACACAGTCTAATGTTCAATGTGAATGTGCAAACCAGAATTGGGAAAATTTCCTAAGACTTTTTTTGTTTATCTTCCTTGGGCTAAAATGGCTCAGAACTCACTTGTCTACAGATTTATAGGCTTCAGTGTACTCTAGGATATCAACCCCGTTTATGCCCTGGTCAGCTTCTTGTGATGTTCCAGCCACGGAAAGGTGGATACAGCAGAATGGGGAAGTATGGGAGAGTGACTCATCATATTGTGATCACAACTGTGTCTGGTTGTTGATCAAGGGCTTCAGATTTTTTCAGGCCAGTAAGAAATGATTACCCAGACGCATTGGTCCATTTGATGTGACTAAAAGGATTAAGTTACTTACCAACTTCATTTACCTAGTCATTATCAAGTCTCTTGTGCATTCCTTGTGTCCCTTCTCAAACCCATTATGCTAGGTCCGTTGGATGAGACCACACAAGATGAGGGCCTAGCCTGTTTTAGTGTTATAAAGTAAAATATATTATCAACATGGTTTCATTGGTTTGTGTTCATATCGCATGCATGTATTAATACAGCTATTGTCTAAGAAGACTGTTTATTATTTTATGCTCCCTATCCATAAAAATGATTTTTTTTAAATATAACTGAGTGTAGCAAAAATACATCATTTTATGAATGATTGAAAGGGGGCCTAAATATAGGGAAACAGCTGTCATCCATCACCAGTTAATTACTGAAAGTTTATTAACATTATAAGTCTCATTTCTGTATTAGTTCATATTTTGTGCAGTGACCAAATACTATTGCTTCAAATATAGTTGCCATGGTGACCAACTTAATGAATAAATGTGAAGTTTATTGATTAATAAGTAAATCAAATTATTGATGTCATACTATATAGCTATAGTAGTCCGCTAAGTTCCCTGATCCCTTGGTCCGCGTATTTCTAACTGAAGAGCAGATGTTCTTATAAGCAATATAAAGCACACAACTATATATAAGATAATTATAATTATAATTATTATATTATTAGTTATGTCATTACATTTTTATCAAGGGACATAGTACTTAGAGACAGAAAGCGTGACTTAGAAAGATAGAAGAACATAAAACAGACACAGAGAAAGATAGAGAGCATGATTATAACTGTTCTAATATTAATAGTTCAAATACTTGTCCTCTGTCTATTATACTTGAGATGAGGAGGTAATCACTTAGTGGTAACAAGTGGTAAGGTTAACATGCAAATAATACAATAATAGGGTCAAGACAGAAGGAAAGCTAACACAAAATTAGAGCAAGGAAGTCTCTTAACAGTTGAGTGGTGATGGCTAGTTAGATTTAATTCAAAATTAAGTGTGCTTGGACTGTTATGTATATCACAATTCATTGTTGGACCATACATGGATATTAAGTCAAAATGGGGGTCACTGATTGGATTCATAGTTCAAACAATCAAAGAAATATTGCCACATCCCTTAAATTCAATAAAGGCATATCCTTTATTTTAATTTGTTTTTGTTATGATGTTTTCATATGGGAAAGGTTAAAATCCAGTAGTCCTTCAAGAATAGGAACTTTTAATAAGTCTTTCTGATCTAGGTCTTCTGGGTTGTGAATTTTTATGTTTTTTTAGTTCCTCAAGCCAGATCTGGGTCGTAAAGTTTTGGGCCATGTGTCCTTGCAGAGTAATAAAACTTTCTTATAGAGTGGCTTTGAAGATCTGATAAGGGGTTTGAAATGCCATCCTGGTAGAGCCAAAAGGGTTTTCGTGTTTATAATGGAGGCCTCTTAGGGTGGATGTTATGAGTTGTCCTTGGGGTGAAGGTCCGGTCAGGTTAGGAGAACAATGGCTTTTTTACCAGTACGGCTTGATAAGGAGATCTTCAAAGAGTAGTGTTGTGGGTTACCTCTGAGTTAATTGCATGCGCAGGAGCCGGGGGCTGCAGCTTCCATTACATCAACAAAAAGTCTGGAAAGAACTATGTTTGAGTACACTCATTTATTACTGCCACATTTCAGAGGTACTACTAGTATAAACCCCTCAGAGCATTCCTGTCTTCCAAGTGGGTGAGCTAGAGAACAGTGGCATGTCAGAACTCCTGGGTCTGAAAGATAAAATATTAATGAGTTTAAAGTGAGAAAACAGATAAAAAAGAAAGACTATACAGAGACGTTTTCAGCAAACCAGGTCAAAAAGATAAACTAACACTAGATTGAGAATGGGATGGGCAGAGGAAAGCCAGAAACAGAGATTGTTGATTGTGTAATTAAAGCAATATTCTCAGGCTTGCAGTTACAAAGTTACTTAGAGGGGAAGCCCACTTTAACTTTGCATACTCTCAGACCAATCTTACATTCTCATTTACAAGAAAAGAGCACCACAAGCAACTTATCTCTGAGCAATAGAGTTTCCATAGACATTCCTCATGCACGCCATAGACTTATGGCAGAAAGTTCTGCTTGCCTTACAAGAGGCAGTGTTAAGCCATAAGTATGACACAGTTTGTAACATTAGCTTGTAGCATGTTTTTGCACACTATATTGACTGGGTTCCACATTGACAGTATCAAAGCGGACATGCAGCCTCTCCTCCTAGGTACAAAGAACAGTGATTAATTATTATTATTATTATTATTATTATTATTATTATTATTAATAATAATTATTATTAATCATAGCATGTGCTAATGAGGCAGAATGACAGAGAAAGAAGAAGCTTGCTGTACAATTACCTACTGCCTTTAACGAGGAGGCTGAGCAGAATGTGGGGACGAGTCGCGTAAAACAAATACATAAGTTTATTAACACATATAACATGGAAAAAAGCACACAGGCTATGAGGGTTAAACACCGACAACCGTAACACCTAAACGATAGAATTTTATACATGCATACTAATGACACACGCGAAGCAGGTGTGGAACAAAGGGAGGGCGTGGCCACACGGACAAACACACACACAGGGAGAAGTTTGGGAGGAGGGGCCGTACTGTGACACTGCCCATGCAGCTCAGCATAAGGAGTATACAGCTGAAAAAAAAAACCATACCAAAGGTATTGTCCTAACATTATGGACATGATGTCCTAACAGAACTGAAGGAAACCAGGGCTGATATGGCTTCATTAAAGTGTAGAAATCTCTCACATAATAGAAATAATACAGCTGCAGCAGGCCACTAGTCTGCCAAAACCATGCTGTTTTTGGGGGTGACTTTGGGGGCTGATATTTCAAAATAACTGTTCATTATTATTCATTAGTATTCTTTCATTAGTATTATGCATGACGTAAATATTATAATCAGTCATAAAGCCTATTTAAATTGAGAAAAGTAGTCATGCTGCTGTTTGGTATCATCATGTGCACTGAACATGGACCAGAGAAAGCAAAGGAGTGAGTTGTCTGAGGAATTCAAGAAGAAAACAAGCATGTTAAAGGTAAGGGCTGTAACACCATCTTCAAGCATCTTGATGTCTATTAAGACCAAGGCACTGTAGTCAGCCACCCTAGACATGGCCACAAGAGGAAAATGGTAGACAAAAAGTCAAAGAAAACTTCGAAAGTGATACAAGCTAAACTCCAAGGTCAATGTACCCCAGTATCTGACCATATGTTACTTTTTGATTGACAGTTGGTTCCATGGAAGAAGATCCAGAAGGACTCCTCTGCTGAAAGAAGTACAAAAAAGCCAGACTGGATTTTGCCAAAATGTATATTGATAATCCACACTGCTCTCAGGGAATGTCCTCTGGACAGATGAAACTGCACTAGATAACATTAACTCTATATTCACAGATGAAAATGAAGCTTTTAAAGATAAGAACACCATATCTACTGTGAAACATGGAGGAGGCTCAGTTATGTTTTGGGGCTGCTTGCTGCATCTGGAATGGGGTATCTTGAATCTGTGCAGGGCACAATGAAATATCAAGACTATCAAGGCATTCTGGGGTGAAATGTATTGCCCAGGAACTCAATTGCAGGTCATGGGTCCTCCCACAAGATAATGACCAAAAACACACAGCTAAAAACACCCAAGAATGGCTCAAAACAAAGCATTCTGAAATGGGCTTCTAAGCTCTGATTTGAGTCCTATTGAACATCTTTGGATATAACTGAAATAAGCAAACTCGATAAGACACCTTTCAAACATGAAACAGATGGAGCAGTTTGCACAGGAAGAGTTGGGCAAACTACATGTTAACAGGTGGAGCTACAGAAATTTGCAGTGATTGCCTTGAAAGGTTGGGCAACAAAATATTAATTTAAGGGTTCTGTATAGGATGAAATTATGTAGTGGATGTGTTTAAATGTTTGAAATATTGTAGCAGAGATATCCAATACTATGAATTGCTGCTTTGATAAGCGATGTAGATAGGTTTAAAACATAGATAATCATCTATGTAAATCCTGAAAATCCTGGTTTCTAACATATGAACCAAGCTTTGGCAAGTTGAATAATTGCCAAAGAATCTTGGAATAAATGACAAGCCTTGCAACCTGATCTAGTCTCCATCAACCCTGAATTGGATTAAGTGGTTTAGATAATGAATGAATAAATAAAATACATTGCATTCTGTAATGCAGAGGAACAATTGATTCTTTTTGTTCTGTAGCTTTTCATGATTAAATGTGTTCTTTGGTCATCCACTAATGTCTTCTGTCAGGTCGGTTGGCATTGCTAAGCACACCACATCAATGTAATTTTGCTTCCTCGTAGTGTATGAATATGTTGTTTTGACACATTTCTTCTCTGGCTACATCTCCAATTAGTTTAGTCTAACCTTTCAGCCTTATAATAGTGAACTTTAATGCCTTTGATACTTCTTATTACTTCCCTGAACAAATAGTGAACTATGTACAAAGGGCTGTAATATACATTTAATTTCAAATCCCATACCTTTGAGTCTAACAACACAATAATAGCATTGTGCACTTACTTAAGAACTGCACTGCAGGTATGTTATTAGTTGCATTTATATAGCACCTTCCTCAAACACAAGGATGCTTTACATATATCACTTTTTTAACACACACACCTGACGAAAAGCAGCAGGCAATTTTGCACACAGCACACTCTCAACCCCTGGGTGCAGGGAAAGGGGAGAAGGTTATGACCAGGACAGAGCACCAACCATCACTAGACATACATATATAAACTAAACAATTTAGAGTATCCAATCAACATAACCTCCATGTTTTTTGGACTGTGGGAGGAAACCCAAACAGAGAGAACATGGAAACCTCCACCCAGATAAGGACTTGAACTCAAGACCCAAGGGCTGCAAGGTAAACACGATAACCACCAAGCCACTGTGCCACCTGTTATTAGCTTTGGAAAAAGGAGGATATTTGCAATGTTTTCCCTATCTAGAACAAAGATGGTCTTCAAGGCTATTTCAATCACTTGATTTCAACAATGCCAAATTCCAGTGAGAATTTTCTCAAAAACTATGCCCAAGTGCAAATACTGAAGATTCCATTTTCAAATTTACTTTAGTCAAACCTTGTTGAAGTACGGAAAATATGAACTGCCTAAAAAAAACCCACTTGTTTAGTCATCTGGGAAAAATGCAGAAAAAACAATGTTCAAGGTCCAGTCAACCCACAAGGCAAAAGGAAGTGCCTATCACCATGATTATAATGACTATAATGTATAAACGTGATTAGAGTAGGCTAAATCGATACTTCAGTGCATGCAATGTTTGCTATTTCACTGAAGTCATGAAAGAAATGACATGAATACGTACGTATAAACCAGGTTAAAGAATACGTATAGTTCTCTATACGTAGATGGAATGTACATTTTTAGTACAAATCGTATTTGTCACCATAGAAGCTGAAGTTGGTTAGTTGTTATTCTTGTTCTTGTAATATAGTTAGTGAGAAATCAACTAGTAAAGCTCAAAAGTGAGAGGAATAACTAAAAGTAAGGCTGTTACAGACCAAAATGAACTGAAAACTAAAAAAGAATTAGTACCAGCATGTGAATTTAGTAAGCCATATGCTTTGTTATTTTAAAATGCAAAAAAAGTATACATTTATTAAAACTTTACATAATTACATGTAACTGAGTAAATGTATCGAAAGCCGTTATTAGCCACCTCTTGGCTAAGCTAATAATAAACATTTACTACTGTGTATATTACCAAGACCACGAAAAGAGCATACACAAGCAACCCGCCTAACAAGTGAACACTTTTACTGGAATCCACCAAAACAACATAACACTGCTGCGCGCTCACGTTAAAATAACAGTGATATTCAAAACCGCGCACATACAGCGCATACATGCACAGTGTAGGTACTACGAAATAGCTAAATTATTGACTGCCACTATTGGTCGCAAGTGTGACATTCTTCAACGAACACATTCCACAATAATTGTCAAAGACGAGACAAACCTAAGCCTAAGTGTCGCGTGTCTGTTTTTCATGTGTTGTATCATTGCTTCTCCTCAGTTCACCAGTCTGTTAAACAGCCTCTCAAAACGACTAGACAAGTGTGTAATAAAATACAATCTATTAAACAAAGCTATAACTCAAGTGAACGTTTTAAGCTTTTCTCATGATGCTACAACGCGGACAAATGGCTATCAGAATTTAACGTCAGGTAAGGAAATAACTTCGTTTTCTAAATGAACAGACTTTACTGTCCGATGGTAATGATGCTCGCAGTTAGTCGTACATGGTTGCGTGTGTGGAAAATTTTCAGTTGTTGATTTCATGAGGTTCTAATTAACGCACTGTCGAATGTGTTATGGAGGAGTTTGTTTATTGATTATCCCCAAAACTGTCTAAGATGATATATGGAATAGAGGCAAAATTCAACAAAGACGCTTTATCTTTAAATAGAGGCAAACATCCTCCATTATATGCAGGATGGTAAAAACCATACGCTTATGAGTTAAATTATATATAAAGCTTTTTTTTTTTTTTTTTGTTAACATTTTTTAGCCAATACTTAGGATACCTAATCTATAAATTTGCATCTTTTGAACTATACAAATATGTTTTTATTATTTTATTATGACCTTTGTAAAAAAAAAAAAGAACCAACCCCCCCCCCTCCCGCCCATGTTTTTTACAGGAAATATTACATAAGGTGGTAGTCTCTAAAAAGACTGAAGGGAGAATTCTGATTAAAGGTTTATTAAATCAGGACTTTATATGTCAATCATGTTGCTTTTATTTTTTTTTTATATACTTTTATATTTTTATTTATCTATAGAATTTTGTTAACTGGTCTTTTTTCTAAAACATAATCATTACCTTATAAATCTATAACGAGACATGACAAGGAAGTTGGATGCTGATGCAAGTCTCTGTAACAAAGAGGTGTTTATTTACATTACAAACAAAACCAAAACCAAAAACACAATGAGCAGAACAAAACACACTAAACTGCAACAACGTAGGTAACAGCAGCTCAAGGAAGCACTCGCATAATGCGTTACGTGTGATATACATGGGGTCAAACACCGACAAAAGAACAACAGGGGTTTAAACACCTGTCCTAACAATGGACATAAATATGAACAGGTGTGACATGGTCAATTAATACTGTAGGGGTGTGACAATGGACACACACACACGCACACACTGGGAGGAGTCTAGGAGAGGGGGGCCATGCTGTGACAGACGCCCCCTGATGACATAACTCTCGGTGCGCAGCCTATCGGGCCACAGCCCCCAGACCAATACCGAATGGCGAGGTCAGAGGGCCGAGCAACCCGACGCAGGCCAACGCGGACAGGACAGAGGGGAGGACAGCAGGGACCAGGACAATGACTGGATGACACTTGCACCTTCCTAGAGACTATGAGGAATCGCACAGGCTTTGGAGTGGTGTGCACCCTTTGTAGACTCAGGCACAGGTGTGGCTTCCACCTCCATGCAGGAGTCCACTGAATGCTCCGACTTCACATCCAAGAGAGCCTCTAGGGGAAGCTCCTCCATGCCTTGATGACAGGCAACTATCAACCAAGTCACAGTAAAACTCCTGCCCCTCAGCATAGCTCTCATCATCTTGGTCCATGGAGGGCAGGTCAACCACCATATTGTCCGACCCAGAATCCCCTGGATCCTCCGTTAACCCCTCACGGATACTCTACCTCCTCCAAGCAAGGACAGAGTGAGCCGATATGGAGTACAGGCTCCACTTCGGGCAGAGACACAACGAATCCTATTTAATTACTGGCTCTGCTGTACAGGAGGGGTCGGGAGGAATACCGTCCATCATCTTTTCCTTCTTCAAAGGAATGGGAGACACTTCCCTCCTTCTTAGGGCTGTCGAGGGAGGTGCTAGCGGGGATCTCTGGGACTTTATGAGGGGCTTCTAATGGGGCTCCACCTGCATCTTCTTCTTGGAGGAGCCTGTCCAGGTCCTTACTGATGCAGGTCAGCATTGCATCCCCCATATTTACAGTGTCCCTGCCGAAGGTATGTGTCCAGCACGTTGGCAAACGCGTGAGCCAGGCGTTTCTTACCCTCCAGTGCTACAAAGATGGTCAGTTAGCACAATATGGTCGTGACAAAGGACACACACGCACACAGGAAGGAGTCGGGGGGCCGGGTCGTGCCATGACAAAATATCATCTCTTTTTTAAAAACGGGGAAAAAATCTGACTTGCAAATCTTATCTCTTCATGATTTTTTTTTCATTAAATGTAGCTTTTCCAGATCATTCCTTAAATAGATGTTCCAGCTGCTTAAACAGAGAGAACATGTGCCAAGTGTTTTAAAACTAAGGATGATTTGTTCACTATGACCAGAGCATATTTAAAACCCATCACACTAATAAATCATTTTCTCTAGGTCAGATAGTTGGGGACCAGTTTGTTAATGGCCAACCAGAGTTATACACATTTACAGATAGGAGGTCCTAGTTCCTTAATGGGTAATTGGGTTCCACCTTCTTATGGAAGTGAAAGGCAATGCCAAGTAATCTGTGGGACATATATGTGAGAAAACAACTACTTTAATTTTACTTAATTCTTAAAATTAAATCATTGGTAGTTGTTCTTTCAATTTCCCTAATCTAAACATGTAGTGTTAATGTAGTGGAGTTAAATGTTGGATGCATTTTATTCACTTATAAATAATTATATTGTGTTATGTTCCACCCTTGAACTGTTATTTATATGAAATTACCATTTCATTTCTATTCTGAAAAATATTTTTTACACTCAAAACCTTTAATCAAAATACACAAAAATGAATGCTCTATTATAAGCATAAAATAAATAAATGGAGAGTTATAGGAGACAGTTAACCTGTGCTAAAAAATAATTAAAAAAATATATTATGAGCTTATTGTCGCTTCTGAAGTTCTTTTAACAATGTTGTATGGGCAGAGAGTCTTACAAAAAAGTATCATGGAAAAACTTAGACAATGCAGTCATCGTATTCGGGCAAATCCAGTCATTTGTGAGAAACACACCCAGGTATTTTGTTACATATTTGTCATGTGTGATCTTGGGACATTTTTGTCAGAATGTTTTTATGAAGTTTTCAGAAAACTCAGACTTCAAATATTCTCAAACCTACAGGTTTCTAGCTGCAGCCCTGGACATCTAACCTTGAAGAGGTTATTTTTTAGGAGTGTTCCACAAGTGTTTGAAAAGTGTAATTTATTCCACATATGTAAGGTATGTATAGACTGTTTTAATGTCTCAAACTGATAAAATGCTCATGGGGCATAAAGGATAATTCTGTCAAAGAGGTTTTCAGCAACAGTGGTTATGGTTATGGGTGTGTCAGCTTTGGACATGTGGACTGAAAATTTTGAACTTAAATGTGGAATATAATGTGGAATTAAAATATTCCCTTTGAAGTGAAACGCACAAGGCATGAGTGAGGACAATTCGAAAGAAAAAATGAAACTTGTATAAAAATTTGCTATCATTATGAAAGATAGTAACTTAATGTTGTTTGGTTGTTTACAAGGCTGACATTTATATATTGTATAGATAGATATTTTGCTAATTTTATATGTATAGGATAATATACACGTAACCCTTCATACTGTTATGTATCTCTACACAGATCCAAATGGCAGGTGTGTTTACTTTGCTGAGGCTTGTGTTTGGTTTCCAAGCCACCCTCCTTACCGTACCAGTCCGAGCTGAACAGTCTTGTCTGATAACGACTGACCAGCGTGCAGCACAGTGCCGAGGCCTGCATCTGGAACATGTACCAGTAGGGCATCTCCCTCCCTCTCTGGAGCAAGTGGATCTTTCTTATAACTTTATACAGGTCATCCGAAACAGGGATTTTGTTGGGCTACCACTCCTACGGGCACTCTGGCTTCAGTTCAACAATATATCTGTGATTGAGGATGAAGCCTTTCAGGGAAATCCCCTACTGGAAGATCTGAATATCTTCAACAACTCATTGACTGCTATCCCATTGAAAGCCCTTTCACCACTCAGCAAGTTGAAAAGTTTGGACATGTCAAACAATCTCTACACTGTGACAGCTCTGGGTGGAGTGTTTTTGAATTTCAAGGATTTAAAAATACTTTCCATAGGTGGTCCCCTGGTCTGTATCTTGAAAAATGGGGATCTTGATGCATTACAGAACTTGTCTCTGGAGAAGTTTGCCATTAAAACTGGTTCTAGTCTGGATGTTTATGAGACAGGTTATCTGAAGGACATCACAACAAAAAATATGTGGCTTGATGTGGCAATAGATAACAGAACACACGCACTCCCTATGATATTAAAAGACCTTGCAAACAAAACATTTCAAGTTCTTCGCTTTCGTAATCTCTTTGAGTTTAAGTATTACTCTGGCAAGGAGGATCTTTTTTATGGCTTACAGTATATTAATTCCCAGCAGCTGGTCTTTTATCGAGGTAAATTTAATGAAGAACTTCTGAGAATGGCACTTGTTAATTTACAAAAAAGTCCAATTAAAGTACTGCAACTCTTGTTCATTGATTTTGCCCGCTCACAGACCTTTGTAAATAGTGAGCAGGAATCAAGTGTGACAAATCTAGCATTGGACCTAATGGTTCTCTCGTAAGTATTACAGTTATGTGATTAATATGAATAGGGATTCATTTTAATATCAAAGCATAATTAATACATTATAAAAATCTGATCTCTCTTCTTCACCTGTGTATTTGTTTTAACAGGGACATCAGCAACCCAGACATCCTTCGCTTTGACTGGCGCTTTACATGGTTCAACAAGATCCGTCACCTCTGCATACATAATGTAAACTTCAACACTGTTCCCTGTGATGCATGGCAGGAGATGAGAGGTGTTGAAATTCTTGATATCTCTAACAACCAGCTGAAGGACAGCTATCTCTTCAACCAGCAGTGTGACTACAATGAAATACTACAATCACTTCACAGTTTTAACCTCAGCAATAATCAGCTGACCAGCCTCAGTTCTTTTGCGTCTCTGGCAGGGGAGTTCAAACAGCTGCGAACAATCGATATTAGTCACAACAAGCTAGGCACGGAAGGTAACAGAATCTGCTACTGGAAACAGAACATCAGTAAGGTCATTGCTAATCATAACAATATGGTTATTGACAGCTTCAAATGTCTCCCAATTACTGTATCCTATCTTGATCTCTCTTACTGTAATCTGGACCAGTTAGACATGGACTTCTTTAACAAGGCCATCAATCTAAAGGAGCTCCACCTCAGTAATAACAAAATTAAATTCATTCCTTCTGGTTGGAAAAGCTATAATTTAAAGTCTCTATCTCTAGATGGAAACTCCTTTGGAATTATTAGCATGAGTTATTTTAAAGAAATGCCTACTCTGGAGCAGCTACGGGCAGGTAACAACCCTTACCACTGCACCTGTGAGCTGCATGTCTTCATACAGGAGACCACCGTCCAGGGCAAAGTCAATATCACAGACTGGCCAGAGGACTACAAGTGCTACCACCCAGAAAACCTGCTCAATACAATGATATCTCACTACTTTCCTGGTCATGTAGCTTGTGATATAAGACTCATTGTCATTATCTCTGTAGTCACCACTGCATCCATTGTGCTGTTTGTCATGCTAATGTGCTACTTCCTAAATGTACCCTGGTATGCTAAAGCTACATATCAAATCATCAGAGCCAAGTATAGGGCTCATAAAGAAGGAGGAAGACTTTCTGTGGAGTACAGCTTTCATGCCTTCATTTCCTACAGCCACTCGGATGCAGAATGGGTAAGGGACCAGCTGCTGTCATATTTAGAAAACTGCCAGCCCCCGTACCGAATTTGCATTCATGAAAGAGACTTCACACCAGGGAAATGGATCATCGACAATATAATTCAGAACATTGAAAACAGTTGTAAGGTATGTATAATGAAATTAATGTAAAATTAGGAAAGAAAACAGCTAATTATTCAATGGCACAACATGGGTTAGAAGGACAAATACTATGTCTTAGAATTTGAAATTTACTTGGGTGCTTACACTGAAAGCCAATCAAATGATCACAGCCCCATAGGAGCATATCTGTGTGTCAGATTTCCAGATTTAGCAAACTGGCAGATCATTTATGGTTATTAGGCCATTTTGCACATTTAACATCTTGCTCTTTTTTAAGGTTATCTTTGTGCTTTCGCACCATTTTGTGAACAGTGAGTGGTGTAACTATGAACTCTACTTTGCCCAACAACGAGCCATTGGCAAGACCTTTAGTGATGTCATCCTTGTGGTAAAGGAGCCCATTGATCCTGACACTCTGCCCAGCAAGTACTGTAAACTCAAAAAGATGCTGAGTACCAAAACCTATCTGGAGTGGCCTCAACATCCCAAACAGCAGGCCTTCTTCTGGGCCCAGCTGAAGAGTGTCCTGGGCAATCCGAATCTCAAGCAAGAGTTCTCAGGCATCAATCGGAGCCGTTTTTCCAGAGGGAGTGGTGTGTCCATTGCCGAGCTACCCCAGGAGAACCAAAGACCCATGGATGCTAAACAAGTGAAGGAACAGGGAGATATGATCAGACGTCCAGCTGCAGAGCAAGTTTAACATCTTCCAGAGACCTGCTTAGAGGGCTGTGGTCTCAGGACATCAATGACACAGTAGGCCTAAACATAAAGGACAATGGTCAAGTTTGTCATGCTGAATGTACACCACAGTACACTGTAACATAAGACACAGACTGTCCCGGTGTCTTGGTATGGCAGGCGGCCATAGTTGGTGAGAGTTACATGATGAAGACAGTAATTGTGATAATCCCTTGGGTCTTCAAGCCTAAAAATAATCAGAAGCTTTGACAGTGGCAGTGGCTGCATACTAATCTTCAATGCTGAAACATTTTTTTCCTTACAAAAAGATCACTTTATTAATCCTAGCACTGGCACCCAAAATTTCTATATCCTTATTCCAGGCTGAATCAGTTCTATTATCAATTTGAATGGCTGAGGTTATTGCCAACACAAATTATCACGGAATAAAGAATGATCGGATCATATTTTAAGGACACTTCATGAAGAAATCCAGATATAGCCTTTTCTCACAATTATTTACTTATTTTATATTTTAAAAAAATCACGCACCCAGCATTTTACAGTTCCATGTGATTTTTTAATAAATGGTCTAAACAGCCAACAGATAATTTGCAGTAATTTATGGTAGTTTAAGACAGAACTATTTATCATAAGGCTAAAGTATATGAACCCTTATATTTAGAATGCATTGCTGCCTTGTTTATTGGCAAAAGCCATTAATGCTTTCTATAGATAATTATCAGTCCTCACAGTGGTAAACAGGTATTTCATTCCTCTGTATAAAATTGTTTTAATTCATCTTTGTGTGTGTACGTATGTACTAAACTCTTCTTCAGATTATGGCACAGGATTAGCTATGAATTACATACTTTTTCCCTGAGTGACATATATTGTTTAGAAGGTGGGTCACTGTAAAATGTTGTATAGCTGGTTTGTTAAATATGATTGATGACTGTTATTATAATTTATGATTTAATATTAAAATGACTTCATAGATCATATCACATTTTAGCACAGATCAAATTTTTGCAAAAATCCAGATCATTTCCAAGGGATTACTAACTTTTTCTCTTCTCATAACTGTATACCAGACTGTCTACAATAATTATTTTCTTGGTTGCAGGTGCAAATACCTTTCCAAGCAAGCTGAGTACCTAGTTTCTCAGTCCGTGCTCATTATTAGCACACAGCACAAATTTTAGAAATGACAGCCTGATTGATTGTGTTTAGGACTGCCATCTTAATAATTGAGAATCTCACATTAAGAATAACACATGTCCACTTTAAAAATCAATTTAACAGAAACAACTCTTGACAGTCAATCAGCAAATCATATGTTAAGTATGTAAAGCAGCAAACTATTTTAAAATTACTTTTTTATTTGTTTAATTTAGTATTATCAGTTTAATATCAAATGTGAAATTAGGCGGTTATTTTTGTTGCAATCAACTAACTAATCAACTAACTAAATTTCAGCAAAAGGAATACATATATTTTATTTTCCACATGCTTTATTTTACACTATTTTGAACTAAATTAAAGCCCAGTAGAGAGAACTGCCTTTGTATGAGAGAGAGAGAGAGAGAGAGAGAGAGAGAGAGAGAGAGAGAGAGAGGTCATCTGTTTATATTTAAATTGCTCTCCTTCAATTTGACCTCTTCCTTATCTATGTGACATAAAGAATTTTCATTAAAAAGATTCTGTGTTTACTACAGTAGATGGCACCATTTCACATTTTCTTGCATTTATCCTGGAACACTATACATGCAAGTCTAAAAGGCAACTGCTGAACTGAGGCATATTTAACACTTAATATTACATTATTCTAAATATTGTATTTCCTTTACTTTTTTTCCTTTTTTCCTTTATGATCAAAAACATCCATGGAGTCAATTTAAGATGTTTTTTTTGTTTGTTTTTTTGTCACCATAAAACAAGTGATAACATTGTAAACACCTGAATTCTTTTCTTCCCTTGATGCACATTTTTTTGCAGTAATTCTTTTATGACTCCACTCACATTAGCAGTATTATTTTTGTGGACACACACCCCTGAACAGTGCAAGGAGTTCGCAGTTGTATATTCACTACTGTTTAAAGATGTTCTCTACACAAACTGAGCTTTGTACATCGTTTTTCTGTGTTCCACACTTACAGCAACTAACTGTGCACTGAATGTTTCATCAATCTTTTCGAGTGTTGTGAAGGGACTTATCTTGTTAATGACCTATTTGGGTACAGATATCTGAGAGATCATGGCTGGATACTAACTGAAAGTAATCTTAATCCAAAGCTTGTCGATGAACCACATAAGAACATTTACAGCAACCTTTGTATGAGGTTTCTGACTAAGTGAAATGATGTGTTTGTGAAGAAAAAAAGGTCTGGGATTATTCATTATTTTGATAGCTAGCTAACTATCCAGGTAGCTGTAGAAGGCTAAATTTTTGCATCACAGTTATTCTGTGTATATTCTGCAATTGCCTTATTTTGATGTACTAAATGACAACTTAACAGTAACAGTATAACAAAAATGGTAATATGGCTCAACTACCTATGACAAAAATAACAACACAAGAATATCCTATACACAAAGCTTGTAAAGCTAGAAAGTTATGCTTAAAACCATACAGCTGCATTTTGAAAAGTAAAATAAAGCCTCAAATGTTTAAAATGTCAAATTTAAAAATTTTTTTTTTTGATGACAATGCTTATTTAGTAGGCCCACTGACAAAATCATTTAATAAACTATAACAACCAAGTACAAAATGTAGTGTCTTCAAAGTTGTTCTATGAATGTATATAGGCTAAACTCTATAATGTTTACCTAAATGATATAGCATATATGGGTCAATATATGGTTTGGATTTCAATAAGGAGAGCTGGAATAAAGCATGCCTGAAGAAGTGTTTGCAGTGGTGGACAGAGAATAATGAAGTGAAAGTAAAGATACACTCGTTGACATTACTTCAATGAAAGTTGTAGTGTTTTTTTAAATGTACTTAAAGGTAAAAGTACTGTGAGTTATTATAGTTATGTTGATAAATGATTTATAATAAGGGACTCGTTAAAACTGTGTACTTTCTGCTTCTGTATTTCAAATATGTTCTTTCAATACGGTGCATAGAAATTTAGTGCCCTGACCTCCCTCGACAGGCAACGCAATGTTAGATCCAACTTTTCCTGACATTTAAAGTCGAAGTTGTACTGTTGTGGTTAGTTTTTAAGCTATATAGCTGCATTATAGATTAACAAAGTAGCCAATTAAAAGTGTGCACTATAACTGCAGATGGACCGATTGTAGAAATATCTGAAACGCATCACTTAGGAAATCTGCCGCTTTGCGTATTTGCCCATTGCATGCACCATGTCGTGTGCTTTACTAAACCGTATGAAATAACTTTATAGAGTCGTTTCGGTTTCAGTATTTGAAATGTTAAATAAAAAAATCTCATGTAATGTTTAGTGTCGCTGCTTAATCAGGGGAACACGAAGAACGTGTTTTCAAGACGATTAAGACAACGTAGCATGTCCTTAGTTTGATGCGATTGGATTGGCGGACTGGCCACAGCCTACAACCTAATTGCACACGTGAGTCGTCGCCATTTGGAATGGTAGAAAGTGGAGACAATTTTCCCAGGTGTCAATTCCTGCTTCCACTTTCTGAAAAAGATCATTAATTTCACAGTTCAGGTAGGTGAAATGATCAGCTGTAGTTTGTGAGACGTAGAATAAAATGAGACTAATTAATTAATTTGTGCGATATTAATTTAGGTGTTTGGTAAGGACTTTTAGGATTTTTATTAACGCTGTTCATAGAATGGCAGTTTGGTGATCGATGACTGAGCTATGCAATGCTATTGAGTATTTGTGAACGATATTGTGTATCCTATATTGGACAGCAAAATGCATGAATGAGAATTTCCAAAGTAAAATAAGTGTCGGTTTATAGCTTCTAATGACTTGAAATATCTTGCAGTGGGGTGAACAATATTTTCACTCCAATTAAAAATGTGGTGGCATTTTAAGGTTAAATATTTGTGACATCACTGAAATCTGTTAGTTAACCTACATTTGGGTGACTGCCTCTGATAACAGAACAAGACTTGACCTGATTTAATTCTGGTCTCTTTATTAGTTCCTGGAATAGGACAGTCATATGCTGGAAATGGCTTAATGAAGATGCTCTTTTGCAACCCCTTAAGCTACAGACAAAAGGCTGTTAAATATTTGATGTGTGCCTGTCTCCACTGAATGCTGACAGTCTGCTGGGGTCAATCGAGACACCAGATCTCTCCTTAAAAAGTGTGTGAAATTGGCCTGTGTGAGCTGTGTAATCAGCAAGTTTTAGTAATGGGAAGAGCAGGTTGGGGGAGAAGTAGTGTGTTAGACGTTGAGAATCATTGTGACCGTTAAAATGCCAAACGGTATGAATTTGCCTTGCCACTAACAATAATGGGTTTGTTGCTGTGACAAACAACCCATTGAATAATTCAATGTTCATTTGAAAATGCATGCTTGACTTTGGTTCTTGGTTTTTGTTCTACACAGGTTAAGCCTGCATAAAACATGGTTTCTCAGTTGGAAAATGCAATGGAAGGCCTTATAAAGGTGTTCCATAAATACTCTTCCAGAGAGGGGGACAAATACAAGCTGAGTAAAGCTGAGCTGAAGTGTCTACTGCAGGGAGAACTGGGTGACTTCTTAGCAGTGAGTTTATTTCTCATGGCTTCAATAAGCGTTCTAAATGTGTGCATATGTTGGTCTGACTGCCTTGTGCACTCTTATTGTAGGCAAGCAAAGATCCATTGGTTGTGGAGAAGATAATGGCTGATCTGGATGAGAACAGAGATGGAGAGGTGGACTTCCAGGAGTTTGTGGTGCTAGTGGCAGCCCTTACTGTGGCATGTAACGAATTCTTTGTTGAGAGTATGAAAAACTAGCATGTCGCTTCAGGTTCTCTTTCAAATTGTTACAGTAGCTCATTAATGGTGACATTTTTTGATAACCTGTCTGAAAATGGTGAGAATGTAGCTGTGCTGACATTAAAATGCTAAAAATGTTAAGTTCACTTTTACTGCATCTTCCATTAAAACACTACACTTTTGTCACCTTGAACATTTCTCACCTTGAACTTGTTTTAAATGTAGCAAAGAAAAAAAAAAAAAAAAAAAAAAAGCACAAAAGTATTATGAACCAAGAATGTCTTTCAGTTTTCTTATTCACTATTTCCTGCCCAAATGTGTCTACTCTGAAATGTTATGGCTGAAAGTATGTTCATGCATATTTAAGACAATGGTCACAGAGAAACACATGATGATGATATTTAAAAAGAGAGGGGGGAAAAATAGCTATACACACCACATGCAATTCAGATAAATTGCAGTAGTACAGGAGCCATGTCAGTGCACTCATAAAATAGAGAGTGTTCGCGATCATTTCACACAGATTAAATGTAGGTGCAGTCTAAAGAATGTATCTCCTTCACTGGTAATTTTTCCTAGGCAGTACACAACAGCCAGGAAAAATGCTCTACTAAGGAGAGTTTCTTTTTGCACAAACTGATTAATTAATTTCATTTTCATGATGCAATAAGCAGGTCGGAGAATTTTGTTTAAACAGATTAAAATCCCGAGGCAACAAACTGCAGGTGACCATTCTTGGATTAACAAGCCTCTTCATCTGCCTTTTTCACTGCCACCAACACAAGGTTTCGGGGTGACAGGGCTGGATCAAACAGAGGTGCCAACTGGCTCTGAAAACCTAAGGATGACATCAACGTGTTAGTTTATTCTGCATCTAGCATAGTGCAAACTAATGTGGCCCCCAAAATTAAGTGAAGAAAACACACTTTAAATGATCAGGACTATGATCTTTACAACTGACAAAACATGATGGGTGTAGAATTATTACAATTCTAAGTTTTAGATAATTTAAAATTCAAAATATTGAAGTATTTCCATCTGTACATTACTTTAAAGGAGGGGTTAAGGCAATGGAATCACCAAACTGCAGAATTTTGCCACCCGGCATCTCCGCATTAAACCTAAGCACTTGGCTTATGAATAACCGCCTCTGGTAGTCTTAACCACTAACCTCTTTCTTGCAAAAACAACATTCTGTCCAGCAGCAACAGGGTCTCTACCACTGGTGCCAGCAGCAGAGCTAGGCTGAAGAACACTATCACTCTGTCCTGTTGCTTCAGCATGGTTCCTACATGAACAGGATCGATGGGCAGGTCACCTGGCAGGCCCACACGGGGCAGTCCCAGACGGGCATACCTACATAATCAAGAGGAAAAAAAAATGACTGTGCTGGTGCCTCACAGAAAGAAAAACTAAGACAATAAACACTATGGGCAATTTAACACGGTTCAGTACTAAAGGCACATGGTAAGAGTAAATAATCAAGGCTTACTTAAAACTAAAACCCTTTTAATCCCAAATCAAGACTTTATGTGCCCTAGTAAGATAGTAAGGCATAACTAATGGTTATGCTGGTAATGATACTGACTCTGCAAATGACAGCATATGGGCTTTTTTTATGGTCTGGATGCTGGCCCTGCGTAGGTGAGGCTTCTCTGCTCTGATGATGCTCTCCAGTGCTGCTCTGTAGCAGTGTGTTTTCAGCAAGCCACTCTCCTCTCTCAGTCTATGAAGATAGTCCTCAAGTGCATGGCATGCCCCTTCTCTTGCCTTATAGGACAGCTGATGTCTAGGCAACCCTCTCACCCATTCACTCATTGGGTAGCCATATTCTGACAGTGATTCCTCTTTTGGGTGGTCAAACAGAGGAGGGGACATGACTCCAGGAGGCATGGGATTTTCCATGGTAGTGATCTTCATATAGCAACATGCTACAGAGGTGATTCCTTGAATGTAGGGGCAATTAGCAAAATGGCGTAGAAGAGTAGCACTAAGATCTCCACAAGCATGAAGCCCAGTTAGGACAAAATTTGAGCTACTGGCTTCTTTAATACCAAAGGAGCTATTAGGATGTATGGCAGAATCCTGTCTTGTGCCAGCACTAGGTATTTCACCCACTGGTGACTCTTTCATAGTGTTCCCATTATCCACCTTATATGGGTGGTTTAAAACAAATGCATTAGGAAGCTGAGGTTGTGTTATCACAATGTTTGACTGAGATGAGTTTCCTGCATCACACTGCTGAAGAACAGTTGCAGCTGGTTGCTCTGTAGCACAAGCTACAAAGCTGCATTCCTCTGTGCAGAAGTGCTGGCTTCCATGATCAATATCTTTTTCAAGTTCACATTCCTGCCCAGAAACCAACACCCTCTGTCTCTTTTGACATGGTCCTGCTGGGTAACTCTCACTGTCTTTCTCCCTCCTCCCCAGCTGCTGAAGGAAGACCTGCCACGTGGCTCTGGGGCTGACCCAGCCAACTACATGCCGAGGTGCAGGACCAGGTGCTACGTGAGGGAGCCGAGATGTGCCTGACTGAAAAAGTAAAAACACTGAAACTCAGTGACGGTGGACATGTATTTAAACAGTTAAACATTATTCATCATTGTTCACAATTCATTTCCTCGGGAATGTTGGAATAAACTGTAACTAAACACAATGTAATAACATAATAATGAACAATACCTTCTGTCTCTCCTTGGCTAGTGTTGACAAGAGCTGTTGATCAAATATAGAAGCCATGGAAACAAGGTTTGTGTCAGCCTCAATGCCAGTAACATCCAGTCCAAGGCCAAACGACAAAAAGCGGGTCAGGTGGCCCTACCATGAATAAGTTAGTGCTTGTTAGTGTTAAAATTTGTTATAGGTTTAAAACCACTTAAAACCAATAAAGGATTCTGCATCAACTGGAATGTAACACTAAATTTACCTGACCAGATCCAACATCAACCACACTGCTACAGTGAGTCTGGTCACACAGCTGCTTAACCATCTGAAATAGAGTGAAAAAAGTGAATAAAGTGGAAGAAATTGTAAAAGTTTATGGTTATTCTATAGTGAATAAATAAAAATAGAAACTCACTGACATCTGCTGGTCAAAGTCATTTTAAATTACATATTACAGCTTTTATTGCTACTGTGCTGCATAAATGTCCTCACCAGTCCAAGCTTACGGATCTCATGTTGTTTCTTGGGTTTTACATGTTTGCGAAAGATGTGACCAAGTAGAGAACTCTGACTGCTGTTTGAAAGGAACTCCTCTGGTTTCACTGGGGCCACATGGTCTGGTGCCCGATGGCCTGGGGGCATTCGTGGAAACACTAGTGCATGAGAAGTGGCTCGGAGTGCAAGTAACGAGAGAGGCCACACAGAGGGGTAACTGAAAAAATAAATGCCCCAAGTGTAAATAAAACACAGTTACATCTTAACCAGAGATGGAATTGTTGGTGAGTATCACATGCCTTTATAAAGTTAAACCAATAACGTTTTGAAAAGAGATTGCCTGTGTGTGTGAGGGTACAAATGACCTGGTATTGGGAACTTAATTGGTTATGCTTACATTCTCTTTTTAGCATCCCTGTCCAGTAGCAGCTGTGCAATCTGAGGTGGCGACAGATCACCCAAAGCTTTCTGCCATCCAACTGGCAGCGTCTCCCACAGATTCTCACTGAAAAACTCCTGGGAAGTGAAAGTCAACCAAATATTACAGCTTAGTAACGTTACTCTCAGGTTTAACTCGTAATAGCTAGCTAACCTGTTCAGCGAAAGAAAACAGAACCAACGTTTGAACATGACAAAACTGGTATGAGAGGAAAAATAAACTGATAATTACAATTATGTATGAGTCGGATATGTATTTATATTTGGACAGGAGTAATACCAGACTCTTCGCCAAATCCTTCTGCTCCTGTTCAGAAAGGGGAGCAAAAAACATATTTCCAGTACCCCGGTGGCCGTAACGACAGCGAATTTACTCATAACTTAGGTGCTAAAATTAACTAGGTTCGCTTTCCAGCGACATGACAGGCCACTTTATTGTTAGCTAAATTCTTACTGTATGTGAATGCTGCAAACCTATTCACTAGCTAAGCTAACCCTAGCCAGACTGGAGAAAACGGCAGACTGTAGGAAGTTGCCCTTAAACCCGGAAGATCGCGTAGAGCACCCACGTGTGTATTCTGCTCATTGGAAATTAACGATTGTGAATGTAATTTTATGCATACCTTTATTTTAATGTTTGTATTTTCAGATGACGTCGATAAAAGGTAAGATGTCCACTTAAATCCGTTATGAGGACACACACTGAGACGATGTTTTACGGAGCTAGCTAGCAAGCGGCAGCTGATTAACTAGCGTTCCTAGCTAAGTTAGCGTTAGCTAAGTTAGCTAACTTAGTACTTGTTTTGGTTGCTATCTGAACGTAAACAAAGGTTAGCTGGCTAACTAGCTATGTCAGCAGCTCGTTCATGTTAACAACCTAGCTGCAATACTATAACGAGGTCTAGCTAGCCAACGAGATCGACAACACCGTAGTTGTCCAGATATTTTAGTCTGTCTCATACTACCTTTGTTAGTCCTCCTACCTTTAGCCAGTGTTGTATTGCTAGTTAACCATAAAGTACACGACAAAAATGCCATTTTTTTTATTTTTGTCTAGATGTGAAATGTTATTGGTCATAAACTTATAAATTCTTCATACATGTTTGGAACTAACTAACTATGACTCTTGGCATTTGTGTAAGATATTAAGTAGCTAAGTAGTAGCTAGGATACTGTTAATACACTGAATTTGACAAACTATTCTTATTGCCATTATATGTTGGAGATAATCGAATTCCTCCGGTAAAATGCTTGTGAAAGGACATGCGCTGTTTTGCGCGTAGGATAGCATATAGCTGCTATAAAATGGCAAAATTATAGCTTTAATAGGGTTGTCTGTTTTGACAACAGAAGTATCATTTATGTATGTATTATGATTACATATCAAAATACAGAATCTAGCTCTTCACATAGGACTCAATTTCAATGATTCCTTTCTATTTGTTATAATGGTGTAACTCTTACATATCCCATTTTAATATAATAACAATAGTACAGTTAATAAAATCTTAACAATGTTGCAACCCTTTTCTTCTCAGGATGGACATCACATTGATATGAATGGAACTACTTCCCAGGTGTTAATAGTTCCACTGAACTTGATCGTTCTTCTATGCATTTGGGGAACTGGACAATCAGGCTACATTTTAACAAGTATTAGCATCTGAAGAAGATAGTCTTTTAATGTATTTGCAGTTATTTCTCAGGTACACATGTTCACATTAAGTATGTCAGGAATTACATTGAACTTGACCTTTAATGCACCCAACTATGATGAGAGCCAACAGAAAGGCAAAGATAAAGCCAAATACAAAAGATTTATTAGGAAGAGGAACTTACTGGAGCAAAAGGGGCTACTAAAAAAAAAGCAAAATGCAAATAACTGTCAAAAAGGGGCATATAGAAACAAGCAGTGGCATGAGAAAAACAAGCAAAAGAAGGATTCTCAAACTTGTGCTGGGTACCACAAATCCTCTACCTCTCAGGAAGAATTGTCCACAAATCCCTGCAGTTATCCCCAAGCCCAACATGAAAACTCTGTTTCACGGACTGTCAAGGAATCCACAGTGCCTTCAAGTTCTGAATCTCAAAGACAGTCCTCTTCAGCAGATGTAGCAGAGTGGCTACATCTGCAGGCAACATCTGCAGGCAACCCACTGAAATATATAGCCCTTGACTGTGAGATGGTAGGCACAGGGCCCAAAGGCCATTGCAGTGAGCTGGCCCGTTGTAGCATAGTCTCCTATGATGGGGATGTCATTTATGACAAGTTCATCAAGCCTGTTAATGCTGTCACAGATTTTCGTACCCGCTGGAGTGGGGTAAGATGGCAAGATCTCCGCAATGCGACACCCTTCAGACAAGCCCAGAGAGAAGTAAGGAAGTATACCATTATGGTGTTTTGAATATCGTCAAAATTTTGTGCATTTTTTTATGTTATCTTCACTGCCAGAAAACTTATTGCAATACCCCTAATCCCTCTGCCCATAGATTTTAAAGATTCTCTCAGGGAATGTGGTTGTGGGTCATGCCATCCAGAATGACTTGAAGGTTTTGCACTATTCCCATCCTGCTTTCCTTATACGAGACACGTCGCGTATTCCGATCCTGAATCGGAAAGCTGGACTGCCTGAGAAGCAAGTTGCTTCCCTGAAGAAACTCACAAAGATTCTCTTCAACAAGGATATACAGGTATATTCATGAAATAGCATAAGCCTGAGATTTCATATTGGATATTTGTGGGCATGTTTACATCAGTTGCATGGTGCACAGTTATTTCCTCTCCTCTGCTAATGGAGAGGCAACTAGATTTTGTAGATTAATTTTTTACTTCAGTGCTATATTTAAAAATTTTTTACCTGCATTAATTCAAGGGGAGGTAATTTAGTTTGCTTTTCAGGAAGGATAGATGCTGTCATCCTCCTCACTTCATTTGGGCATAGACTTTCATTGAATGTACCTATCTTAGTACTCTTATATTATAGGCTAGAACAGCTTCACTCAAACCCATTATTGTCTCCTCAGGTGGAAAAGAAAGGCCACTCATCAGTTGAAGATGCTAAAGCCACAATGGAGCTTTATAAAGTAGTTCAGGTGGAGTGGGAGAGGATTTTGGCCTCTAAACCTGGTTCCTAGAGAAAGAAAACATCCTGGATGATGCCAGTTTTTTATTTAGTGAGGCAAACATTGTTTCTTTTAAACCATACCTTTTTCACTGTCCTCTCATATAGGCATGAACAATCATTTTTCTATACCACAAGGGGGCACAGTTAATGAGACTTTAGCAGCTGATGTAAAAAAACTCATGCTGTGTTCTCGTTCCAGATTATCAGTTTAAAGCAGTAAACTCTGCTCTTAGTCCAAGCTGTTAGTAGTCTAATTACGATTTCAGTTTCGGTGATTCTTGAATTCCAGGTCAACTGAAATTCAAAAGATTAAAATATTTAATTAGAATGGCCACAGAAGTCATACACTCTCTCTCTCTCTCTCTCTCTCTCTCTCTCTCTCTCTCTCTCGCTCTCGCTTGCGCTCTCTCTCTGCTGTGGATAGCAGGGTGAAAACACATCTGAGAAATTCTGCCACCCTTCCAGTTATGTTCATCATTGTTCTGATGTCATGAATCCTGCACCACAGCATTAATAATTGAGCCCTTGCAACAAAAAACATATCAGTAATTTCCCCTTTTTGTATAATCAGTTATTTTATTTTTTGATTTTTTACAACTTTTACATTAAATTACAGTAAAATGCTAAATGCTTTATAGACTTCATTAATGCGGGCATTTACAAATAAAACTTGAAATAATGCTTTATATTATTGCTTTTATTTTGTAGAATGCAGAAAAACAGTAAATGAACATGTATGATTTTTCATTGCAAGTGCTCAATTAACTGCCACCCTCCCAGATCATCACTGAAAGATTTTTTTTCAGTCAAGCCGTTCACTCTCAAATTCTGTTCATCAAACATTATTGTAATTTCATGGATCCAAGCCGGTTAGGTACAGTATGCTTAATGCATCAGGAACACCTTGCATGATATATTTTAGTAAAGAAATTCCTTTAGCCTTGTTCCTGGACTCCTATGCACAGTTGGACATCTGACTTGTCTGAGTCAGCTTGTGAAAGAATCACAGCTGGTGTGATTTTCAGATGGTGACCGGTAAATGTGGTCAGAAAATGTTTTAACACTTTTCAGCACCAAATAGTGAATTCTCATTCGTCATAGTTACTTCTGAAAATAATTGGTTTGTGTACTCTTCACTGTTTTCTTAAGATTATCCTATTTTGTTTTTTTATTAAAAAAAGTTGATTTTAGAAATGGAAAGTTGGTTGAGCTATCCTAAATGGCAAGGACTAACCGAACTGCAGACGTGGTATGCCAAAGCTGGATGCTGTTCAGTGTGAGTTCATAGTTTCCTGGTCGTGGTTTGGATTGCTGAGCATAGCTGCAGTCCTGGTTACATGTATCTATTTTAAAACACTGTGAATGCTAAGCATCTGTATTCCTATGACAAAGAAGTGGGGTGTAATCAGCCGAACATAAACTAATCATATTCATGTAGAAAATATACTAATTTGACAGCAAATTTTACCTTATAGTATCTAATTGTTTGAAGAAATATGCATGCATTCATTCCCAAGATGTAAGGGATAAGAGAGCTGCATTTATAATACAAGCAGATTACTTTAAATAGATGTTAGTAGTTATCTGATTTGCCTGTGGACTTTATTTCAGGGTTTATCAAAACATGGGATTGGCGGCTCATTAGTCTTATTTATCTCTCAGTATTTCACGTTGATAATAAGGGACAATTGGATAGCACAAATTTATCATTAAGTGATCTATAACATTTTAATACATTGTTTTTCAGTCCTGGCTGTTAATATTTGTTATATATAAATGTATTTTTCTAAGGTAAAAAGTTCATCACCATGAGAGAATCTTTCTAACTTATCCCATGATGCCCTTTGTGATGTCTGTCTAATGTTTTGGGTTTCGCTTTTCATGGAACCGTCCACATTCTTCCACATCCAAAGCAACAACCTTGAGTCTCTCTTTAAGGCATAAAGGCAGAGGCTGGTAGTGAGTACTTGTATTTCTTCAGTTTGCATACTTAAGCAACATATTTTAATTCTACTAAAGTAATAATACGGGAGTGTATTAGTGAGGAATACATTTAAATCATTTTAGTTATATTTTAACATTTAGTTGGTGTTTAGTAATGTTCTGTTGGTAACAGCACCTCATCTGGTCAAAAAAAGAAACATTCTATTTGTATTAAGAATTACACTGGGATACTCAGAACATAAGTGTTTTTACTTGCTTTTTAAAAATGTATTTATTTATTTATTTTATTGTTTTCTTGTGTAGACTTTGTTTACTTGGTCACTTTGTCACTGAAATAACTGGTTTTCAGTTACTCTACCCACCTCTATAAGGGTTATAAGATATAATGACCACCTGGATGTTCTTAGTCTGTATTCGGGCCCCAGCTAATGATGAAGTTTGCCCATGCTGGCAGCCATCTAGGCTGCCTGTTGTTTGCCCGTATGTTAAATTCCTCCAGTGTTTGATACTTCGGCTGGTCAGTGAGAATAAGCTGTATTCACCCTCCTCTTACTCTGTGGGTCGTCCCAGCTGCAGAGAGGCAAATTCACCCTGATTCACTCTGTTTGCCGCTAGACGCCTCAGTACCTCGGTGTCCAGACATTAATCAAATGGATTTGGTTAATGTTTGAGGCCTTGAATCACAAATGAGTCACATGCAGCACATAGATATGATGTGAAGTACATACATATCGCTCCTCTGTGGATGGCCACTGCTTCACCAGTCCATTTGTTTGCTTTTTTTTTTTTTTTTTTTGCTTATTGCACAGGTGGAGAGGAGTGTGTGGCTTATTCCTGTTTTGAGAATTTCTTCTGTGCATCACTTGTAGATGATCTACACATTAACACAGATCCTTTTACTTGCAAGGTCAAGAGGAATGCTTGGAATAATAACTACAGTTTGCAGCTTTCAAGATGACAAACATTCCTTCATATGTATTAAACAGAATAAATGCATAGCGTACTTGCAAAAAAGTCATATAGTCGAACAAAAATAGTATATGGCATAATATGGGTAGTGTAAATTTATGCTTGATTTGAATTTTAAAAATGAACTGAAATGTGAGTGATGGGAATGATTTGTACACGTGTGTGTTTCAAGAGTAGTCCATAACATTTTTTTTTAAATTATGAGAACATCAAGGATGCATTGTGCTTTATTATTATTATTATTATTATTATTATTATTATTAATATTATTATTTGCACATTCGCCTTTTAAAATGCCTCATATTTGATAGTATGGTTACGACCGACGCGAGTGTGAAACGCGCGCCCGCCCAATTAAGCCTTCACGCTTCCAGGTTAAGGTTATGCTCGTTTATATGATTCAGAGAAGGAAACGTGGTGGGTTGCATTTTCCTGGTCTTTTTATTCTGTAACGTTGAAAATAAGTGGATCTTTCGCGTGCACAACCTTAATCAAAGATGCTTATTGCTGAGATTATTTGTCTGTGTTCAAATGCCTTTTTTCATAATTCAGTTAAAAAACTTGAACCAGTCGTTGAGGATCGGTTTCTCTGAACAGTCCTTTTGCTTTGGGCCATTCACATCTATCTGACCAATCAATGTCCATTCAATTCTCATCCCACTTTTTCAATCGTCCCACAGGACAAATAAAACAGTACGCCCTATCGGTTAATGGAAGAAGGCTGTTTGAAAATCCTTGCGCTCGTTCTCTGCTACCCATCTCGTCCATGCTTGATCTCCTCCACGTCTCCTTTTCTCCGCTTCGGGCACAAGCTTGCCATCTTTAGCGATTTACACTGTTGGAACGACTAAAAATTAGATTACCTGAAGGACATTTTAAAACTAGCCATTGCCGTCAATGAAAAGTGCTTTCTGATGATACGGTATGTATAACTGGATCTTTTTATCCAATCTGTATTCCCGGCGTAATTCGTGCACAAGATGAAGACTGATGCATGAAGTTTTTATTGTACTTAGTTGATAGTTGGCGTTGGTTTATGCTAGTTCGTTTTAGGTGTCTATTGGGTCTTGGTGGGCGAATATTTACTGTTCTATTTAAAATGTTATTTTAGGTGAGAAAGCTGTTGCTAGTACGGCAGTCTTGTCGACAGTACTTTTCATTATTTATTAGCGCTTTTTGTGCAGTTGTAATTCTTTGAATTTAATTATTTTGGTGTTGGTGGTGGAGGTAGTACGTAGGCGGGTAAGTTTAAGATTTAACTTTTGTACCGCTGGTATATCATTGTAATTACCGTGTAACTGATACCTTGAATTTTGTCGCGCTCATACATTCATCAACTGCTGGGGAAAAAAAAAAAAAAAAAAAAAATATATATATATAATATATATATATATATATATATATGTATATATGTTCTTGACATTTTAGGATGAAACCGTTTCCTTATATAGACTCTATAGCTGTCCGAAACAGTCTGCAATCAGATTAATCTGCCTCAGCCATGAACTGCATGCAATTTTACACCATATCCCTTATAATGACATTCATATTTTTATCTAGTAATGTAAAACTTTTAAAACTTTTTCTTTACAATAACAGGAATAATTTACAAATGCTATTCACTAGTGGCATAATGGTTTGCATGCTTTCCACTTGTAATTGAACTCAGTGACACACTCACATGTAACAATATGTGTTTGAATGATCCATCCATTTTATGCATTATCTGTGAGGGCCTATAGAGTTACAATCTTTCCACATATAACGATGTTTCCGTAGCGTGTCTTACTACCATATAGTTGCTTAGGATACTCAGGATGTGTGTTCTGCACACCGGATCCTTATTGAGAGAGACTGCTCTTTAGAATGGTGATACACGTTCTTGGTTCACCCTTCAGAATTACAAAAGCACTTTGTTCAGGCCAGAACCATACCTGAAACTAAGGGATGTGCACTATTGTGCTGTATACATTAACAATTTCAGAGGGTTAATGAATTTTTTAGACATTCACCTGTGAGACAGGCCAGGGGTGGGAACAGACTGGAATTTGAGAGAGAGAAACAGAAATGTACACGCACAGTGAGCCAGACTTCTTGTGTGTCTGTGCCTTCCATGAAGGTGATTCATTTCTACCTGTTAGTGTTTGGCAAGTGAAGTTAGTGAAGCCATTTAAACTGCAATAAACAAAGCTGAGATTTATATGCCATGTTTTTGGCACAGTACAATCTATCCAGATGATAAAGTGAGACTGTCCACTACCTACAGTATTCTTGCACGCACTTATCCTAAGCTAGTCTCTCACATTGTGTGTTATCCAGTCATACCTGGATCCTCTGCAATGAAATCTTACATCGGATCACCTGAACTGAGAAAGTCTGATTGGTAGTGTGTATGGAAGAAAGCACAGGAATATTTACCAGCTTGTCTTCACTCTCTCTTAATTTTGAGCATTAAAAAATACTGACTGCTGTCTTCCCCCTCATTTTTACATGTCTTTGCTGAGGAATAACAGATGGGATTTCTTGACATTTGGACTATCCCTTCCAGGTCATGTCTGACCCCACCTACAGGAAGCACACAGTTTAGGCATATCAGCCATTTCTGTGTTGCATGTATGTGATTGTGTATACACATACATACAGTAGACCTGCAGACTTGTGCAGTCATCGTGTCGCAGAGGATGTAAAAAGGCAGATGTACCCCAATGTGTATTACATAACTCTCTTGTACACTTACTTTCCATCTTTCCTATATCATGATTTGCATCTATGCATCTGACCAGGTGCTGGTTGCCGCATGGTATGAGGTTGAAAGGGGTGGGTGGGCTCCTTGCGAAGTGGGGGAGGAGCCATCATGGTCAGGTTCGTGCCATGAGAGGAGGAAGAGCAGTAGACAAAGCTACATTCCACAGTGATAACAGCGTGCTGGTAAAGGCATGGGCCCGCCGTTTATAAAACCTCATTCTAAACTGCCCAAAGGGAAAAAAAGAACTAGCCATAATATTACACTTGGCATATAAATCTGGTTTATAAATAAAAAAGTGCTGTCACGTGGCCTGGTATAATCGCAGAGCAACGCACTCTGTCTCTCTGTCCTTTCTTTCAGGGTCCCTGCCAATTTCTTCCTTTCCTTCTCGTGCTTATTCCATTCATCTTGACTTGATCCTTCTCCATGTCTCGCAGGAAAGCCTGGCCTCTTCCCGGACCGGTGCCATTTCCCAGAGTCCTTCTGTATTACAGACGCAGGCCATAGTGATGACGCCTGACTAATGCTCCTGAATTTGCAGGACTGCGTCTCCCTCACTCATCCCCGGAGTGAGCGGTCTCACTCATTTTCCGCTAAACTGTGGAAATGTGGTGATGGCTGTAGACCATGCGCTTAGAGCAGTGAGGAAGACTGATTTTCAGGGGACAGAAATGTGGATCAGAGCTGACTGCCCTGATACTCTTAACAATTAACAACCAGTCTTATAAATGCTAGACAGGCAGGGCAGGAGAGACAGAGGAGGCAGTGGCTTCCTAAGAAGAGGAATTGGGCTAAATGGGGGGAGAGCTGGCAGCTTAATTGTAAGGTTAGGTGTTCCCTGCTGAGTCTCCTTCCATTTAGGTTGCCTCCATTTTCTCAGAGGCTTTCTGGAAATTGCCACCGAAAATTAGGAGCGCCTCTCTAATTTCCTCCCAAGCCAAGCATTAAGTCCAAGATTCACCCTGGCGAAGATGTCCAGCACACACCCAGTGATTTTCTGCTGAGCACAGCACTTTCTCTCTTTTCATGTAGTTAATGGCAATCTTCAGCGCTCTCAGACATGCCCCCTCCCTCTGTTTCCGTCCTCTGCTGCCATGGCCTTGTTTGTCCATGTCTTTGTGAAGAGCCCCAGGATGCCATGATGCTCTTCTGTGTCTAAAGGTTTCATGTCAACAGAGTGGATTACTTCTTTGTAGGCCCTGTTGCATACTTACAGGAAAACCACTGCTCTTGGATCTCTGGATCCAAATTCTTATTGTGCCACATCTGTGGTGATGTCCTGTGCTGTAATTCAAAGCAAAAAAAAATATGTAACATTAAGAATTTGTGGTTAAAAAAAAAACAACTTTCATCTTATAACAAGAGCAGTTTGGCAGTAAAAAAAAAATACTGCTGTGGTGGTGGGGTTTTTTTTAACTTTTAAATTGGCGTCTTAAGGTCTCTGAACATTTTAGAGCAGGTAGGCAGCATGGTCAAATGCTAAAGTTGTTACTCAGGCCAGTTCATAAACCTACTTTTAAACATTTATTGAGGAGTGAAGGCCTATATATTTTCTAATGAGCTAAGTGTAGTTTGAGTTGTAGTCTATTGTTGTGAGTTTAGCACCAACCCAAAAGCACAATACACTCAATACACACAAATTTATTTACTTAGGCTTCCTTCTGGATCTCTGCCGATTTCTGTCTGTGATGTATTCAAATTTCTGTTGTCCACGTACATTTAATTCCATCTCTATGGGTGCTATTACACTGTAATATCCCAGACTAGTGGTTTGTCCTTTCCCAGACGCCTTTAATTTCACATCGTGTAAAAATCTCTTTTTTTCTCTCTCTGTGAGAGAGACACTCTAATTACACTATATGGCAATCTTCAATGTAGGTAGTTTTGTGTAAACCTTAAGTAACTGACCTATTTTTGTTAATCAATGCATAGACAAATCTAATAATCCTAAGTATTACTGTACATATTTTTCCCCTAATGCTTGTTGTACTAATATTCAGCCCCACATTGTGAATTATCTACTTAACGCAATAATGGGAACTCTCTGTATTCCCTATAACTACAGAACAAACACATCTGGAAAGTCCACCACTGTTTGACTGTCTACCAATGTCTGACCTGCTTTTTAGGCTTTCCTTACAGCAAGACTGTGTAGTTCATACAGCCCTCACAAAGATCAGTGCAGTGGCTCTAACAGGTGGTCCTTTCTTTTAATTTCTTCCACTTTTCCTTTTAGACTTACGAAATCTGATTAAAAACTTCCCCCAAGTTAGCTGAAATGACTAATAGAAACGGGTGTGTTATGAGAAGAGCACAAAGCAGAGAAGAAAATGTTTGAGTACAGTGTTTTTGGTAGTTAAGAACAGAGTAGCTAGTCTGTTGCATCATCAGAATTCTAAGCACACTCCATAGCTCCTAAAGCCTACCGAGCCCCAGCTCAAGCCAGCTGGAGAGCTTGCAAGGTTGCCAGATCCCCTATTCAGCAATCCTCAATTGCTGAGTCAAAAGTCACATGCACATGTGAAGCCACAATGATGTCTAAGATAAAGATAAGCAAATGCAAAACAAATAAAGATGTGCTGCAACAACAACAAAAAAACTTTTCAGAAATCAAAGCCAGTTCAAACCCTATAAGAAGAGCACTGTTGTGAAAGATTTCTTGAACCAGCATCATTTAATTATTTAGTCCTTGTTCTTTCTTATTCATTTTTACGCTTCTCTAATGGCCAAGTCTCTTAGTAGAGTTGGAATAGATTAATATTCAATTATTTTTGATAATCAAATGAAAGTTAAAGACGTTTTGAGTTGTAGAAGGTGTGCCATAAGAGATGATGCTCATGATTTATCTCCAATCTGGCAACAGCAAAAGGATAAACACACATTTAGCATTCTTTCTCTCCCACTCTCACTCATTCACTAACTTTCTCACTCTCTCAATCACTCTTTTTTTTTTCCTCTTACTTTTTTTCAGGCAATCTTCAGTGAATACTCTGTGCTCTACACTGAGACTAGACAGAATACGGGCAGATAAATGCCTACACAAAAAAATGTTATGTTGTAGTGGCATGTCATTTTGTTGTGCTGTTTTCTTCAGGTGATCACATGCTTCATTTTTTTACCAGCAAAATTTGCCTCCCACACTAAACTGACCTTACAGTACCAGTTAAAATGCTTGACTTTAGCCTTGCTGTTGTCTTCTCCTGCATAACCCCCCAACTCTATCCCCCCCCCCCCCGATTCTCTCCTCAGTTCAGTGATGTTCCTGCATCTACTGCTGTGTGCCATCTGTCCCTTTGTGCTGCCGTCCTCTGCTGTCCCCAGACCAGCACCAGGTGTGTCACCTCCACTTACTGACACTCAGGCCATGATTTATGAGACCTGATACACCAGGCACATGGAGGCCTATCTGTATTTTGCTACTGTGCCTCCCCAGACACTGTTCTATAAGTTTTGGTCTCCTACTGTGTGAAGGTAACAAGCCCAAGGGCAGAACTGTGAAGTCTAATCTGTCAGTGGGTTATTTTCAGGACTCAAACTCTTACTGTAACTATGCACCACCTGAAGTGGGCTTCAAGTTTGAACTGTCAGCAAGAAAGAACATTTTCTCTCCCCATGGACACTAACATGCTAGCTTTCCACCAGATGAATGTTCTGTTGTTATGCACCCCTCACTCACATTGTCACATTCTGAGCTGCGTTATGTCCTTTCCTCAGATGATTCCAGGCTCTTCCAGGTCACCATTCCCAACAGCCCCCCTGTGTCGGCCGTGCTTGGAGGCTCCCTGATTCTGCCATGCTTCGTGTCATCAGGCCGCCACGCTATGTTCTCCTTGGCACGAGTGAAGTGGAGCAAGCTCTCCTCAGACCGAGAGACTGAGATCCTGGTGGCTCAAGGGGAAAGGATGAAGGTCAGCGAACTTTATAAGGGACGTGCCTCACTGCCCGGTTATGCCTCTTCCTCGGCTGAACTCACTCTCCAGCTGGACGGCCTGAGGCACAACGACACAGGCTTCTACCGCTGTGAGGTCCAGAACGGCTTGGAGGATGCTCACGCCCTGGCACAGATCAAAGTCAAAGGTCATTGTCCTGTTGTCAGCATAAAACCCTAAAACTAAAATACTCATGTTCGGTGCCTTCAATAATTTTATGGATATGATTATTGGTGTAACAATCAGTAATGCATGTGGTGATCTTTTTGGTGGTTCGTTATAGAATTAGAAGGCTTTGTTGCTGCTGTTTGTAATGAGTGGTACTGCATATGCCATAGCTGTTGCTATAAATTGTACTGCTAATGGTTATAAGAGTCCAACTGGTACCTTTACAAAGCCATATGGGTACTGAAGTACTGAATGTCCTCAGGTGTGGTGTTCCACTATCGACATGCCTCCAGCCGCTATGCTTTCTCTTTTGATGAGGCCAAGGATGCATGTGAGGATATCGGGGCTCAGATTGCCACCCCAGAGCAACTTCTGGCTGCGTACCACAGTGGCTATGAGCAGTGTGATGCTGGCTGGTTAGCAGATGGCTCCGTCAGGTGTGTGGATTACTGGATAACTAGTCCTAAAAACTGTTCTTATTAGCTCTGCCCATTTTTAATAGGTGGATAAGTGATATCTTCATCACTTTTATTTATATGATAAGCAGCAAGCTGTTTTAGCAATGAGCTGTTTTGTATATGCTATGAACAGTACATCTTATTATTTATAACCTTTGTAGTGTTTGGGTAGCAGTGTTTAAATAAGAATGTAACATTTGGTTTTAAATTATTTTAATAAATATTAAATACCCTATTTCAGGTATCCTATCCATATGCCTCGGGAGGGCTGTTTTGGAGACATGGATGGCTTACCAGGCATCCGAAACTATGGCATGATGGATCAAAATGAGCTTTTTGATGTGTATTGCTACATAGAGAACATTCATGGTAGGCAGTGTTATTTATTTAACATCTATATAGCAATTAACAGTCATACTATTTATACTTAATTGATTTTCGACCAAATATTCAATTCAGGTGAGGTATTCCACGGGTCCAGTCCCGAGCGCTTCACATTGCCTGAGGCTAAGACGTACTGTGAGCAGCAGGGTGCAGAGTTGGCCACCACCAGCCAGCTCTATGCTGCATGGAATGATGGCCTTAACCACTGCAACCCAGGCTGGCTGGCTGACGGCAGCGTACGCTATCCCATCGTCACCCCACGGGAGCGATGTGGGGGCTCTGAGGCTGGCGTCAAGACAGTCTACCGCTTCAGCAACCAGACAGGCTTCCCTGATCCTCACATTCGTCACGACGCCTACTGCTTCAGGGGTAACTGGCATCTGTTGGGCATCTTTAATGTAAACTCATACGCATTGCCAATAAGGCTGCCCAGTAGTTATTGTTTGAAATTTTTTTGTCCACAGGAAACCTCAATTTTCAAACAGTGCCTCCTGTTCGTTACTTACCCACAGAGCAAGAGGAGGACAGGCAGGGCATCGTGACCTTAGCTGAGCCTGAGGAGTTGTTCAGTCTGGGATATATGACTCAGCACACAGTGAACGAGGCTCAGGGGGCTGTTGAGACCTTACCACTCTCCAGCGAACAGACACCTGTGGAGCCAAATGAACATGACCCTACACCATCTCCACATAGTGACATTTATGCAACCATCATCAATGAGAAAGTTCTCACCACCTCAGCAACATATGGATGGGAACCTGAGTCAACTCAGGACTCATGGAAAGAAGTGCTCACTAGCCACATTGGTTTTGAATTTGTGCCAAAGATACACCTCGAGCCCAGTCCCAAACAGAGTGAGCAAGTAGAAAATCCAGATGCAGAGATTGGCACAACACATTATGAAAAGAAAATTCACAATCATAAACACTATCAGCCTATGCCAGACACTAACCTTGAAGCAGGCGAGCGAGTGGAATATGAAACATATACAGAGGGCAAACCAGCAACTAAAACCGACAGCTTGGGGCCACCCTCTGAGGTTCGTGAGGTTGGAGGATCCAAACATTTCCAACCTATGCCTGAGACTAACCTGGATGATGAAGATGGAAGCCATGTGGATGAATTTGAGACTATAGCAGAAATGCATGCAGGAAATGCCACTCTTCCAATGATATCAAAAGAAAGTCTGAACAGTGTGGCTCGAACCACCACTTCAGGAACCTCTGAGGGATCAGGAGGGGACATGACCTCACCAGCTACAGAAAAGCCTGCACCCTTTACCACCCTGACTCAAGATTCATATGATTATACTTTATATGAAACCACCACTAGGAGTTATTCACTGACAGATCTCATTCAGCCTACACTGAGTAAGCTTTTATAATCTTTCCCCTTTTCAGTTTGTGATCAGTGGAAATGTGAAATGGAACATCATATAATGGTAAATTAAGTGAAACTTGCATCAGTATACTCATGTTGGTTTAAAAAACAAATGTGTGCTGGATTATTCATGATATTCAGAATTTCTTTTTAAATTATTCTTTGTTTGGTTGAAATTGATTGTCTTAAATCATGTGAATTGAGTGTATTTAAAATTATAACTAAATATTTGTTTAACTCTGTAACAGGTTTAGGGCTCAGCCATGAGGAGGTTGGCCTGAAAAAAATTTCTGGTGCTGTGGACAGAGTTGGGCACGAAGAAGGACATACTTCAGCCCCAACCATAATGTTGTCTCTCAGTTCAGATGGTACTGAGAGTGTTCATGACTCAGCTGTGACTATAACCCCTCTACTCCAAGGAGAAAATCAAGTATCTACTGCTGGTCCAGAGTTCATTGATGGTTCTGGAGACCATGATGATGACCTTTTAGCGACCCTCTTGACCACACCTGTGCTACACCTGATGGGCACATCAGTTACTCAGAAGACATTGGAGGTGGAAGTAAGTTCCCCTCGCAAGGTGGAAAGTCCTGTACCGGAGAGTAGCACTCCAGAGATTGGTACTATGTCCAACTACAGCTTTGTGGAGGAAGAGGTGGAGCAGGTGGAGCAGAAGGAGCTTGGACAAGCACCTGATGTCCTCTCCACAGTGACAACTCTGTCCAGTGAGGCTGATGCAGCTTCCAATCAAAACAGCAGCAGCAGCAGTAGCCATGAGGGAGACTCTTTAGGAGAGGAAGAGGCTTCTGGAGGAGGCTCTTCAGTCACAGAGTACCCCGACCTTCCCTATCCCACCCCCACATCCAGCTTATCCTTCAACGCCACAGAGCTGCTGATTCTGAATGCAACAGATGCTAATGACACTCAGAGTGATTCCAACACCACTCTTTCTATAGTGGAGGTCATGCTGCTCTCAGGTACGACACTGATGCCCAGCTCAAACACTCTGGCACCTCGCACCCCACCGCAGGAGTTCAGGGCAGATGTGGTTATCAGTGGGGATGACACGCTCATCACAGACAGCACCGACTCCTCCACTGAATCAGACGCCACCACAGCTCCGTCTGCAGAGTTGATGGAAAGCCAGAGGTCTTCCATCACTGTGGCAAGAGATAACGAAGAAGATGAGGACTATGATGTGACGAAAACGGCCGATTCTGAGAACGGCCAGGATGAGGATGAAATGCCCACCCCAACACAGCCTCTGGCTCCACCCACCACTGCAGCACAGCTGGTCAGAACTGGCATTTCAGGTATCAAAATTAGAAGCAATCCCTTATGATTGGAATATTTTTTATTTTCTGTTGTGACATAGTTTAATTAAAATTAGTTTCTGTTTTATTTAAATTTGATGGTTTCAGAATTGTGTCTGCTTCTTTATAATATTAATTTTGTTATAATATTTTAATTTTGGTATAATGCCTAATTTTTTCTATATGTTACTTTCAACAAACTATACTGTGGTATAATATCACAAAAATACATGTTTGAGACCATTTGAACTGTTTAATGCACTTAAAGAAACAAGCTGGTTTACACTGGATGCCTGATTTAAGCAAACTTGCCTTAGTCCTTAGTTTAAAAAAGAGAATTTTCTCCATTAGAGCTACAGAAGCACTTTTCTTGCATAGCTAATGAAGGAGCTCTGTCCAAAATGTCCTGTTTTTTACAAACCTTGTATACTACACTGCAATGACATGTTACAATTCTTAGACAGACAGACAGTTCCTCCTGCTATATAATGTCCCCACCTAGTGGTCAGCCACCAATATCACCTGGTTATGTGCTGAGATCGTCTGCGCTTGCACTTTACATACACATTTTAAACCAGTGGAACCTCAGCTGGCAGAACTGGTCGGTTCACCAGTGGGAACTGTGTGTTTTAGACAGCTGTGTGGAGAATCCATGTGCAAATGGAGGCACATGTGTAGACATCAGAACCGGTGTCAAATGCCTTTGCTTGCCAACTTATGGAGGCGAATTCTGCCAAAATGGTAAGAATTCTCTGCATGAGATCCCTGCATGAGATCAAAACCTAAATGGATAGTGTTCTATATGTGAGGTTTTGGATTCTGACCTTTACTGTTAATGAGTGCTTCTTCCTGTATTGTCCTCTTCAGATCTGGAACAGTGTGAACCAGGCTGGGAAAAGTTCCAGGGCAACTGTTATAAGCACTTTTCAAAACGCCAGAGCTGGGAGGCAGCGGAGCAACACTGTCGGATGTGTGCTGCTCATCTGGTCTCTGTGATGTCCCCCGAAGAGCAGCATTTCCTCAACGGTATGTCTAAACAGGTCTTCACAGAAGCTGCTTTGTGCACCTGATCTAAAACTGCTTTTTGCTTGATAAGTGGAAGTTTTGCAGAACTCACCCAAGGGGTTTCAGTGTGACAAAACAGGACTCACCAACTGTTGTTCCATTACACTGGTGTGCATGCAGTGAAAAACATGCAAAAGTACATAACGTGCAAACATTTCAGTCGATGTTGGACTTTTCTCAGTGCAACAGAGCAATACATCGTCACCATATATGTAGTTCACTAGATAGGTGTATCAGTGGCTTGATTGAGCAGCCATAAAGGTTAACAGATGATTTCAGACACATTTAAAATATTATGAATCCATAGCTCCTACACAGTCTCATAACTGATATTCACACAAACAAATGTTAAGTTTTACTTTGAGAGTGAGACACACTAATGTAAATACCTAATAAAATTATATCACAGAAAACAAGTAATATCTAATTTATCATTCAAACCACTAGGGTGTAGTGTTATAAGGTATCTACATTCACACTGAAGTCAGATTAGATCCATGTTGCCCCCACAATGGTTAAGGAGCAAAATGTCATTGCCATTGAATGCCAAATTCCAAACTGAATGATTGCCATCTGAATAGGATAAGCTTGGTGGATGGCACTTTTATGTTCATTAATTTTACATTTAAATTAGATACCATGTGTTAAATACAAGCAAAAAGGTAGATACCAGTGCTGTAGTTGCATTTTATAGGTTTTTTGATTCTATACTTTGACCTTTTTGTTGACAAGGCTTACAGAAGTGATGCCCTTTTTGTGATTACAACATGTAGCACAATTTTGGCAAGGAAAGTAACCCACGGCATCCTGGTGGGTGACATTTCCTGTGCACGTCTGCGTGTACCAGTGTGTCGCTCAGGTCACTAATGCCTGCAATGTGTAGACCTGTGTGTGTGCTGGTACTCAGGCATGAATCTGAATCTAACTCACATGCAGGTTTCTTTCCACAGATAAATACAGGGAGTACCAGTGGACTGGCCTCAATGACAGGACCATTGAGGGTGACTTCCGCTGGTCTGATGGCAACCCACTGGTAAGCTTTGTAGAGGCCCTCGCATTACTGAAATGTGATGATTCCCCCTGGCCCATCTTACAGAGCCCTCTGGTCTATGTTGTTAATGGCAAACCAGTGTGGTGTGCTGGGATAGGAACAGAAATAATGACTCTCAGTGTTCCTAAACTGTTCTTTCCTAAAGACTCTAGTACACCCCCAACACAACAACAAATAACACATTTCTCAAGGAATTAAGTATGGTGCTAAGATTATGTTCCTTTAAGCCAAATCAAAGAGTTTTTTAAAATTCACACTGCATGTTTGTCTCCTCAGTTTGCAGCAATTTGATTATTTTACAAGAACGTTCTTTTGCTGGAACGTGCAAGTGTTGAGGCCTGTTCTTTTTGATGACTGCTTTCTTTGGTATGTGTAGTACTGAACTGTATTTATACAACCAAAAACCACTGGGCCAACCTCTTTCTTCAGCAGTGTACTATTTCCAAAGCATGCACAAAAAACTAAAGTATACAGCAGACAAATTTACAGTATACAGACATACACTCCCGTTATTTCATTAGAAACACTTTGAGGGAGTTTCTTACAGCTAATGGCGCATTGATTTCTGTTCAGAATTTGTGGACTTACAGTGATTGTGTAAAAACCACAGTGACACTGCTATGTTTGACAACCTTTTACCAGTTCAACCCTCACCCATGCCCTACTATGCCAGTGTTAGCACTGTGTTGTGAATGATCTGCCACCAAAATGATGTCAGAAACTGAGCAGTTATTAACGGCATTGCGAGAACCAGTTACACATTCCTATCAGTACAATATAACTGCACAAGCAGAAAATGCACCTATAAGATGAAGAAAAAAGTGACCAGTGAGTGTAAGTATGAGATGTCAGAGGTGTTTCTAATAAAGCGATTGGTGAGTGTATGCTAAAAGGAAAGATGAAAGTAAGAGCTTAGTGACATCAGTGACCTCTACGCATGTCAGTATGGACAACAAATAATGTGCATATACACTTTGTGCTTCTTGCCTTTCTCCCTGTGTGGGAGAGAAAACTGTTTGTGACCGTAATGGGCATGTGTCATAGTGAGGGTATGGGATCTGTTGTGGCAACAGTGCTTGTAGGGCTGGTCAGTCTGTGGGCAGGTAACTACCATTTTCACCTTTAAAAAATACTCTGTTATGATGTCCTAAGTACTACCCTGAGGCTACTCAAATGTTCAAGCATGCAACACAACTGTGTATGCACTCTCTTTTTGTCATGTAGATGTTATAGACACCAATGCTTAGAAACTATTTAGGCCCAGAGGTCACAATAAAAGGTCCAGCAATATGTTTAGGTGTCAGCACATTTCAATCAACCAATAGACACTACTGGGCTTTAAATATGAAGTAGACACCTCAGACATTTTCTTCCAAGAGGCATTAAGGGAAGCACCTTAAAACGTGTCTCATCACTGTTCAGTTCAGAATCCTTTTGTTTTATCTATAAATTTGCACAAATATCTCCACAATGTAAGAAGGCAGGGTCAGATACTCTCCAGGAATAATAATGCCAGACAAAATGCAGGAAGTTCCCCAGATCAATGCGACTAAAGTGTAGAATCATCTTTTTTGGTTTGAATGCTTTTACCATTTCGTTTGAACTTGGATTTTGTACATTTAATATAATACCCATGACAACAAAAGAAGAAACAGGATCTAAATACCTCACAATAATGATGTTCTCCTCCCTCTCTCTTCCTATGTCCATCTTCCTTCCTCTCTCCTCCTTTCTGTCTTTCTCTCTCTTACTCAGCTGTATGAGAACTGGTGTCGTGGACAGCCTGATAGTTATTTCCTGTCTGGAGAAGACTGTGTGGTGATGGTGTGGCATGACCAGGGGCGCTGGAGTGATGTCCCCTGTAACTACCATCTGCCCTACACCTGCAAGAAGGGCATTGGTGAGTCTGCCACCTAGTGGTTGTATACATGTAACCTTATTTAAAGGGTTATGTTTCTTCATATAATTGGAGAAACGAACAAAGTTCTAGTCGTCTAAGTATTTATGGTCATAGCAAGGTTACACATGCTGGTTTTGACAATATTTATTTGACTAAATACCTAAAAATTAAATATGTAAAATACTCACGGTGTTGGTGGTAAGGCTTAACACAGTCCTCTGTTGTTGTTTATTTATGTGTGCCCAATCACGCTGCCCCCTCTTCCTTAGTTTTCTGTGGCCAGCCCCCGGTTGTGTTGAACGCTCTGCTGTTTGGTCGTCAGCGGCAGCGATATGAGAGCAGTGCTCAGGTGCGTTACCATTGCCAGGATGGCTTCATTCAGAGGCACAACCCCATCGTCCGGTGCCAAAGCAATGGGCAGTGGGAGGAGCCACAGATCACCTGCACGCCAAGTAAGAAGGACTTCCACTGATGTTACCATGTTTTAGCCACTAGGGACAAGATATTGTATATAGGTAATTGAGAGGTTGCTGGTAACTCTAGTAATGATAAAATACTCAGATGATGCATATCAATGCTTGTCAAGGCTGTAAAATGCACCTTCTTAGTGCAGAAATGACCATCCTATTTTAGGATGCTTTCCTATTTCAGATGCAATTTTGTGGACACAAATGTAACTTAGATCAATATGAGGGCATGGTCATATGCAGTTTGTATTTGACAGAACCGAATGAGTCAAATGGAGAATCCATCACACTACCCACTGCTCAGAACCAAGAAGTATTCATAGAAGACACAGCAACAGAAAAGGCCAAAACACAGTGGTGAAGACTTAATACCAATTAGTGTTTCATCATTTTCTCTTCTGTTTTTTTACCTTTCATTCAAGAGACTTCCACCAAGCATGCTTACAGCAGCATTTTAGAATAAGAGCCATCTGCACATCACCCTTGCAACCATCTACTCCTTTTATCAGTTTCTTTCTTTGTAGAATATGACACTGAATTACCTATTTTGTAATTCTATGACCCGTAATTCAAAAAGCGCTAAAGTAAGTAAATGTAGAACAACACAGTTCCAACACAATGGCAGCATATGTGGAAGCACAAGTGAAAAATCAAAACATAATGGAACAAATACCTTTTAACCTCAGCTGGTCTGAATTGAACTGATGCCACTGTTTCATAATGACTTAATTTCATCCCATCAAAATCTTAGTGCCATTATGTTTCTCAGTAGGCAGATTATGATAGCTAAACAACGGGTGTACCAAGGTGAACCAGGCTTGAAGAACAACATGCATAATTCAAATAAATAATATAAATATAAAATTATATACTATATAAAAAAATGTTTCCACCAAGTAAAATGTAAAAAAAAAATAAAAATAAATGTAAAAACCAAAACACATCAAGCGTCACGATCACAGACAGATTTGTTCACTTGTCCCTGGCCTTTCTAGCCTTGATAAACATCATATGTTGCCCAGAAGAATCTATGGAAGATAAAAAGGGATTAAAAGATCAAGTCTTGGCTCACCAGGCTTAAGCCTGACTGTGGAAATTAGGTTTTTAATGCTCACCAGCAGCTGTCATTCACGCCTTTGTGCACAGTAAAACTTGTGCCTCTCAGCCATGCATTGTAAGAGCAGTCTAGGCTCAAGATCAGGAACTTTCGCTTCAGTACACAGCCAGCTAAATCTCTGACTAGGAGTAGCTGAATCAGGATCCCATCTGCCCAGCTCTGTGAATAGTACCAGGTAGCATTGTTTCACTGTACTCTTTTTCCATTCCATTTTTTACAGGATCAAAAACTGGCCTGATAGTTTCAGCAGTTCCGTATTAGAGCTTTAGGCCAACAATGAAAATTCTCCATAAATATTTAGCCAGGAGGTCTAATTGTTGGATTAATTGGTGCCTGGCTGTGAAACACAAGCTTTACTTTTCCATTTCAATTTGGTGCTTACTTTTTTCAGGTCTGTAACTTGCTCTGGGAAATAGTTCTTACCAGAATTCCTTACTTTCTATGTAATAATGATGGTTTTACTGACCTATATCCTGAATTTATTGCTTTATTCCTCATTTTATTGACATCAAATTCTTTTTGGTTCAGCATACAGATGTTTTGTCCCATGCTAACAGAAATTGATATTTTAATTATTTAATTGTTCCTCGTAGGTTTGTTTGAGAGCGTGATTTAAATCTAATTGTAATTTTTAAAACATTTCCATCCAGATTCTAACACATTCATAAGATGGCAAAAATGTACACATTGTTCCATCCACTGGCATCAGTATCTATCAAATAAAGTGGAATTCAGAACAACAAAACATTGTTCTTAACCTTTAATTGGCTGTAAAATGTGTGAATGAATGTGTCTTTGATGTACTAAACAGTTTCTAGGTCTGTCATTGCAATTTGCACTTTACTGATTTTGTAAACAGGTCTTTTCATGGTAATTTATTTTGTGGCTTGAATTTTTCCCTACCCTTTTTAGAAACAGTTTGGATGCAACAGAAGTCAGACTAAGACAGAATAAGTCAAATAAAAAGGTAGCCCACAGAACTACATTACAGATACTTTTATTCGTCTTTTATTCATCATACAATATTTTGTTGTTTCAGTGTTGGGGGGGGGGAAATCAAGCCTTAAGGTGCCATCTGGTATATGGTGCAATACTGCTGCAACATGTAGGATGCTGTATTTGTTCTGGGGTTTCATCAAAAATAATAAAACAAGTCTTTTACTAACAGTATCCAATGATATTGGGTTTTTTCTTAACAGAGTACATTTACTTATGTGAGACCCACCTGTTGAATTTATAATAGTACACATATACAATATTGTGTTTAATGCGCATACATACAATTTAATCCATATAGAAGACTCAGCGGTTTGGTAATGATTCACAAACAAAGCTGGTTAAGATGCAAGAATGTGTGCTATAGTATATGCTGTTTGAGTATTTTAGAGTGGACAATAAATTATGCATTAATTCAAGTTACCACATACTCTGACTTCATCTGGATAGTAGCATACACTAATTTATTTGGTTATAGATTTTTCATATATTATGAGGCTTCTCAGCCAATATGCCCAACACGATGAATTTGATCTTGTTGGAGCAAATTATTAATATAGTTACTACAGGAATGCCAGGAATCACTGGACAAATAAATACAGATCTACAGAACAGGGTACATCACTGTGAATCCCAACAAGAAGAATCCTCAAATACTCAAAAGTGATTTAAACCAAAAAAAATCTCACAACACTCCTTAGGACAATATACACGTAGATATGTCCCAAACAAGGATCTCTCTGGTGAACCCATGTTAAAATATTGTATTGGCCTGGTTTAATAAAATAAAAGACAAAAAGAAATCTTCTGATATCACACTGATGATGTCATAACGGTACTGTGTTGAAACTCCCAGTGTTCAATGCACAGATAAGCATTTCTAACAAGCCGAAGCATGTCCAAACATTATCTGATATTCCTGCAAACACAGATGTTAATTCTAGAAAACCATTCAACAGTTCCACCTTTCGCTGGTTGTTTGGGAAACTGTAACAGTGATGCCTGCACTTTATCTTGTTCACATCGAGATTACCAGTAGCAGTAAAGCCTTAGCAATGTGCCTTGTGCAGATGCGTACTCGCTGCAGGGGCAATCTACCTGTAGCAATACGCCCCATAGAGACGCTGGCTTTGGCTGGGGAATCCAAAGCTGACTACCCCTGCTTGGGGGATTCCTCCACAGTGCTCCCTGGGGGTGGTGATGGGGAAGCGCACACTGGTGTCCTGCAGCCAGCCTCCATTGCATTGGTCCAGCCCCTGGAACTTCCAGGCTGAGTAGAGCTGTCCCACAAGGGCCAGAACTGCCCCTCTCTCTTGACAGGCATGTGCAGCCTCTGAAAAACTCAGTGGCCCAGAGATGTAGAACACAGAACCTGTAGTTAAGTATCAAACACAGCAGAGTTACACACAGAGCAGAAGAGCCCCACATTGCTCTACTCGCATCAGTTCTAAAACTATTCAAAAGAAGCAAAGGCAGTGAAGCATTCATAAAAATTGAATGGTAAAATTGAATGGTTAATAAACTGTGCATGTTTTAAACAGAAATATGGTGGGTAACCTACTATATGCAATTAAATTACTTTTTGAATAACTTGTGCTATTCAGATATTAAAATGACTTGATATAATATGCTATAATTGGAAAATGGAAAATCAACAAAGTGGTTTCTGTTACTGGCAAGCCAGCTGTTTCCATCACAGCATTCTAATGATATTTATAGCTGCCAATATCACAAGAACATGGTAGGAAGTCAAATGTCAATGCAGTAATGCCATCTTTCTCTCTAACAGGCTCTCTCCTGTGCGCTTAAACACAGCAGCATTTTGTGTTTATCTTCTTTAGTCCATTTATCCAGCCCACCATCCAGCACATGTTCTTTCCCACTTTAGCCAAAATCATAACATGTTAACATGGCTATTAATCCATGGCAGCTATTCCCTGTGATTACCTGTAAAGCTACAGTCACTAAGATTATTTTTTGTTAAAGGAGCAAATGCCAATTAACAAATCTGGTTAAAAACATAGTCTGACAACAGAGTGGGAGAGGGTCGCAAGTGCTGAAAAGGAGTTTTTATTCTCCATAGCAGAGTAAAGGAACTGACAAAGAGCACAGTGGCAATCTGGCTAAGTATAACAAAAAAATATATAATCGTGGGTGGTAAGACTTGGGGCAGTGAGATGCAGCAGAGTAGCAACCATCCTCAGGGCATCTTACTGAGTGCAGTAGGCGAGAAACATTGGTTGAGAGTGGGGCAGGTGCTATGTGTGTGTGGCAGTGAGCATGTCCCTCGGGCAGGGTGCCTGGTGCACCATGATACATAGCAAAGTTTAAAACCGCTAACACATAGGACACTTGTTAGCCGCTAAAGACACTAAGGACCTGTGTCCATCACATATTGTTCTGACCCTTAGAGGTAGACGTGAAGCAGAAGGCATCATAATGATCCTTGGTCCTGTGCTGGGCTCTGTAGCTGCGAATCCCTGGAGGAAGATTTGCCCCACAGGCTGGCCGCGGGTGCAGGATTGGGTAATGGACAGTCCCATCATTTAGCCATCCAGCATTACACCAGTCCAGACCTTCTGTCCATGCTACACATGGAATAAGCAATAGAAAAATATAACTATAGAAATCTCCCTAAAAGTGCAACTATAGAAGTCTCCCTAAATATTACTTCACCGTCTAACAACTTGTGAAGTAACAACTTACCATACAGTAAGTGTATAAAAATAGCAAGTGTTGTACCTTGAATATGAAAGACTAAAATAAAGAAAAATAAAACAGAGGCTTACTACTTCTTGTCACACCCCTCCCTTGATAGTCAGTTGTGTGATACATGCTTCCCTCTTTAGTGTCATTGTTAACATATTTAAGCCTTTGTGTGTTATTCATACCTTGCCGGTGTTTAATCCGTGCATGCTGCCCTGTTGTGTTTCGAGTTTGTTTTGTCACTTGCCACATATTGTCCTGTTTTCAAAACACCAACCGTAAGCCAAGAAGGGAAGGAAGTGTCATAGCCACTCCAACCCAACCCGCATGGATGGATCTTGTTGGGTATGCTCCCTGATGGTGCAGGGGTAGAGTTCTACTGGAAAATGTTTTCGGGTGCCTGGTGGTCCAATGTTGGACTCTGCAGGGTCATACCTGCTACCCCTGGACTACTGGGATGGTTACGAGAAATAGGGTAAGGACTATGATGACCTTGAAAGCCTCAGGTCAGAAGCGGAGTCCAGCCACTCTAAGGACCCTTCCATGGAGGTTGAGGAGGCCCTCCATGAAGATCCTACTTCCAGATCAGAAACGATGTCAGGGAACTCTGATAGCAACGAACCCCGAGCCCCAAGGCTCCACCCAGAGTACGCTGTTCTAGAGCCCGCGATCTTCCCCTTGTGCCCTCCAAAAAGGCTCTGTCATCATCGCCAAATTCACTAAGATACAATCCCTCACCTAGTGCGTATGACCCCAGAGCCCGTGTGCCTGCTTGTCAGCCCAGACTGGGAGAGATGGAAGCCCCGCCAGCACCTGACTCCAAGGTGGGCGCCTCATCTAATGGGCTCCCCAGCACATCTGCCAAGGAGGCGAAGACGCTGTCATCACATAAGCCGTTGATGAGCGCCTCCTCCTGGACTCACTGGGCCTCGCCACAACCAGCGACCGGAGGACTCGCCGGACTCCTTCCCACTCTTTTATATGGTTCTGTCCTATATGTACCTGTTCTTGTCACTGTCCCTGTTCCCGTTATGGTTATCTTGTCGGCCCCTTGGTCTCCTTTTGTGTCTGTTCCCTGTGCCTGTCATCATAGATTTGGTCCCCATCGACACCCCCTTTGTCCTGTCTGTGCTAGCATGTGCTGTGTGTGTTGTTGTGTGTGTGTGTCTGTGTCTGTGGCCACGCTCCTCCCTTGTTAGTTGGTTGTGTGTTACACCTGTCCTTCGTTAGAGTCTTTGTTAACATGTATATTTAAGTCCTTGTGTGTTAGTCATTCCTTGTTGGTGTTTAAACCATGCACGCTTATTTTCAGCTGGCCTGTTGTTTCTTTGCACGTACCGCATATTGTCCTGTTTTTGCTCTGTGTTGCTGTTCATGTTTTGGTTTTGGTTTTGTTACGTGTTGAATAAACTTCTGTGTCTGCATCAGCATGGCTCATTTCTGCATTCTGCTTCGCCTCCCAAAGTCACATTTATTATTTCTTACCTCTGTAGAGCTGTCTGTATGTTGCCAGTGTGCTGTCCTGCCCTGTACAAGCGTCTTTGGCATCCAAGAAGGTAAACCTGTACCGACCACGGCTGCTTTGATAGGGAAACACAACCCCTGAAATATATGCAGTTACACCAGAATATTAAAGATTATTAGTGTTAATGATTTCAAAAGTTGTTTTTCTTTGGACCTTTAAAAGCTTTGTAGCTTATAGATACTTTGGCACTGAAAGAACAGAGGAGCATGTTGAGGACTCCCAGGATGCCATGTGCCTCTCTGCTGACTTTTTTTGTTTTAAATATAATGTTCTTAATGTGTTTTATTAAATTGTGTGTATGTTTGTTCATTGTTTGTTTGCATTCCTTTTTGGTTAAATTAGCATTATATAAATGTGCTACCTCTCTTTGTGTGTCTATGGTTTTACATATCTTCCACCCAAATTCCTATATTCCCTGTTAGTTTGTTTTCCTTTTCTGCTTCTTTCTGATCTTTGCTTTGCAATAAAAGACCTGGTCTTGATCATAAATCGTATTCTCTGGTTCTTTTTCGGCACCAATGCTACATTGGTGTGATGGGGTCAATGAGCTTGAAGATAACAAACTCAAAGGCAGGTGGTGAAGAAGATGTAGCCCAGAGGAAAGGGCTACCAAGTATTATGCCTTCCCTTTCTGAGATGGGTCCAGCCATCCGAGATCGACGTGGCTGACTAGGGAAGAGAGAGACATAGAGAGAGAAAAAGCATGTATCCACTTCCCCTGGTAGAATGTTGAGGGTGCTCAGGAGCCATCCTCCACACAGCTGCAAGCCGTCATCTGGCATCGTGGCTGAATGACACCACTGGAACAACATGATGACAGTGGTGTTGACTGTTGTCCTCCAGCTACAACTCAGACAGGTGCTGATGGGGTTGTCAGCCCGGTGACTGCTCCTGGAGAGGCAGAAGCTAAAAGGAGAGTGAATAAGTTTTCTGACAACAGAGTTGAGCAAGGTGAGTCAACAGGCATAGCCAGCGATCGAGAAGACTGCGCAGGAAGAGTTAGCACCAGAGCACTTCCTGAATGTGCCAGAAGAGCTGAGACAGTATGTGCCACTCACTACACTAGCCAGCATCTAGGCAGCCACTGCTGAGTCAGAGAGGGTAGAAATCATTCTCAGTGTAAAGACATTACAGTGATGTCAAGGAGCAACACAGTGCTATGTGGCATAGGAGCTCAAGGAGAGGTCAACAAGTTGAGAGGCTCCTGAGTAGCGATGAATTGTGCTGGCAGTGTAGGAAGAGAGGACAGCACATCAGTCAATGCCACGAACCTCAGCCAGCAGGAAACAGGTAGCCTCCAGAAAGAACAACCAACCTCATTGTTGATGCCAAACCAGGAAGATTATCTGCTGCCATGGACTAGGTTCGAGTGCAGTGTAGATAGAAATCAGCTCACTACTCTCATTAGCATAGGCTCATCAATGGTGCTACTACAAGCAGGAGTCCCCCCCCCCCCCCCGCATCTAACATAGCACATCTGACAACTGGGAGGAAATGTTGTGTGGGATCTGAGCTGAGCGCACAATTTCTGGCTTGCACAAATACAGGATGCATGCAGAATTGTTGTGGATTTCCTTGCAGTAGCCGAGGCTATTCTCGATCAAGAAGGAAATGTTGGGCAAAGAGGAGACAAGTAAAGTTGTCCATAATGGCTAGCAGTGGAGCAGGTGCAGAGAGTTGGGATTTCTTGTCAGCGCGGTGTTCATTTTCTGTGGGGGAAGCTTCCTGCTCTAGAGGAGTTGACCACACAGCATCAGAGCCAGTTGGTGCATCTTCTGAGGTGGGGCATGCTATCAGGTTGAAGGCATCCTGGCTTTTCATAAGTGAAGACAACAAAGCTGGAGGAGCTGAATATGCTGCACCAGAGCTGAATTGACCAAGAGCCATTGACAGCCTACACAAGCAGCACCCTCATCAGCATTGATGCCACAGGCTTCTGTTCGTAAAGAAAGAGGCCATAGAGCAGAAAGTAAGGGAGATGGCAGCTGTAGGAATCACTGAGCCATCAGATAGCCCTGGGGCAGTGCCAGTGGACCTGGAGAAATAAAACAGATAAAAGCTGGCACTCATGTGGGGACGACTGGTGACTTAGTGCTGTTACAAATCCCAACTTGTACCCACTCTAATGCAACGATGATGACTTGGATCAAGCTTGCAAGCTGGTAAGTGGCAATTGATGATATGATGATGGTCTTTGGGCTTTGTAATACACTGGCAACACATTCAAACATGGAGTAATTGCCTGCCACCATCATCGAGGATCAGTGCATCATATACCTAGTTAATGTACTCCTCCAGGCACCCAACTTTGATGATGTGCTCACAAGCCTGAGCAGGTATTCCAAACTATCAAACCTCTGGCTGTAACTGTAAAAGTGTAACCTCCTTCAGTGGCACATGAGCTTTCTGGTACACATTATGAGCCAAGCCTGGGTGGAAATAGACCCAAGAAAGGTGGATGCAGTGTGGTGGTGGCCCACACCGGTTGGTGAGTTGTGGAGGATCTGGGTTTGGCTTCATAGTGCTGGCCTGCCTTTGGCCAGTACAGTCACACTGCTACACTGGCTCATGATGAAAAGGGCTGCATTTCAGTGGGATGAGGAGCCTGAGCATGCACTTGCTGTTACCTCTTCTTGGCTATGTGAGACACTAGTGCTGGCATCTCCCAGCGCAGGCAGCAAATTCATCATTGACACAGACTCCAGCAATAAGGGCTTTGGCACCGTCCTTTCACAGTTACAGGACGGAATTGAGAGAGTCATTGCATACTACATATGGTGCTTGAGCAAGACAGAACACAATAAATGCATGATGAGGAGGGAGCTGTTAGCTGTTGTGAGCTATTTTTTTTATTTTCACTATTTTTGCCCTTACCACTATGGAATCTCCTTTATCCTGTGTACTGATCAGGCTTCATTGACTGAGATCATGCAGTTCAGCATGAGGGTCAGGTCATGAAGTGGATCTTGATGCTGCAGGATTACCACTTCACTATCTGACACCTAAGTGGATGCCTATGCAGTAACATTGATGTCCTTTCTTGCTGTGTGAGGAATACTGGTACTGTGTGCACCTCGAGGAGAGAGCAGAGGCAGCTGAGAGGCATGCAAATGCTGCTGATGTCAACCTCAGTAACTCCACACTTGTGAGCAGTGAGCAGCTCCATCACACCCAGTAGGAGGACACATGAGGTCAACTCCAAGTGGGACAAAATCTGAGTTGGGCAGAGATGATGTTGCAATTTCCTGCTGCTAAGGCATTTCATGCTGGCTGGGATAGCCACTAGATGAGCTGTTCTACCATGTGTGGGAGAGGCCGGTGCCTGGGCAGTGTGTGTGGCACAGTGCATGGGCCTGCTGTGGCACTCCAGCATAGGCATGACACTGACCTGGCTGTGGTAGAGATCCTAATAACCAGGCAGACAGATGTGCAGCTGTAAATGCATGGCAAAGAAGGGACTGCAGCAACAGTCATACACTCCACTTCAGTCTCTATGCCTGGCACGCCAATGGAGAGGGTCGCCATGGATAGTGTGGGCTTCTTTCCCACCAACGATGCTAGGAATGATGCTATGTCCTCTTTACCATGGACTATTTACTAAGTGGCATGAGACATACACTTACTAGACCAGAGCGTAAATATGCTGGCCAGGCAGCTTGCTGAGCCTAGCCAGCAGACTGAACTGCTGTGTGGCTTTGGGAATAGGCCAATGAGAGAGCAGAGAAAGGCACAGCAAGGACTCCCAGGATGCCAGGTGGCTAGTTCAGGAGTTCTTCTCCCAGTTGGGAGTTTCAGACATGGCTGAGGTCTGCACTAAGCTGGGAGTCCAGAAAACTGGGACTACACCTCCTAGCTGGCCAGGAAGCTGAAAGGATTGTTGAGGTGTTGTTGCACGAGGGCATGGCCCCAAGAGCAGACTGGGACCACCAGCTTCTGAGGAGGAATGGGCACCCAGCGGCACTTGTACTGGCCAGAGAAGCCACAGCATTAGTGGCATGATCCTGTGCACCTGAGAGACATTGTCCAGGCTGTGTGGGTCACAGGGACAGTTGATCCTTGTCAGGGAGGGTTCTGAGTGAGTGGGCTAATGAAAGAGTGGACAAGAGCATGATTAAAAACTCCCTGGATGCTGTACACCTAATTTTAATGTCAAATGTAATGTTCTTATTGTGGTTTGGTTAATTTGTTTGAATGTGTGTGTTCAATGAGCTGCATTGATTTTTGATTAAATTAGCAATTTTAAAAATGTGTTACCCTCCTTGTGTATGTCTGTCTTTTTAGGCATCTTCACCATCACCACTACCACCACCCACGTCTTGTATTCTCTGATAGATTCAGTTTCCCTTTTCTGCTTGTTTGCTGTCTATGAGTCTTTAAAGACTTGGCCTTGCAATGAAAGAGGTGTTCTTGAGCAGAAATGGCATTCTGTGGTTCTTCTTCCATGCCAACACTAAAATACTATTGATTTCACAGATAACCCATATGTTAGGATAGTTTATAATCTTGTACCTTCAATCCTCAGAGTAACAATGACATTTTCATCGTCGATGCCATTGATCAGCTCACAACGATACTGTCCATCATCCTCAAGTTCTACGCTGATGAGGTGAAGGGAAACGTCCAAAGCATGTGCACGTCTCAGGCTTGCTCTAGGCCCCAAGGTGCCGTACTGTTTATCCTTATGGCCATTCGTGATGAGAACAATATTTTCCACTCCTTGATGAAGGGGTTCGACTTTAGTCCATTTAATTCTGTAGTGAGCTGGTTTGGTCTGTAGGATACATGGCAAGGTTACGTTCTCTCCTCGCCGTGCTGTTATCTCAGCATACACAGGTGGTTCCAGAAGATATTGCAGTTCTTTGTCTTTATCTAGAAAATGGTTTTCAGTATACGCAGTTTTAAAAATGAAACACTTTATATATAGAATGAAAGCATATTATATTATATTCTTACAGTCATCTTGATCATTACCTTTATTGCGGTAGTGGTAAATTGCCTCAGTCCATGTGAGTAAGCTGGCAGTCACAATGAAAGCTTTGCAGTTCATAACTGAACACACCTTTGAATACAGCCTGGCAAAAAGAAAAATATTTACCATTCAAAACTGAATTTTCAAAGTTCTAGCTATAACAGCATAAAGAATGTACGAAAAAAAAGCCACATTGTCCCACATTGTTTCTGGTCTGCACAGTCTGCGCAATTTAGTCTTTTATAATCTGATTTACCTTATAAAGGACTTCATGTTTAGTTCAGTTAAGTGCAACTGGACACCCGGAGGTCCAAATTAGTTTTGGTTTGTGTGCAAAGTGCAGTTTAGTTACAGACCTTTTAACAACATTGGCAGGTCCTTTTAATGCAACAATGTAACAATTCTAAACAAGAAACCTTAACCCTAACCAGAAAATGAGCAGAAGCTTGTGTCTAACCTGTTAACCTCTCATTTTTTAAATTTATTTTCTTTCAAATATGGTCAACTAAGAGGATTCAGCAAGCATTTTCTAAGCTTTGGCAGCTGTGATTGACTTCAAACTCTCAGTATGTCTCTTGCTCTGGACCGATTAATTACTAACATTTTTTTATTCCATCTGCTCCAGATGTTAACGAGTCAAACAGACCCCCCATTGTTCCTTTTCTTATCTCTTATTTTCATCTAAATATGGGAAACAGGAATACACCTGTTATAGACACAAGCAAACTTAAGCAGCAAATGGTTCTCAACCGTCATGTTACTAGAAAAATATATTATTACATACAAAACCCAGTTCCTACCTGCATTACTATTTTACCTCAACCCCACTGTGTTCTTTATAGCTGGTTGAGTTAGCTGAAGTTGCTTCATTGTCTAAAAGCATATTTTTATTAAACGTGGTGTACATAGCTAATTACAACAGGCTGTATTTTGTGGTGGAAGAGGGCTCAGATCTGGAGAACAATTTTGAAAGTCTGGGGTTCCCAGGTGGCATTATACAAAGACCATTGGATGATGGCAGAGTACGCCACTAAACTCTTTTTTCGAATGAAAGATATTAGCACTCTGATGTTTCTTGTGAGCAGAACCCTGAATATAATGGATAGCTAAATCTAACAAATCAACCAGAGGCTACTGTTCAGGTTTGAAATGCATCATAATATGTCATCCTCTTCCATGTACACTTTTAAAAAAGACTTCTCTTAAGTCAGTTGCTTCAAACCAATGCACTGCATCAACCACCACTCAACAGTCGCTTTACAATACAACAGACTAGCATTGTTAAAGTAAATCCTACAGATTACTTTTCACACTTCATTTGAATATTTTTTACTGTTAGTGGAAAAAAAACACACAAAAGATACAAAATCTGAGCCATTATTACTTACCAGCTAAGTAGAGTTGGCCTGTTGTAGTACCTGACGTACTGCTTTATTAGTTTCAGTTAGGGGAATCGTTTTTGTGCATGATGGGCTATGTAGACTATGACATGTTCACTGCAAACGGGACAGTTGCTGTTTTCAGACACAGGAAGCAGAGTGGTCCATCTCTTTTTCTCTCTATGACCTTATACACAATAACCACTTTGTCACCAACATCCCCATCAGATCCCAAAGACAACAGCAGACACACAAACACCAGCAGGATAAAGAGGCTGAGAATAAATGAAATAATGAGATTCCACTGCTTCCTCTGGCCCCTTCTTCATTGTGCTGATTCATCAATAGGTCTCTTTCTGAACCTCAGTAATTAGTATTCATAAAGGCACGCTTGGGTGACAGCTTTGCCTCTCTCTCTCTCTCTCTCTCTCTCTCTCTCTCTTTCTCTCAGCCTCATTGTGCTTTTGCTGGGCTTGCCTTCAGTTTGTCTTCTCCAGCCTTTTCAGATCCTGCCTAAAACATCAGCTTATCCTTTTGATGAATAAGGTGTTGTTGTTTCAGCACAATGATTTAAAGTAATCTGTGATGTTGACTAGAACTCAGGGGTTTACAGGATACCGTCCCTGCACAACATATTAAGAGGTTTTCTGGAGTTGCGGTAGAAGGATACAAGCCAACCTATTCCCACTGTTGATGAGTACACAGCTGAAGTTGGAGGCAAGTGGGGGTAGATGGATTTTCAGTTCAGTTGTTATATTGTTGTGCAATGTCATTTGAAGGGTTGTTGGAAAGCCTCAAATACTATCCACACCTATAGAATTTTAGAATAGCAGGACCGAGCATGCTCCGAACTTGATGAGATATCAGTTTGTTTGCTGAACCTGTCTGGGTTCTTGACAGCACACAATGCTCATAAATCATAACCTGTATTTTTCACTGAAGCATGCATGTGGGAACTGCTTCTGTTATTTTACATTCATCACATGAAACAACTGCCAAAACCAAACTTTGAAGCCACTCCAAAAGTTCATCAATGCTTAAAATGTGTACTCAACTTTCTTTGGAAGTAGTAAATACGAATGGTCCTCATTAAATTCCATTTATTCCCACTGCCATACTAAATCATCTGAGTATTTAACTACAATATATCTCCCCCTGGTGGACATAAGAGGAGTTCTGAGCTAGAAGCAGTACTCTCCCATCATCTCAACGTGGCACTGAATTTGGACAAAGTGAATTGAACCTGTGATTTTATAAAATGTGAAATGATTAAGATTATGCCTTATTTCCCATCAATTAAAATTTTACAGAAAAATGACACATTATAGAACATTCAAACATTACTTTAACCTGGCACCTCCACTTCTCCTAAAAATAACTAGAGATTTTTGGTCTAGATCTTAGAAATGGGGCTAGCTCATGTAGATCAACTGAGCGTACTGAGTCTTGGCACACATGATTGATGTAGTGCAGTAATAATCTGATGCATTGCTTCAGGGTGGAGCCTGCTTCAAGGTGTGGAGTCAGTTGGTCCCATCCTTTTCTGACAAAGATGTTTGATATTTCTAGAAAAATAAAGACTTACCCTAAAGGGTAGTTGCCATGGAGATTAAGTTTAAGTTAATACCTGCTGGCTCTCTCGTGACTAATGCCTATAAATTTTCATGCAATGACAGCAGGAGATTTTCTCATTGATAAACAGATTACAGCAGTGCAGGAGCATATGCACTACATGGATCTGTGATTAGCCAAAAGCCTGCAGAATGCACTAATATTGGTATGCCAATTTGTATTTTTGGGCGTGGCACAAATCATTTTACAAAATGGAACCCTAGGAGGACTCAACTATGGCATTAGTTAACTAGCTTTAAAGAAAAGAGAGGAAAAAAATAATTACCTATGTGGCTGCTTGTCATCATTTGAGACAAACAAATAATGTTCCTGACTGAAAACATTCATGTTTCAACTTTATGGGCACGATAGGGCTATAGAATAAAGCACCTTGACTTATTTCCCTTAGCCAGAGTCTGTGGTGTTATCCTTTCTTGATGATACATCTTATTGACCTTTACAGCATTTGTACACCCATTACAGTGTCAGCGCATTTACATACACACAATAATATGGTCTTTATTGGATTTCTGCATTTATATGGTAATTCAAGTGCTGTGTAAACAACTTACTTTGATTTCTTAGATCAGATTAAGTCTATAATTGGGTTTCTCAATGCACGTATCCGCATACTCTGATTCTCAGTGCATGTATCCGCATACTCTGAGTCTCTGTGCATGTATCTGCTTACTCTGATATAAAGAGTTTGTCTCCTTTCTAGAACTAAAATCTACAATCAGACAAACCATTAGTCCATCTATATCCACAAGTGAGCCCATGTTCTCTGCATCACCACATAGTTATAAAAAAGTTTATTGAATTACAGATTTATTTGATACAATGAATTACTTTGAATCATCCATCTGCTATGACACCTTATTGGCCAGCTTCTTAAAAATGTGTTACATTCAATAGCACCTGGCATACTTCAGAGAGTAAACATCTCACTATTATCGGGTGTTTTTCCTAACTCACAAAAAACTGCATGTGTGAAACCTCTATTAAAACAATCTGGAAGCACCTATGTAAAATAGTTACAGACCCTCTTCAAATCTGTTGATTTGGGAAAATCAATGAGAAAATTATCTTCAAGCAACTTACTGGCCTTAAATAGCTGTCTAGACAAATTTCAATCAGGACTTCATCCTATTCATAGTATTAGGACTGCTTTAATTAATGTAATTAATGACACTTGTTTAAATACAGGGAAGATATCTACCTCTGGGAAGGTATCAGTTTAATTACTGCTTGATCTCAGTGCTGTCTTTGATACCACTGCCCTTAACATTCTTACAGACTTAAGAAATGGGTTGGACTCTCAGGAAAGGTTCTAAAATGGTTCCATTCATATCTACAAGGCAGGAATTACTTTCTCAGGAAAAAAAAAAAAAAAAGTTTCTGAAAGAGTGTGGTGCTCCTTGGGCTTTGATTCTCCTATTATGCACAACTTATGCATGCTTTCGCTTGGCCAAATCTTAGAAATGTTGAGTTATCTTGCCACAACCATGGCTGCAATACTTGGATTTACTTTGCCCTCTCCTCTGGGAAATAGGGTCCCCTCAACTCACTTTGTGCCTCACAGAGATTTTTATATTGCTAACAGCATTGGGAAGCACACACTAGCTGCTTTTTGGACTCAAAAGCACTGAAATCTAAAGAGCTTGTAACCTTGGCCTAATAGCATACATTGATCTCAGTTTTAGCAATCATATCCGATTACTTACTAAATCAGCATTTTATCACCTTAAAAAGAGAGCTCAGAGATTTCCTGACAAAGCCAGACCTTGAGAAACTCATCCATGCTTTTATTTCTAGCAGGGTTGATTATTGTAATTGTGTCCTAACAAGGCTCCTAACACAGATAAAATGCAACTACTCGAGTTCTCACTAGAAGGAAAAGAAGGGAAAATCACTTTCATTCTTAAATCCCAATTTGGCTACAGAATAGACTTTAAGGTATTATTGCTGGTCTTAATGCTGTGGGACCAGAGATCTATCTGATATTCTGAAGCATTAGGAGTCGAGCAAAACTCTCAGATCATTAGAAACTGGCCAGTTAGTCCTGCCTAATGTAAAGACTTGAATGGAGAGCCAGTTTTTAGATATTATGCTACTCCCTTATCTCATGTACTGCACTTTTAACTTTACATTTTCAGCATTACAATGCACTTTTAATTGTTTATTTATTCTGTTTTTCTTTTCATCATTTATCTCTACACTTTACATATTTAAATTTAACTCATCTAGTACTTTAGTGCAGTGGTTGCTCAGTGGTTAAGGTACTTTTCTAGTGATTAGAAGGTTATCAGTTCAATCCCTGCCACTGTTAGGCCCCTGAGCAAAGCCCTTAATTCTCAATTGCCCAAGGGGTGTTTGGTCATAATTGTATGTTGCTTTGGATAAATGTATCAGCTAAATGCTGTAAATGTAATTTTTAACATTATTTAGATCTCTGTTTAAAATTTGTTCTGTTTAAATAAATAGTTTTTAATTAAATTTTTTTGATTGAAATCAATAGTTTTGCTTCTGTGTATAAAAAGTACTAAATAAACTTGCCTCGCTTCTGATTTCTTTCAGATTTCACAAACTGCACATGGGTGTAAATGTACCTGGATAGACAAGCTTTGAGTCTTTGTAATGGGAGGAAGCACAACATGCTCATTCCATGAAAGGATGCTCATTCTAAAGATGTCATCTCGGTCTTCGCACCAAACCAGAAAAACTCTAACGAGGGCAACATTATGCACATGAAACCATAAAAAAGCAAGTTCATACTTGCGAGTAAATTTAGTCCATGCTCCAAAAAGCAGCATCACAATGTTTTAAATTTACATCACCTTCTTCTGAAGAGTTTACTGGAGTGCCTCAAAGCAGAAATCAGGTTACTGCCACACTCATTAGACTATGAGTTTTCCTATCTGTTTACTGAAGTGCATATAAACATATTAATCAGATTACTGAAAAAAATCTGCATTCTTGCATTTATTGGATTATTGAGTGCATGTAATCCCATTGCTGTGATTCTTTTGTTGTTTGTCTCATGTAGCTCACCTGGTAGAGTGGATAGAATATGGTGCAAGTAATACCAAGGTCATGGGAATGATTCCTAGGGAATGTGTGCACTGTCATACTGATAAATATGAATGTCATTCTGGAAATGAGTGTTTGCCAAATTCCATAAATATGAATGAGTAGTGGCCATTTAAGATGAATTAGTGTTTTTGGTTTCACTGAGGAAGCATACCTAAGGTTAGCATACCTATCCTGACAGCACATATCCTCTATAATGCGATGGCACATATGCTGTGAAAAATGAGCTCCTCTTCCACTATGAACAGACTGAACAGGTTTTAGGTGCTAGCAGGGAAATGTGTTCGTAATCTGGGCCCAGTTCTACACCACGCTGCACTGCTCGTGCATGTGTAAGAGAGAGAGACCGTTCTGCCACACTTCTAAATGGCAGGTCATGCTCTTCCTGCTGCTACTAGCACTCAGGTGTGGCAGTCCTAATGGGACACAGAGTTTGGCTCAGGTTCAGGTTCACATCTGCTCTCTCAAATAACACCTTGCAGGTTTTTACTTGCCATGAGATCATCAGAAAATATAATAAAACACTGAGTGACATTAAACTTCGCAGAACTCCTCATGCAAACAGTGCTTTTTAAAAATATTTGAATATTTTATTTTTCAAATATTTGTTTGAAAAGAAACATCTATCTTAAAGGTGACCCTGGCTTTTCTCTATCAGTTAAAATCAGCGAGAATAGTTTCAAGTATGCTACAGTATCTGGTGTTCACAATTTGATGTTGTCCTTTTCTAACTTAAAGAGTATCTCTGCCATTTTATGTGTGGTTGCTTCTCTTTGCCCTCTTTATGTCCTGTATTGGTTAGTGTGGGTGTGTTAATGTTTTCTTTCATGATCCATGGCTGTCATAGTGGCTGTTTAAATAATTGTATGAATCGAAACCTGGAAGTGCTGTCTCAGGGTAGCATATCACCCCCATCAACATCACACATAGCCATTGTCCTTAACTTGTGCTTTTATGTTGGTTTGAACTTCTTGTAATCTATGGCATGCACAACGGTGAAGGATGACTGATAAAATATAATATTACTACACATTTTGGTGGGAACTTTTGTTTTGCTAAAATGGTCTGTCTGAACATATTTATATATAAATATAAAGTGGTTAGTGGTTAATGGTTATTTGAGATCCTAGGATTTAACTTGTGATGAGGCACCACAAAGCTCATGGGTTCTACCAACCGTACTCATTGTACATTATACACACTTTTACATCTTTACAGTCTAAAAACTCACAATAGGTCAGAGTAGGTCACCTGGCCTGTTTCACTCAGCAAACTGCACACACTTGCAACAGTCCTATCCTTAGTCAAATGTCTGGCTTTTTTTTTTTTTTTTGACACTCATGTCAATGTTATCTCTGTACACTTTTTCTGGTTATACTGCAGATAGAGATCTTTTTTTCTCCAACTCTGTTACCACAGGCCTAGTGGTAAGTCTCACATACAAGAATATACACTCTATGAATGGGCAATAGAGCAGAGAATAAGGCACTGAGACAGCATTGGTTATTGGTGAATATCCACTGACAGTCTCTTACACACAGTCTCTGAGGTCTCTGACTGCTGTATTAACCCTGTATCAGTGACACTCTACAAAAGGTTACAACAAAAATAAAACAAAAGTTTCAATATTTTTTTATCCATAGTTTGTTTATTGCTCTTTCTCTCATGATTGATTAAGTTATTGTGCACAAAAAAAAACATTTATAGCACACAGTCTTGTGCTTATCTCATGATCTTAGCTGGCGTCTCTGCCGGTAAGTTCTTTTGCAGGCATGTCCCTGAGCTGATACCACACACAAAAGGCAAACTCACATGTCTCGGCAAACTAGCCGATTGCCTGATTGCCTTATCTGAGGCCCCCAGGAGCCTCTGCAGCGATAACATGCCAGACATGGTGAGCATTTGCATGCATATTCGATACACAGGTATTCATGACTGATTGCGCTTCACAAGAACTGCTGGGTCTTCTGTGAATCTGTAGAACAGGTCAGGAGCTGGAAAGAGTGCATGACATTACATAAAGAAGTGCTTTACTACTTCACCCCACGCCCTCTCTGCTGTTGCGATGGGATAGATAGTGAATGGAAAAAGGGATGGAAGTTAGATTAGATGAAGATTGTCTAGAGATTTAAATTTGTGCATGTGGTTCATGAAGCTTGTGAGTATCACGTGTCTGTGTGCCACAGCTCGGTTTGTCTGATGCCGGCATCTCGCTCGGCCACAGAACCATTCACAGATCCCCTGACTGCATCCCTTTTGTGCATCTAGTCCAATATCTAGAATCCAGGATTTAGAGGCTGGAATGGCTTGAATTTCAACATGACTTGGTGGTGTCTGGACACCCTATTCATGATGGCTCAGTAGAAGGAGTTTTTAGATCCAAACACATTCTTAGGAGCAAGAGGTAAAGTGTCTCACATTTTTAATTTGGCACTTTAGGAAACCACAACAAGCAACGAAGGATTCAAATGACTGAAACTACAATGAATGGCATTCTGGCTTTTTCACCATAAATCTTAATGTAACAGCGGAAACATGTTAATATCAGTGCCCCATAATTCCAACAAACCTGCCCCATAAAATGCTAAACAGCCAACATCTCATGATATAGGTTGTGTTCAAATACCATGAATTTTTGTTAGCCATCTGCACATCATAAATATGCACATATGCATTCCAGGATATAATCATCTGCATGGCTTGAATGCAGTGAAGATGTTATATAGTAAGTACTTTAGTGTTATCAGTGTTATCTCATTTTACAGAGCAGGACCCGCTGTGGGTTAAGAGGTCCAGGTCCACTTTTAACACATTATTAACATCTCCCTGAAATAATGAGCAATACCACATCTTTGTTGTCAGTTGAGTTTCTGAAAAAAAAAGTGTATGGTGAACAATTCAAGTAAATTGAGTAGTTGTGACTAGCAAGTAATATGTCACTAATTAGAAGGTGACTATAAGGCCCAAAATTCTCTTGGTTAGTGGGGAAACATTGCCCTGTTGTGAATGGACAAAGTTTATTGGTATTGCACTTTTGTTTTTTCACCTTCACTAGCAGAAGACAACAAATTGTGTTTTTATGTTTCTACTTAATCGCTTACAGACATTAAGCCTATAAATAAACCATAAATAAACTGATCATATGACATCATAAAGGGCAGTGGTGTGAGGGTCTGTCTGATGAACTGTTGCATGATAGTTACACAATTCATGTCATTCATGTTTCTGTAAACATTAACTCCTGGAAAACTGAACCTGGCATTTGTGAACCTAGCATTCTCAGTCTTAATGTATGGGAATTATTGACACTACCTATACATCCTGTTTACAGATATTAAATTGATGGATATGATTGGCATGTCTCTCAGGGGTTACTGACCCTAGTAAACATCTCTGAGCAATTTCCTTTGAGCACTGAAAAATCTGTCAGTGTGTTAAGGGAGAGCCTTATCCTCAGAATGCTTCATTAAGCCATTTAGCTATTATAAGTAGTAATGACATCCTCTAAAAGCCAGTTTGCCATGTTGACAGATTTAACACTGTGAACACAGCCATGAGAAATAGAGTGAAATGCATATTTGAGGAATAAACCACCTGAATCTAGGCACAGTATTCGCAAACTTGAGTTCTTATTCATTTTGCTTTCTTCATAATTCATTGTTTCTCTGCACAGATACCCATTTTCAGCTTTGACACACGGATAGAGCAGACCAATGGTCTCAGGTATCAATAGCTGAAATTTCTTGGAGCCATAATAGCATTTAAGGAATCCCAGGTGAGGAGGAGCCAGGGAGATAAAGATAAATAGAGGGAGAGGTTTTTATACGCACGACTTGGACATGTTCAAACATGTCTCTACCCTCCTCAGTGTTTTATATTTGATGTTCACAGAATTTTGAAGTTCTCTTATCCAGAGCAACTTCAGTATTTATATTATATTCAGAGTACGTACATCAATACAATGTCAACATTATGTTCGAAAATGTGTTTTTACGATGCTTTCACTGTGTTTTCAATTTATTTTTGTAGTGGCTCCTGTGGAGAAACTTTAGCAACTTGAATTACCCAAATTTTATCTGAATATGACAATCACAAAATATGAAACTGACATAGGCCTAGTAATCTGCTTTCTGTTTAATAAACGTCCTGTAAAATGTTGGCTATTGCTTACAGGTATTCTGCTCTTTATTTTGTAAGCACATGACACACAAGTGTTGAGGTCTGTTGAAATTTCTGTTCAGGTCTACTGAGGTCTCATTCATACATTATGAAGCATGTAAACTACACCAGTATAACATTATAATGCTTCCATCACTCAATTCTAAGTGCAGTGAAAATAATAAACTGGTTGCAATGGTTTTCTTTTTCTTTCCTTTGATATGTCCAATTTGTTGGAATCAATGTATTATCAAGAATGCTTTTATATATTTTTATATATCTGTTATAGCATACTATTTCAGATTCTTCTCTTTGTATGGTGTGGGTCAAAGCTTGCGAGCATTTTAAGGTGAAAGTACAGCTGAAATTACACTACACAAAGTAAGAGCTGTGTACAGTCAACAGATTACGTGGTAGCGGTGTGTCAAGTGGATTTACAGGTAATACATTCATTATATGTATTTGGCACCTCTCACTTATAGTAAAATATTTAAACTTCATATTAGCTTTGTACACATACTTGGAAAGCAGTGCTTAGAACACAACCATTGTAAATTTAACCAAAAATTTTAATCTAGCATGGACACATGACACACAGCCATATGTCATTCCTCTCAAAAATTTGATTTTTTGGTTATATAAAATAATAAAATAATAAATAAAAATTATGTAAACAATTTAACCTGCACAGATCTTTCATTGACGTTTATGAAAATATTTAGTTGTTCACTGAATTGTAGTAGTAAGTGAAGGTGTATTGATCTGTAGCACAATATTGCAGATATTTCTCCCATTATCTGAAGGGCTTCATTAGTTCAGAATGTGGAAATTCCCTGATTTTCAAACCCCTGTGGGACTTATACCTATGATATCTTGATATCTTGACTGTTAAGATCACACCACGGTCTTTCAAATCCTGAAATGGGAATTGGTGCAAAACTGCTTGGATATACGTTAGGATGGCAATATATGTTGACACCATTGTAGCCAGCTCATATATAAATTTAAATGTAAGTTTCAGCATTTATCAGATGTTCTTATCCAGAATGACTTACAAATGTGCTTTGTCATCTACTCATGCAATGTATCCTAGACTCTAACAGTAGGTTATAATCTAGGATACCTGCTGGATATGTGTAGGTTACAGCCAATTATACCGTTGAACTAGAATGTTGCTAAGCACAGGAATCAATGCTGATACCTAGGAGAAATGCAAAATGAGTATAAGTACTAAATCAAAGAATGTTAAGTGCAATACCAAACAACAGTTAATCTCCATGGACTAGAGCTCAGGATAGGAAATCCATGCTCCACTAAGTACTTTACTTCAACTTGTATACACTTTGTATTGAGGATTTACTCAATCTCTGCCTTTTCGTAACATTAATTTTAAGGTTTGGTGAAACCTTTACAAAGCTCCCTGTGACTTTGGGTAGAATGCTATCAACACCCTGTGTTTAATTAATAATTGTTTCAAAACTTGAGCAAAATATTTGGACATAATATTTGATCCCTGATCTGAATATATTGTGATAAGTCAAATGTCGAACAAAAGTTAAGCAGAGTGTTGCCTACTGACTTTGTTTTTAAAGTGTGTAAAAGGTATCTCCTCCAGAAATCTTGATGTCACACACATCATTGTCAGAACATATTGATTACCCAATTTTGTCCTCGGCATGTGGCCTACACAATTCAAAAGGAGAGTGGAACAAAAGCCACTGATATTGGCTGGAGCGCAGCAAGCAGTCATTTATGGTTGGATTTTCCTGTTAATTGGCATGCGTGCACATAGTTTTGCACATCAGACTTTAACTCTGGCCAGAAAAAAAATTAGCAAAATATGATGGAAGATCTTGTTTACCTCCAAATGGCCTGTTAACGCATGATCATGTGCCAATGCTAAAACCCAGGATCAGTACTCTTCAGGTATGACTCTTTGAACGACTCTGTCCCACTCTTGATTTTTATTGTGCTTGAATTGAATACATTTCTATATCAATACTCCTTCAACCTCTAACTTTATCTATGCTCTCTCTTCATAGATGTAATGAAGGATTATTCAATTGTGCATGCTTAAGATTTTCTCTTGCAGCACAAAGATCCATATTAGCAAAATTCCACAGATGGTTTACAATGACTACTCAGTTTAGCAGACTTGTCAACCTCAGGCTTCACAGTAATAGCTCAAGGTTCTGCCAAGAACCATTCATATTCATGAAGGGCTATTACATCTTTCAATTTACTAGTCTGCGCATGGGTATTAACACATGCAGGAAATATTGCGTTTAACTCTATCTCTTCTTTGGCCTGCTTAGCATTAGTACTAACAGGATTCTTTGTCACTTGCAGGACAGGCAAATCTCTTTTTCCCACCAGGTCATTAAAGGTAACACCAGTGACAATGCTGCATAAACACCAACCATAACAGTACTTGTAACTACACCTGAATGTAAATTATTAAAATGTGAAGGAACAGACAAAAACCCTTGAATTAGTCATTCAAAACCACAATGTGTTACCTCAGACAATGGTATGGGCAGCATCCATGTCTCTTAAAATAGTCACTGTGCAAGCTGTTTCTAAGTTCTAAGCAACTTATTTAGGATATGACTGTGTGTTCTTCCTTTTCATAAGTCAACAGTCAGCTATTATTTTACTTTTTTGACAATAAGCCTTTAACTAGGCTTTCAACTTGACTAGCTTCCATCTCTGCCTCAGCTGGACTTCCTTTTCAGCCTGTACAGCATGAACATGTTGTCACTGGAGTTTCAGTTCCAGCTCTTTTAAGCATATCAACAGAGCAGGGTCGGAAGTAAGTGCTATTGGAGTACCAGATACTGCTCTGGTAGAACCAACCATGGTTTCCACCTCTGTTTCTACCACAGGTGTAAGCTCTTCCTTGACACTGCTCACACTACCAAACATATCACAGGCATGCTCTGGCAACACTGCTCTGTCCACTAACTGTTTATTTATGTCAGCCTTCATTTTGACTTACTTTTGAAGTTTAATTCTGGAAAAAATCCACAATTAACCAAAGGTAAGCCTTGCAGCACGAATCCAACTGCTCCGCCGAAGGTGCAGTAGTGAACTTATCTAAGTCAGACATGCTCAACAGCAAAAAGCCTACAAAACCCTACAAATACCACACACACAAACACAAGACAGCACCCCCCCCACACACACACACACACACATACAAAAGAAATCAGCCAAGCAAAAGGTGCAAAGACAACAACAAGCAAACAACATGCAGAGGACAAGCCCTGAATTTATGTTATGGCTCTATCCTAGTGCAGCTAATAGCCCGTATGTCTAGTAACTCAAAGGGCATAACATAAGAAGTTGCCAAAACGCAGACACTCATAGGGTTTAAACCAAGTTTTTGTTTTTTTATGTCAGCATAATCACAATAAACACAATGAAACATAATCCAAGTGGTCTGGAGTGTACTTCAAGGTGGGCTTATGACATAACAACAACATAACAGACAAACTGTCTATGATTTGTCCAAATTAAAATTACTTTCCCTGAAAATAAAGAAAATGAAAATATAATGCTTCGCTAATCAATTGTATAAACAAGAGAAAAGCAAGATCAAAAGCAAACTGCACCCACCCTTACAACTCCCAAACAAATATATATGTTATACATACACAATGAATCTCATTCCCTGGTCTAAGGTCTAAGCACACTTCTATCAGTACTCACTCAAAAGGTCCCCCTAGGAACCAATACAATTAACAGATAACTACTATTGACAAGTCTATAGCAAAGCCCTTAACAATCACTAACTTACAAGGTCCTACGTACAAAACAAGAACCCAGCAGACAGAACGTTACTGTAGTACAAACTCACAAGGCAACCTTGATACCAACAATAGCGGTGATACAACCTACAGACCCCTACAGTGTGGCATATGGGAGACCACGTTATGGCTACAGAGCGTGGCAAACAGAACAAAAAAGTAGGAGCAGAGGAAAAGGACTGGCAGAATGCTGCAACCTTGTCCTCAAAGAAGGTGATGAAATCTTCAGAGATAAGAAGGAAGGGAGGAGATAGGAGTCTATTCAAGAGTCTCCTGTCTGCAGCGACGCTACTGGTCTCCTGCTCACCGAGCTGTGCTGAGCTAAGCCTTCGCTTTTGCTTTCAAATTTGCACCTTAGACTGAGCGCTGTAATTATTGCTGCTCTCAGTAACAATCTCGTGAGGCCACTATCCCATAGCTGTATTAGTGGAATGCTCGCTAGCACTGTGCATTTGATGACCTGTGCATACCTCATATATGTATATGGATAAATCTCGCTTCTGTAACTGCTATAAAATTGCAACTACTACAGACATGTACATCTGTAGGTGTGAGTCATGGCGTGAATGTGTGGTCAGAGCAGACAAGGGGAGGGATGATGGTAGCCACAACTCAAGATTCCAATGAAGAGCAGTATACGTACATCTATTTAGATTCCCAGTGTACTGTGCTCAAGTGCAGCCAAATGGGATGGGGCTTTTAAACACAATTTTTTTCTTTTATACACAATTTTAGATCTCTCTAAATATGTAGTCCTACCCATGCATGTAAACAGTATTTTAACATAAACAATACATTCTAATATAAAACCGTTTATCCATTAATTACATAATTTTCTTCTGTTTTAGTTTCCTTTTCTTTTCCTGGGCTTTCCATATACATTGGAGGAGTCTCCCCTTTCTCCTGGAACAAGGATGGATTCTCCCCTCCTATTAAGAATGGTCCTGATGCACGTGTTTGTACTGTGAATGAGAGATCAAAGTTAAGGCTCTGCAGGACTAGTGCAAGCTCTGGATGCCTTTGGGGAGGTTAGCTCTCAGCTCAGGCACTACAACCCTCGAAGTGGGGTGAATGGGGTTATGGCAAAATAGACAAGCTTTGACTCGCCCACCAGAGCACTACACATCACCAGTTCGTGTGAGATTGTCCTCACCCAACAAGAGACCCATTGAGAAGCCTGTTGAAAGACCTCTGGTTACAGGGGACTCTATTTTGTGACATACTGTACTGTACTGTACTGTACTGTACTGTACATGGATATATTCTATGAGTAAATATAGAGTAAATATAGTCTATGAGTAAATGACAAACCACTTTTGTAAGTCACTCTGAATAAGAGCGTCTGCTAAATGCCGTAAATGTAAATGTAAATGTGACGTGAAATTAGCCAGGCCATTATGGACACCAGCAGCAGTAGTTAGCTCTATACCAGGAGCCAGGGCACCAGACATTGGAGGTAATCTTAAGGTTTTAGACAAGAATAGGTTCTCTAAGATAATTATTCACGTAGGAGCTAACAATATATGCCTTAGTCAGTCAGAGATTGCTAAAAATAATATTGAAGAGGTGTGTCAATTAGCGAAGGCGATGTCCGATGCTATAGTTTGCTCTGGTCCCATCCCAATATGGCATGGCGATATATTATACAGCCGCTCACTGAACTGTTGGATGTCCAAGTGGTGCTCACAAAACAATGTGGGGTTTAGATAATTGGAACACATTTGAGTGCAAACCTGGCCTTTTAGGATGGGATGGTATCTATCCTACTACTGCTCTTCTTTCCTGTAACATAAACTATAGTCTCATGACAGACCTAGTTAATCTATGACAATCCAGAACAGAGGCCAGGCTAAACCAACCATCTGCTGGTCGCTACTTGATGTCAACCAAGGTTCATCATATTGACACTGTGTCTGTTCCCGAGCTAAACAGAAATACAGAAAACAAAGAAAAACATGCCTTAATAATATAATTAGTATTAAAGTAACTGATTTACAGAACACTGCCTGCACCTTTTATCTAAAGCTAGGTTTATTAAATGTTAGATCCCTAACATCTAAAGCACTCATGATAAATGAAATCCTAACAGATCATAGATTTAATGTACTTTGCCAAACATAAACCTGGATCAAGCTACATGAGTACATAGCTTTAAATGAAGCGTGTCTGGTTACAGCTTTATTTACACCGCCCTCCTCTAACTGGCTGTGGAGGCAGCATTGCAGTTATTTATACTGACACATTAGGCATGAACCAGAAAGCTCGTTATGATTTCGAGTCCTTGAAAATTATTTTTACTAGCAAAAATGATGTAGCCAGCAATAAAAAGCCCACCTCTTCCACTAATTGGCATCTACAGACCACCAGGACCCTACTCGGAATTCATTAAGGAATTTGCAGATTTCCTTTCTAATCTAGTCACTCTAGTAGAAAGAGCCATTATTGTTGGTGATTTCAATATTCACTTTAATAGTGCCCAAGACCCATAAGATCAGCATTTAGTTCTATAGTAGAATCAATTGGTTTCACCCAATATATAAGAGAACCCACACACTCTGGTGGACATATGCTTGACTTAGGACTGACATGCAGTGTAGACATAGATAGCATAGTTATCTAACATACTAACTCAATTGGATGCCATCTCAGACCATTCCCTAGTTTCATCTGAACTACGTATGAGCCAAAATATAGTAACCTGAACTTGCTACCTTACCAGATGCACGATCACATCAGATCACCTAGATTTATTGTGAATCTCCCAGACTAGGAATAGGATACTTTCAAACCCCTCAGAACTTGATCAAATAACTGAATGCTTAGAATCAGTATTCCGCTGCACACTCAGTGATGTTGCTCCACTTAAAAATAAAAAATTAGGGACAAAACATTAATTACATTCACAATTTTTAAAACATTTAAAAATAGAATGTAAATGGAACCACACTAAGCTTTTAGTCTTCCAGCTTGCAGGAGAGCCTTCTCAAGTATATAAAAGTACATATTACTGCTTGAACAGATTATCTCTCGACCCTAATAGAAAATAACAAAAACAATCCTAGATTTCTTTTTAGTACAATTGCACATCTAACTAGGAATAAGACTGACTCAAATGCTCAGATTACAACATCACATAGTAGTAATGAGTAATGAGAAAATTAAGCACATTAGAGATAACATTAAGAGCATTAACATGACATCTGGCAAGCAAATCTGGCAGAGTCCATCACTGCACATTATAGTTCTTTAATTTATACACCCTTGTACCTAGACATGCCTAATCTAGTCTCTCTTTCTGTCGAGGCATAACTACCACTGATGTCGTGATGTTACTGAGCCTCAACCTGTCTCAGTTGCCATTGCTACTCCTACCACCCCCTGATATCCCCTGCTGTAACCCACCATACTTCCACCCCAGCCAACTTCTCTCCGTTGCCCTTAATGGATGTTCTCTTGTGGGATGTCATGATGTTACTAAGCGTCTACTCATCTCAGCTGCCATGTCTCCTCCAACCTTCCCCTGATGTCCCTTCCTGTAGCCCACCACACCACCACCCTAGCCAACTACTTTTCCGTTACCCTTAATGGACGTTCTCTTGTGCAATGGGTCTTGGACACATACAGACCTCGGGACAAGATTAGAACCTCTAGAAAGTTGGACTAGTCATTAATTGCTTTTTTTTTTTCTTTGTAAATTAATATTTCACTTTAAATTGTTATTATTATTGTTGTGACCAGTGTCGTCCAGGTCTTTTGGTGCTGTCATGACAAGTCTTCTGATGACACTGACTCTGGAGAATAATTCTATCGGTGAAATTGATTTCTGCCTTGTTTTCACGTTTCTCTATTCCTCTATTCCTATGAAGTGGGCCTATTATGTCCATTGCTATTCTAGTGAAAGGAATGTCCACTCTCGGTAAATTGACTATGGGGGCTCATATTTTTGACTGGTCCTGTTAGCTGACATGCAGGTCAAGCTTTATAGTAATCTATTATGCCTCAATACTGCCTAGCCAGTAGAACCATGGTGGCAGTCCTATTGCAACTATCCTTTGCAGTCCTGCATGTCCTGCTGAAAGGGTGGTGTGTCTCATCTATCCACGGGTGTCCCCCAGAGCTCAGTGCTAGGTCCTCTACTTTTCTCTTAATATACTCACTCTCACTCCATCTGACACTAAGATTTCCAGCTGTATCTCAGCTTGCTTGACTGACATTGCTTCAGAGATGACAGCCCACCACTACAAGCTCAGCCCCAGCAAATTGAGCTTCTGCCATCCTAGGAACTGCCAGTCCTCACCGTGACCTACCAGTTTCTTTCAAGAACTCCTTAGTATCGCTGTCTGAAGCTACTTGTAGCCTGGGCATAACTTTGGACAACCAGCTGACATTCTCATGTTTCAAATCCAACCCAAGAGCTTGTGCAGTCTCTTGTCATCTCAAAGCTAGACTACTGCAACTCAATACTTGCTGGTCTTCCTCTACAGGCCATCAGGCCTCTACAGCTGATCCAGAATGCAGCAGCATGACTAATTTTCAATCTTCCAAGAACGCACATTTCACTCCATTGCTGCGTTCCCTCCATTAACATCTAGTAGCTAACCGCATCAGATATAAAACCCTATTGTTTGCCTACAAAGCCAGAAATGGGACAACCCATTTTTGATGACAATGGTCAAATCCTGACGCATATCTCGAGTACTTCAAACCTCAAGTATGACTTGGCTTGAAACACCATTCTTCAAGTCTCATGGAAGACATGCATTGAGACTATTCTCTGTCATGGCTCCCAGATGGTGGAATTAACTTCTACTGGCTGTCCAGACAGCAAAGTCCCCTGTAGTTTTCAAATGCAGACTGAAGACTTATATATTTGTAAAATATTTAAATGACCAATGATTCTGCACTTATGTTGAGTGACTGAAACTCTAGTACTTATTGTCTGGTATTGTTTGTTATTGGACTTATCATTGTCTGATATAGAGCTTGTGTTTATTTTGCACTTCTATGTATCAGCATATTGGCATATCTATGTATTGATTTCTGAATTTTAGCAATATTGTAGACCTATGGCATCTTAAACTCTAAGCTACAGTACTGGCTACTATACATTTTATGAGTAGATGACAGAACACTTTTGTAAGTCACTGGATAAGAGCATCTGCTAAATGCAGAAAATGTAAATGTCAATGTAGAATCTTGTTTCTTAAGCACTTAGGGACTATTCACTGATCACCCTAGGTTAGAGTTTGGGATAGGGTTGGCGTTTAGGTTAGGTTCACTGTGTCAATGTGTCAGCAGACTCTGTCTTCCCTGACATCCCTGTCTTCCACTAATGGGCCTAGGAACATAGCACAGTGTGAGTTGCTTTTTCCTTGCCTTATGTATTCTATAGACTTGTGACCTGTCTGGCCACAACTGAAACATACCCAGGGTAGTTTAAGACTATGCTGTAGCTGGTTGCTGTACTCTAGTAGGAATGTGTTCTCTGACATGTACTACTGCAGTGTTTGGGACTTTGGCTCTGAGACTAGGACCATTCCCATTGAACTTTCATCCAAACTTACCAGATAGTTTTTTTAGGGGAGGTTGCATTGCCCTATCTGGTAGTTTTCGGAAGCTCTTCAGACAGAGATGTATACTTCTGCTAACTCAGCTTCTTGGCTTGATGAAGTTGGGTTAACTTCTTATATCCAGGTTCTTAGCACTGGATTGATGACCTCCATTAATTGCTCCAGGATGATGATGTCGTTAATTTAATCCTTTGAGCGTTGTTTAGAAATCATTCACTTCTCATTGAGATCTTTGAGTATGGCCTGCAGCTGTTTGGGTTTTTCTCCACATGGTACCACCTTGGAGTGGAACCTGAACCTGTAGGTCTCTCTCATATTTGCATAGGATGAACTCTTTGACTTTTATGTTGTTGCATTGGACTATATATTGGAGGTATCACTTGGGTCAAGGTGCTTGCTCACTGCTGTCAGCTGCTCTCACATGTCATAGCATATGTGGTTGAGGTGTTGTGCTTTGCGCTGTACCTGCTGCCCCTCCCAGTAGTCTTCGCACTTGTCTCTCCTGTTGGACCACATTTTTTAACTGTTCTAACTGATGAACATCTCTACTCTAGCTTCAAGATTTTTCTGTCTGACTTTTCTTCTCTGAATTGTTGAGCAGATATGAAGTCCCAAAACAGTCTATTGAGTTGAGACACTGAATCTAATGAGCAACTAGATGCAGAGAAGTAGCCTTGCATTTAACAGAATCCAAGGCAAATGTAAGTAAACTCAGGTTTAATCAGAACAATCTCTATGAAACAAGATCCAGAGATTGGTTTAGACATGTGGATAACACCTGGGTTAAGATCGAAGACTAAGACACACTAAGTGGACACTTGCATTAAATTTACACAGGGGGATGTCCAAGACAAAATTTTAGACTACACGGTACATATAAAAGATGATAAACATCTATAGGACATCCACCCATATTGATCAGTGATTATTATTAGACTTACACTACCACACAGCCATCCAACCCCTACACCCCCATGTAGCTCAGTGGTTAAGTGGTTGATGTATAATCAGAAGGTTACTGGTTCAAGCCCTACTGCTACCAAGGTGCCACTGTTGGGCCCCTGAGCAAGGCCCTTAACTGTCAATTGCTCAAGTTGTACTCAGTCATAATTGTATGTCACTTTGGATAAAAGTGTCAGGTAAAAGTATCTTTTATAAGATGCCTTTTGTACCATATGTAGTAGAAATCATTAACTGATGAAGCTTGTAATCATATGATATATTTACAATGTATGTTATTAATGTCATATCTGTTGTAAATTTCATGAATGTTTCAATGTTATGAATGTTGTGAATATTTATTCTTTAATGCCATGAGTGACCGAAGACAAATTTCTATACTGTAGACAACAATGTATTATTATTTTCTATTACTCTATACATACAATAAATGTTACAATTCTGGTAGTAGGAATTAACTTTACAGCAAAACAAAAAACATATTAAAAAAAATTCCAGTATAAAATAAAAACATTGAGCAACCAATGACTACTGGTTGTGCAAATGAAATAGATGTAATGCCACTGATGTAGTATACAAAAAGTACCGTTCATTTAAAATAAATATTTAACAAACGTTTAGGGGGTGGAAAAAACCTCACTGTGTATATACGACCAACAGACGCTGTACCTGACAGTCTGTTTGAGGATGAATGCCACTTTTAAAACCTCAAGGTGGACTAGGGTGAGGCATCCACCAATCATCAGATATGACGAGGGGGCGTTACCGGGAACATCGCGCGCGTAACAGCAAAAAGCCAAGCTTTTAAATGCCATTGTCACTAGCCTTTAAAAAGTTTGGAAGGTCTTCACCCTGGTCTGAAGAGCTACCGTGGTGTCATCAACTCAGGTCTTGGTAGGGAGAGCATTTAAGTAACACCATGGCTGGCGCATCCACCAGTATGCGGCTGAGACTGCCCATAGCTTGCATTGCCTTGGAGGTCATCCTCATTATACTGTTCGGAGTCGCTGTGGAATATGACCACGATGTTAGTGGCGAGGCAGGGCACAAAACAAACACGACACACCACGACTACGAGAACGAATTCTACTATCGCTATCCAAGTAAGTGCGACTGAGTGAGAGTAAGCGCCCTTGAGTGAGAGTAACCTGTACTCCCAGAAACACCTAGCTACCGTTAGATGATTTTAGTCAGAAGCATTTCTTTCCGCATTCGTCAGGGCTCAGCGTAGAGTACTTAATTTGATTACCTGCACTTTGTGTAATTATGTAGGTAAAATCGGTGTTGTCTTATGCAGTCCTATACACCTGTCTCCACCTGAAAATCTTCTATTGCTGTGCAGAGCATGCAGTATGTAGGAATTGTCTGGAAAAATGAGTAGAAATTATTCATTTTTAAAACATTCTCACACTCAATCTTCAAACCATGATTTAGTCGGAGTTCATGTACTTTGTAAGTTTCAGCAAATGACAACTATCTAGAACACTATTTTAAACTTCTTTTACTGGAGTATATGTTCTACTCTAATACATGATTTTGACTGATGATTTTGACATGTACAGTGCAGTCAAGTATTAATGAGAATAAGCATAAATGGACCGTTCTAATGGGCTGTTCTAATTATTGCTAAATGTTTGGAATGTTTGAGGATCTCTTGTGAAGAAGGCTTAGCTTCAAACTATTTTGTTTAACAGGAAATCAGCAAAAGTGGGTTAACAAATTACAACGTCTATTAAAGATGAGCCAATAACATTTCACATTGTTTCCTTAACCAACATTATTTAGATTGTTATATAAAATTAAGAGACCATGAACATGGAGTAATACGATCAAATTAATAAACACTCGTATTAAGAGACTTCAGTGCTTCCTATGGTCAAATAGACCAAATGATGAGCACTTAGAGATAGTTAATTTAGGTGTTAATAATTTGTAGATTCCAGGTGATGACAAGAAAAGACACATTGTGTCCCATGAGTGTGCATGATACTGATGAGTTTAATTAAAAGATTACTTATGGTTTATTGACACACCATTTATGACTTGTATAATGTTAACTAGGGCTGTGAAATGTTTGCTAAGTGTTCCTTAATGTAAAGTGTAACCAAATAGCCATTTTCTTGTTGCATTAGTGTACTACAGCTGAACGTCTGTAGATAGTATTATACATGTGGTGTGAAGCACAGTGCCAGAGAGGTTGTTACTCTTATCACTAGTGGTTCTGTCCCTTGGGCTATACCATAATGACTTAACTACTTTCTGTTCATCAGTCCGGTTCCAGACAATTTGCTGAAAACTTTTGTTTTGTAAATCATGTTGGTCAGTTTAGGGTATTGGGTAGTTCTGGTTGTCATTCTTTGATCGTGTCACTGCACGTCTTGCCCAAATCCCTTTCACACATCTGTTCAAATTTGATTGGAATGAGTAATATGTTGTATTTGAGCTTTATTCACTGCGAGTTATACTGTGTATGACTATGTATGTGACAAATAAACCAAACTTGAACTTGAACTATTATTCTGTTGTTTTGCTGTGTGGGGAAAGACGTTCACATCTTTCTGTAGCCTGGCTCTGTCTTACTAAAGCCTGTGGAATCGATGAAAGCTGTGGGCGAATGCTGTGTGAGGTGAAATAGTGTAGGAATGTTCACCTCTGCTAGTCTTCACCTGTAACTTCACACTTGAAGGACAGATATGTGTTTACACACTCATACCTGCATAACACAGGAGCTGGGGGGAAGAGGCTGAGGGCAAAAGCTGAAAGATGATATCTTGTTTTGCTTTGTAGGAGATATATTCTTTTGATTTGGATGCTTTGGATTTTTGTAGGAATGTTATGTATTCCATCCTTAATCATAATTTATAAGATAATGCCTAAAAACAGAAGGGATTATACTGACTAAGCTTTCTGTTTCAAATGATGAATTATGTCTTTAAAATGTTTCCTGGTTTAAGGTTCTGGGTAAAGTTTATGTTGAGTCACAGAAGGTCAAGCCATACAGGGTTTAATTGGTATCTAGCCATTTTAAATTGCTTTTTCGAAACGTTTTTATTTAGTTTTATAATATATTATCATTTTCAGGAGTATGAGAAAAGTGGACATTGTCATGTCCTGTGCATTTATTGTTTTGCAGCATATAATGGTTCACTTTTATAAGACCACCCTTCATCCATTGAGAATACTTTTTTCATTTGTAGTTTTGTTGGTTTATTTTTATATTTTATTTGTTTGTTTGTTTGTGTGTGTGTTTGCAAATTGTGTAAAAATTGTGTATTTCATTAAAACAATATATTATTTCAATGTTTTGTTTTGTTTTTTTGATAATTTTGAATAATGATAATACTTTGTAGCTGACTGCTGTATATTATTGACACCAGTCCTATAAAATAAGGGTCATAAGAATAGTGAATGTCCTCTTAATGGTTGTCAGCAAATTTGATAATTTATCATGTGAAAGTCTTCATATGACACTAAAGCGGTTCTAAGAAAAAGTTTTGGGGTTTTTTTTGCGTGTGTGTGTGTGCGTGTGTGTGTGTGTGCGCGTGTGTGTGTGTGTGCGCGTGTGCGTGTGTGTGCGCGTGTGCGTGTGTGTGCGCGTGTGCGCGCGTGTGTGCGTGTGTGTGCGCGTGTGTGCGCGCGTGTGTGTGCGCGTGTGTGTGCGTGTGTGTGCGTGTGTGTGTGTGTGTGTGTGTGCCTTAGGCTTCCAGGATGTACACGTGATGATCTTCATCGGTTTTGGCTTCCTCATGACGTTCCTGCAGCGCTATGGCTTCAGCAGCGTTGGCTTTAACTTCCTCATCGCCGCGTTCTCCTTGCAGTTGGCAACACTCGTGCAGGGCTTTCTCCATACCATAATGACAGGTGGCAAAATCCACGTCGGAGTGGAGAGGTGAGAGCACTCTCCTTTTCTCGTTCTTTCTCTTTCTCCGCATCAAAAGCGCTGGCTGGGTGACTGCCAGTGACTGTCTCCTGCAGCATGATAAACGCAGACTTCTGCACTGGTTCCGTGCTGATCTCGTTCGGGGCAGTGCTGGGGAAGACCAGCCCTGTACAGATGCTGACCATGGCTGTGTTTGAGGTCATACTGTTCTCCGTGAACGAGTTCATCCTTCTTTCTCTTCTCAACGTGAGTCGGTCCTGATTCTCTCAGCTGATACGGTTATATCTCTATGTGCAGACAGATATGAGTACCTGCAGCTGTAAGGATTTATCAGACAAACATCGTGCTCTCCTCAGACAATCAGACTGTATCTGCAGCATCGCTGGAGCCTTTTTAAAATATGTTAATGAAGTCTATTATCAGCAAAATAACAATTAAGGTAAACTGCAGCAGTGCTTTATGAATCTTGTATGTGGTGATGTCCATAGGCAAAAGATGCTGGTGGCTCCATGACCATCCATACGTTTGGGGCATACTTTGGCCTGATGGTGACCCGTGTACTGTACAGGCCGAACCTGGATAAGAGCAATAAGAAGAATAGCTCTGTGTACCATTCTGACATCTTCGCTATGATCGGTTAGTGAACTGCATTGCTCAGAAACCGGAACACATCCATCCATTATCGAATAACGATCTCAGTAAGTCATCGTCGTCATCATAAATATAAAAACTGAGCTTAACAAAGAATATGACACACAACGGTACTAAGACTTCTAAGACTAAGAACACAGGGCAAATGTTGATATAATGGTGGTAGTACTTCTCATACTAAGAACACGGGGCTGATATAATTATATACATTAGTATGAAAAACTCACAGCTTGAAGTTTATACATGTGTATCTACATGGATCTATGCAGTTTATTCATGGCTTTCACCTGCCTCGCTGAGACAGTAAGGACATGTCTAACTATTTTTGTCGGGGTCTCCTCAGGCACCCTCTACCTGTGGATGTTCTGGCCCAGCTTCAATTCTGCCATCACTCTTCATGGAGACATCCAGCACCGCACTGCCCTAAACACATACTACTCTCTGGCTGCCTGCACCCTCTCCACGTATGCCTTCTCTGCTCTCCTCAACCATGAGGGAAAACTGGACATGGTGAGCACCCCCATGTGGTTAAAATGTTTTAAATCACTTCACGTGTCCTCCTGGCTGTGCCTTTTGTGTGAGTGTCACAGTGATTTGAGATGAAGAATCGTGGTGTCGCTGTGTTTTCTCCTGCAGGCTCTAAGCCTGACCTGCTTGCTTTGCTTTAACACTGTTGGACCACTAATTAGTTCATTGCATTCTATTTGTTTACTCTATTTAGTGTATTGATTCTGTATTAGATTTTTCATAACCTATTGCTGATAGATTGGTTTTGATATTATTTGTAATATTTGCAGCTGAATTAATAAAAAACCTTATGTAAAACTTGAACGCCTGTTGCACTCTAGATCACCTGATCTTGGTGATTTGCAGGTGTCATCTACATAATGTTCTGTGTTGTTCTAAGCCTGGGGATCAGATCTTATCTTGTCGATCCTGCAGGTGCACATTCAGAATGCAGCACTTGCAGGTGGTGTAGCTCTTGGCACTGCTGCAGAAATGATGATCACTCCCTTTGGCTCCATGATTGTGGGATTTTTGGCAGGAGCAATCTCAGTGCTGGGCTATAGGTTTATCACAGTGAGTACTGACTCATGGTGTTGGAACTCTTTTAAGCACCTCTTAAGGAAGGGCACATACTTGGCAAACAAAACACTTTTCAAAGTAAATATTGTTGCAGCTCCTCATAGCTCTGTGTTACTGTCTTTGACAGCCCTTTCTGGAGTCGAAGCTGAAGATCCAAGACACATGTGGTGTGCATAACCTCCACGGAATGCCAGGAATTCTGGGTGCTATTGTTGGGGCCATCACTTCATTGGCAGCAACCAAAGAACATTATGGCAACAGGTGAGAGCTCTTCACTGTCTCATGTGCCCACCATGCTCATTGCACATGCTGCAGAAACCATTAAAACACCAGAGGGTTCTGTGTTATTCCGGCAACTGCCGTTTTCCCTTATCCTCGGAAAGTGCAAGTATTCACTTGTTTTCGTTAGAGATTTGAGACACTGATAAACCCATTCCATCGCAAACATACCTTGGGTAAGTCAGTTGTGCATGTTTTCTGTCAGTTCTTTTGAGCTATAAACAGTAGAGGAAAACATCAAAAACATGGAGACAAATTGTCAGTTATCAGTGAAGTGACACAAAGCACTACTAGTATTTGACCAGGAAACATATAGATGTATTTGCAACATTGCTTGGGACCTGTTATGTATGGGTGGTAGCTGTGCCAACTGCAATCTTCCCTTTGCATGCTAGCCATAGCACATATTCTGTCTGCCACCACTCGCTGTAGAACAAGACAAAATCTTTTTGTGTTTTCTACTAAAATGAACATTTTTCTCATTTATTCAAACAACAAAGCATTTTAACATGCACAAGGGTTAACTGTTTACCTGACAAACATTCACATCATGTGGCTGTTTTTGGTAAATTTATTGATCAAATCCATACGGGTCTTATCTTGTTATGGGGTTTTTTTGTGTGTATGTATGTTTCTTAAAATTGTAAACATGACCTTTGGTATGTGAAAGCCACTATGTAGGTTGCACTTCTTCTTCTTCTTTTTCTTCTTCTTCTTCTTCTTCTTCTTCTTCTTCTTATTATTATTATTATTATTATTATTATTATTATTATTGATAATAATCAACAATAATAATATTGCATATCAACTCTTGCCTTCAGAGACAGACTTACAAGCTGAGCTAAATTTGTAGGTGATTGGTCTGAGATCACACTATCATCCCTTCCCAATGTCTTTAGGTTGACAGCAGTGTTCCCTAAAATCACCTCTGATTTCCCAGCATCCGCTCAGGCTGGCATGCAAGCCATTTCTCTGGTGGTCACTCTGGGCATAGCCCTGATTGGAGGTATCATTGTTGGTATGTATCCAGTATTGTTTCACATTCAGAAACCAATATCTCACAAAGTTAGATATACTATATGTGATTGTAAAATATGTTTAGTAAAATCATTTTGGGGTTAAAATATTCTATAGACATCATCTTTGAATACTACTGAACTGGTGTGATAACTTATTTGAGTAGCTAAAGAACAGTTTGTTGATGACCATATTGATTGTTTTTAAACAGAGCATAGATACTTATCATAATGTGTGTGTTCTCAGGGTTCATTTTGAAGTTGCCTATTTATGGAGCCCCATCAGACTCACAGTGCTTTGAAGATGGAGTCTACTGGGAGGTATATTTGCCTAATGCCTACTGCATAGAATTGTAGTAAAATTTAAGTCAGTCTTTCAGACTTAAAGGAATACTCCAGCGTTAAACCTCAAAAGTAATTTTTTTTTCATCCCTCGAAGTAATTAAATGATTATGGTTGGAGTTTTGTTTGTTTTCTTTATATTTTTTTGTTCAAATGCTTGATTTTAGAGTTATAGATAATGTATGTTTTTCTCTTTTAACAATGGCATGCAACTTTATTTTGATTTAGAAAGGGGCTGTAACAATGTAAGTATAACAATGTAACTGTAACAATGTAAACTTCTGAGCATTTTCGAGTACCTTAGACATAGGCATGCTACATCGATCAGAGCGATCAGAAGCATGATGTACTTCTCCATAAATGTGTGGTCATTTCAGGTGCCAGGAGAACCCGAGGACTGTCAAGAGCTGGCTGCAGTGAAATCAGGAGAAGAGTCAGAGAAGCTCAATTAATATACATGTCTGAGTTTTGTGAGCATGTATGAATGTGTGCACATGTGGGTATCAGTGTATGTGTACCAATTTACCTGCTTTTATACACAGAGTATACACTCAAAAGTGAGTATAAGTGCCACGTGATCTGTGGTCAATTCTAGAGGTATGAATGTTGTGCTATTCAATACAATGTGTACACATGTGGTGCGTTGTTTGTTCATTCGTTTAGATGGAATACTTCTTATAGGAAAAAGTTCACCTCTAGGTCAGAGCCTGTTCATATGTTAAAACTATTTAGCATTTAGTTTATGAGCAATATCTTTTTTATTTCTTTTTTTTTTCATATCTTTATGGGGAGGTTTCAGATTGTGTTTAAAGCACTGCACTGGAGCAACGGACTTTTGAGGGAGGGCAGGACTATGGCTGCCAGAACGTAGCAATATGCAGACTACATTTAACATTCTCTACGTAGTGATTTTCAAGCCAGTTTCTGTGAACCTGCCTTGTGATTATGAAATTAGCTCACTATCTATGCAACCACCAGATGGCGGTACAGCGCTACTTGACTCCACTACAATAATTCCTAAATATGCATAGGTTTTCCAAAGAAAAATTGTGATTTAGAATTTACATTGAGTAAGGACCATTTATATCATTTTGAGAACTATAAGACAGACCTAT
>NC_137510.1:20570000-20642500 GCF_041902795.1 Electrophorus electricus
AAGATGCCAAGCATTTTATTTGTGCCAGTTCCACTGAGGCCTCATTAGCCTGGGCCTTTGTGCCTTTCTGCTCGCTCTCATGTGCAGAAGCGTCCATCTTAACAGCCCTAAAAGGAGCATCAGGCCCTCTGTTAGGGGCATCAGTATGGATCACTATGGGACAGACAGCATTGGGAAGTCATGTCACGACTGTTGCTTAGTGTAGACACTTTAATGCAATTCAGTTTTTTTATATGGCGTTTTTTTACAATAGACATTGTGACAAAGCGGCTTTACAGAATTCCTGCTCCAGAAGCCTGATCCTCAAAGAAAGTGGTAACTGTTGCAAAGAAGAGCATGAGGAAGAAACCTTGAGAGGAGCCAAGACACTAAAAGGCAACACAAACCCCTCTGGGTGGCAATGTCAGAGCCCTTGGTTGTTTAGATATGAAGTATAAAATAAAGTTTAGTGGTGGGATTCCAACAACTGAATCATAATTGACTGCTTCAAACATCATGCAGGTTGTTAATAACAATGAATACTTAGTGTGATTTTTTTTGCTCAGACCAACACAGCAAATGTATAATGTAAGATAGTACACAATTAACTCCAAAATGGGTTTGGGGTAAATCTTTCCCATCTTTCATCTTTGAAGATTCATTTTTAATATCAATATTGGGGTGCCATTTAATAAGTGAAAACATATGCAACCATTTTATAAATGAAGGTTATAGATCTGTTAGTCTGTATCCTATTTTCCTGATAGAAATTCAGGACATTCAATCTATCTGACTTTAATATAAAGATACGTTTTTGCTTTAAGTATCTCTGCATGTTGTGGCAAGTGAAAATCAACCCTGGGAGATTACCCAGCCCTAAGCCTTGGTGAGAAAAGGTATAGGCTAGTCTTCTCAGAGAGTCCATAGGGGGTGTGCAGGGTATTGAGGGGCAGGACTGACCTGGCAGGGGGGGCAGATAGAGGGCAGGTGGGGAGTGAACTACCACTGATCTAATGACGCCCCAAACTTCAGAGCGTGGCCCGAAAAAACGCAGCACCAATTAACTCCAAGGGTGGGGACAGTTGATGGACAAGTCTATTATTAGCATCTGAGAAATACTGCAGGGAATGAAAGAAACCAAAGGAAGAAAGTCCAGGCAGTCGATGTTCAATGAGAAGTGAATGCGCAGAATATGCTTCATTGCCTCAATTGTGTCCCTTAGCACTTTCTGCTCAAAAACCACAAATTGCTAAAATGAAGCACAAATGATGTAATTTAGGGGCACTAGAGAACAAAGAGTTGTTAATATATCCATGTAGATTTTGGGAGCTGGGAGAAGTAGCCAAAGACATCAGAGAAGAAATCATTCTATGTATTCCTGTTTGGGGTTATGTTAAATGCAGCAGATTTGCCATGGTTCTGTATGAGGGTTAAATGTTCAAAAATGGTAATGTGGTTTCCATAGATTAGTTAAATTAGTTTCAGAGATGTATGAAACTTTCATAACTACAATTCCTTAGGTAATGCACGCAAATCCACAGAATCCAATCTTTTTTTTTTTTTCCTTTCTGAAACTTAGCTCTCCTAACAAAAAAATGACCTAAACCAAATCATGAAAGTGTTCATTTTTATTTTGACACAAGTGAAAGATTATATGAACTGCTATGGACCTGTTGCTGAGCCTACTCAACCATATGTTAGTGGTGAGTTTCCTGGCCTCTGAACCAAGACTAATTGAAGGCTTGACCTTGTTAGGCAATGACAAGCAGGTCACAAAGATATTGGTGTGTACTGAGGGAGGAGTCTGCCCTGAGGGTGGACCCCAGGGGACCCTCCAAAATGTTTAATGCCCACCTTATGACCAATTATGGCCAGGTCCTTTCCCATTGAACTTAAAAGCATCTTTCATAGATTTACCCCCAATAACTGCTGCTGGACGGCATTTACAGAAGTCTTTCAGTTCATGAATTTACATGATTTACAATCATGTTAAAATAATTGACTTAAGACTGTATGCTCTTGCATTTTGCATCTTATAAATAGAGGATGGGTGTTTTCCATGTTGCTTATGTAAACACATAACCAATACTAAACAAACATGTAAATTATCTTCTTCTTGTCTAATCAGCAACATTAACAAAGCCATTTTTCACTGCTTTTAAATCAAAAGTCGTATTAAACGTTGCATCACTCTTTTTCCAAGTCTAATGTAGAGGCCTTCTAAAACCATGAGGTCAAACTGCAAAAATGTGTTACGTTAGAAGATAACCTGTAAGAAGTGACATAACATTCTTATGATAGTAACATTAAGAACATGTTAGAGATAACCTAGAGCCGCTGGGCCTGCTAATCCCTAAGACTGCTATTCAGGCCTGCGGTGCATCCCAGGTGCCAACTGGCTGCTTGGAATTTATTCATGAGAAGAAGCTGAGAAACAACAAAATACCAGTGGCAGCTGTTTGTTTACAGTTTCCCACGACTCCATGCCAATTACCTATCGTCACTCCACCAGTGGCTTGTCGTCTCTCATTAGCTACCCCTCAGTAGACAAGAGCTTCGGTAAAACGGCATACAAGGCGAGCCTACAGCCGTAAGCGTCCCTTAATATTCCAGGAAAGAATTCCAGCATCCACTGCCTCTTCACTGAGCCAAGCTAGAGCGACTCCATGCAACATTTGGCAAGTTATAACAAATGACTGCTCGTACGCTGGCAATAATTGATTATTTTCATCGAGGCTAAATATTTCAATGCTAGTTTGTATGGCATTCCAATTTGCTACATTTAACCAAAAAGTATCCCGTTTGGCTGGTCGTGTATGAGACGGCATTTCAGAGCATCACGTTTTTATTTCAGGCAAAATATTTTAAATGTTTACAAGAACTTTTGTTAGAATAAACTATTTAATTTTAAAAAGAAAGTGGTTTTCTACAAAAAAAATAAAATATCTATTTTACATCATATATGGATGTTTTTTTTTCTTTTGTTAATTTAACAGTAGCCTAACATTTACGTTTTCAAGAACTTTAAGCTTTAAAGACGTTGCTACTCAAATTGCTCAAACAAAAAGACTAAAATATACATTAGTCCAGTAAGATAAAAACGAAACCTTAAGAAAATCACTTAAAAACAACAGTATCGCAATTAAACTCTTTATATGATACTCTTTTTTTCATGATAGTTGTAGAATGGAAAAGTTTAAATCAGCTAAATCAGAGTCACTGAATCTTCTGGACATTCCTGACATAATATCAGACGTTTTTGGAAGCTTTAATATAGAGTAATTGTGGTAAAGAGCCTGTAACTAAGGGTGTTGAATTCCAGCCCATGTTTTGTACACCAAGAAATACGATCAGACTAGACTCGGTTAACGCGATATGCCAAGTACCCTTTCTTTACCACTTCAGGGTTGTATTTATTAACAAGGTTGTTATTTATTTCGTTTAATCATATTCCTATAAGCCTTCTTTAATTATTAGGGTAATTACAGACACGCTCAAACGTGGTCATGTTGTAGTAATTTGGGAAGCTTGAATCTATTAATTAAAAAATAAAGGATTAATAAAAGGGTTATTTTGTGAAACTGGGCTGTTGGACATACCAACCTCCCTAGAAGGTTTTAACTTCTTAATCTACAAATAATTCGTAAACCCATAAAAGGAAACAATTAACTATCGTGTAGGATGTCGATCTAAACATTAAAATAAGTTAATTAAAGCTGTAAGTTTCTGTGCTATTATTGTTTGAGTTTTAATTGTGATTTTAGAGATCAGTGTTTCCGCTTGTATTCTTCAATTCTACAATAGAGGTGACATTCCTGGTTTGTGATTGGTTGGCACAAATATGAGCGAAACTGTGCAGTATGATCTCGCTATTCTTTTGTTTCCCGCCCCCGGCTTGCGAGTACGGGTTCCCGTGTGGGGGCAAACGAAACCCGGTGTCTTTTATGAAAGGAAAAACTATGTGAGTCTGTAGGTCTAGCACAAGAGATCCTGTTTGTTGTTCGCCGCGGATGACGTCACCGCCTGGCTTTAATTAATGGCCAGTCTGCTCGCCGTCCTCGCACGGCCCTAATGGATTTACATGTTCTTTCCAAACGACTGCTCTACCTTCACCACATAAAGATACTACTTCTTAATTCGCGGCACAGGCTCCGATAATAGTATATTGCAGAGGTGCCTCATAACCTCAACGCAAAATCTGCAGTCTAATGAAGTAGTCATCTTGTTTGTAATTAGCTTCACCTTAAAAAAATAATTACATTTAGCCTGTTGGGTTTTTATATTAGCATCCACCGTCCGTGGGCGACACTGTCTACTGACACTGGAAGCATATTGTAATGACAAACGCAAATTAGACCATTAAATAATTTTCATTTTGCATTGGTGCGTGCGCGTGTGTGGGCTGACGTGCGGTTGTATTATTTTGTTGTGTTGCGTGTTCTCTCTCTACCCCTGTATTCTGTGACTGTTTTAATATTTTCATATGAGGAATGACATATGTGCATGGTAGGCTATTTATCATACTAGAGACTATCAACGCCACAAAACAGCCCAGTATATTAGTTCTGGTGTCCTAAAGTGGCGCTGCATTTGAGTAGCAATGTGTGCAGTAATGGTATCTGGAAACTCAGCAACGGAAAAGCAGCAACATCTCCAAAGCTGTCATTTTCACTCTCATTAACATTCCAAGTAGTTATGAGAAAATTGATTTTCTGGCTTGTCTCAGTCATTCTTCAATATGCATGAAAGGTTGTACATTGATGAAACCTATAAAAAATCAATGTAGTGTAGGTCCATTTCAACACAGCGGCCATGCTGATGCCAGAAGTATAAGGAAAGGTGGTTGAAATTTAGGGGGCCCTCAAAATGTCTGGATTCTTCCACTTTGTTGAAATCAATTATTATTTCCTAATCAATAATGCATAATACACATAATGTTCAACACAGCACTGCAATTAATATTATGTGCAATCAAGAATAGTATTTAAGATTGATTAAACTGTGGAAATGACTTTAACATCTTTTCAGGCCAAATAACTAGCTATAGAGAACTAGAAACTAGCTATAACTGTTTAAAAAATCTGTTTGGGCTCTGAAAGCAACAGCATCATCCTTGTCCATGTGAATCTGCCAGCTCGAAGAGATGAAATTAATACTGAACCACAAGCTCAGAGGAGAAGTGCGCTGTATTTCAAAGACCTTTTTGACACACTGCAGTTGGGAAATTTAAAACAGGCGGTCATGTATGAAATCCACAACCCGGTTTTTACAATCACAATGGTAAATAAATCAGTTGTTTTAAGAAGAGAAGCTGCAACACAGCAAAAAGGACATTGATATAATGCCCGTGTTACTTTCTTAAACACCTTTTGTGATGTTTTGTGCCCTTAACAGTGAATTTTATGTTCATAGTTTTGTCAATCTTATAATTTCAAAACTGTTTTTGAAGTGGGAAATTTGAAATCTTGATTTTTGCGTCCGTTCCAAAAATTATAAGACAGGTAGAGACAGCGTTGTTATCAGTGTGAAATCTAACAGACTAGGAGTGTGTCTTGACCATGATGGCTCCTTTAATCTAGGCACGATTGAGGCTTAAGTTAATTACTGCATGCATAAGACTGTGGTGGCTGATCATGTGACATGATAAAGGCTCATCCTAAATGCTAATAAATAGAACATTCACATGTACTTTATCATTCTGCAAATAACATGTAAATAAGACTTTTTAAACATTCTATTTGATCATGATAATCCAGGGATGTGGCTATGATTGTGAGCTAGAAAGGTCAGTCTACTGCTCTTCATACTAAGACTGGCTCTGCTGACTATACTGAACATGTGCTCTCACACACAGACAGCTCAGATTTAGAGTAGAACACCAGTTCAATCAGAGACACCCAAAACTTCCTGCTCATCAAACTGTGGGTGCATTAGTGCGTACATTAGCATGAGAAAGCCACCCATCCAAGCACACTTATTTGACCTCTGACCCCCACTCTTTGTCACTCGGCGACAGAAAATTGCTGTGAAGGCGATGGCGGGTCCCATATCCTCAGCTTGTCTGTAGTTTACCCTGTACTGTGTGTGTGTGTGTGTGTGTGTGTGTGCGTGTGTGCGTGTGTGTGTGTGCGCGTGTGCTTGTACATGTGCGCATGCACATACATGTCTATAGCTAGAGGAGGGGTGGTGAGACAGTCAATTCCCAGATCCCCCACTCCAGAAACACGCACACACATTCACACAGGAAGACACACTCCCACACTCTATCCCAGACAGTCTGGAGGACCTCATCTCATTTGCCTTTCTTTAGCTCTCTGGTCTGTCTGCATCGCGTTTCATGACTGCACTTTAATTAAGAGCTCCTAACCCCTAAAAGTGGCCCACAGGTCTCACTCCTGTCTGTGTCTGGGCTCTCACACGACTAATCCTGAAGCCATATGTGATACATTAGATTTCCCAATTGTGACCAGTTTCTGACAGTACTAGATCCGAATGGCTTCCAGGATGGCTTTCTCCCTGACCACTGCACAGAGAGAAGCATGGTTTGACAGATGTGACCATATGCTAATTGAATGTCGTGTGTCGAGATTATAACCCAGATAAATTTACCCAGAGGTACTTTATTTGTGGAATAGACTAATATAAGTATGCTTCTTCTTGTGCCTGACCAGACTCTGTCATTCTCTGAAGTTGAACTATCTGGCATTATGTATTATATTTAAGGTTGTGCTGTGATCTTCTGATCTATAATCAAGTACTGAGGAGTTTGTTTGCACATTTTTCATAATTTCTTTTTTATTTGTCAGGAAAACTGTACCATATTCAGTTGCTGTCTGACAGAATAGTTACACTGAATTGCAACTGAATAATGGAATCTTGTAAAGGGCTCTGCGACTAGTTGATGATCTCGATCAGGTGTGCTACTGCAGAGGAAACATTAAAGTTTGCAGGGCTTAGTAACACTGCAGCATTGGGAGGTACCATTGATTTTACCTATTTGCTCAAAGCGACATACATATATTTTAGAGGTAACAGCTACTACAGTGACGTGGCTGTAGTCCAAATCCCCCACATACATTTCAAAATCCAGAGTGGTCTATTCTCCTTTTCTTCTGGGGTGTGAGGATGTGGGAGGGAATGAGGTGCTCTCAGCAGGCCTGGACGTGGTGGCTTCTAGCAGGGAGAGGTCAGGTGCTACATTGCATCACGCTGCGTTCGTGTTGAGAGTCTTGTCAGTAACCACCTCTGATTGGGTGTTGTTCTTGACTTGATTGACAGCTGAAGGGTAAATTCAGGTCCCTGCTCTTTATTCTGCCCCCACAGGACGAGGGACCCTGAAAGGTCAAGTGACCAGCCGCTCTGCAACACATACAACTGAGATCAAGTGTCATATGATTTGGTTTTGTGCCATATGATTTGGCTTTGTGCAATTGCTGTGCAATGATTATTATTTAGTCTGTTGCATAACTTGTCAATCAGTGTCAGGGTCAGGCATTTATGAGTATGCTGATACTAGTTCATTTTATATGTTGCATATATATACAATTTAAGGATGTCAGATCTATGTAGTTTTAATGCAGAGTCTCTATCTGAAATAATTCTTAGTTCACACTAACACACTGTATATGGCTATACAATTAGACCATATTCATATTGTTTTAATATTAATTATTACCTGTATTGCTATAATATTTTTGTAGAAATCATTGAATGTAGACATGATGTGTGTGTGTGTGTGTGTGTGTGTGTCTGTGTGTATGTAAGTGTTGCTAGTTGCTGCAGACCTCTCTCCTGTCTGAGTCGGTGCCATCACAGTTGCCAAGGCAACCAGAAGGCAGCATGAAAGCTGGAATACGAGAGGCAGTGATGGAGAGGCGCAGCCTGGCACAGGGCCCAATCCCAGCAGCAGCACACCACCACCCAGTGTTTGCCTCCATTTCTCTGAGTGTGAGTCTGTGTTTGTGTGTGCCTCTGTGTGTGATTGCATGTGTCTTTTACTGTATAGGCACATCACAGTAAAGATGTCTGCCTAACCTTCATCTAAAGAGGAAGAATCATTCAGAAAAAATGGCCTCTGGTAAGATGGAGCCTCTGACACAACATACAAATGATGTAAGCAGAAGTACATCTTACAAAACCTTTTACATCCCATACACAAACATCCTTCCACCCAGAACAATTTATTAAGTTAAATTAAGATGATAATTAATTATTTTTTTAGTCTTTATATTTTAACTATTTTCTAATTTTGTAATTGATCTCTTTTGCTCCCTTTTGAAATATATCAATATATCCAAGTAAAATAAATTGATAGTGATGCACTATATAAACCAATAACAGATATAAAATGCAGCTTCATTTATTTGGTGTTATTGGCCTCTTCTTCTGAGGTTTTAAAGGCCATATGAACAACTATCATAGATTACTGTTGGACACATTTAAGAAACAAGTCATAAAAGGAAGTTGAAAACTTCCTCACATGCACGGATGCACACCTCAGGTCCCTGTACATTAGTGCTGAGTGCAGTTAATGAGCTGACTGTGCAGTACTCTCTCCTCCTCCACAAAGCAAAGGTGGATGTGAATGGAGTTCCGTTTTGGGAAGAGTGAGGGCATGCGTGGGTGTGTCTGAGTCTGCGTGTGTCTGTGTGTGTGTGCGTGTGCGTGTGTGTGTGTGTGTGTGTGTGTGTGAGTCTTCTTTTACATGCCAGACAGTAACAATGGCCTTGAACTTGAACTCCCTTAGGTGCCCTTGACCTTAGGACTGTCCCTCATGTGCCCTGCCCCCTACACATCTCCCCAAGTGGCCATTGTTGAGCTGTCGGCGTTAACTCTTTATGCCCTCCACGTGGTCTCCTCACTCAGCAGCACAGTCCTCGCCTTTCACACCGCTGTGGCGGGCCACACCAACCCTGTCTGCATGTGAACACCCCACGGCAACCCTGTCTGCATGTGGACGCCCCACAGGACTTTGTTTGTTTCACATAATGCGAACTTACAGAGTGAATGCCATTCCCACACCCTCCATCTTAGGTTTCCTGCTCTTTTGTTTTTCTGCAGTGACTTTTGTCCCCATACACTGATTGGGGGGGGAGGTCCAAGCAGACAGTGACTCTTCTCACAGTTGGAGTGCTGATATCATTATGCGATTCATAAGATTATAATGGGTATGGAGGTTGAATGGGAACCTAAATTTGATAACACAACACTTTTATTCTTTGTTAGCAAACATTTATTTTTTTCTCTCCAAATGGGTTTGTAGCTAATTAGATACCTGTGTAGGTGTTCAAAGAAAACAAGCATTCCAGTTTCCCTGTGTGTTGGAAATGAATATCAGGAGCACAAGGGATGCAACAGCAAACCGATTAACTTAACACTAGGCCATACTGCTGTGTCATCCTTCATGCTGCGAGAAGAAGAAATGTTTCTCTATTCTTATGCACAGGCTGCGATCACGTACGATAATTCACTAGGCAACATGCACAGCTTACCATATCCAAAATCTGGTTGCATATATGAAACAATTTATTTGAATGCATGTTTTTTGCTACTGTGTTTTTGTTCAGAGAAAATTTACCTTCTGGCCCGACAGGTCTGTCAGAAAGGCGGGGTGTGAAATCTGCTCTGGATGATGCTTGGCATCGTCTTCCATTCGCCATCTTCTGCTTGAGTCTTCCGCCAGATCCTAAGGCAGAGCCTAAGCCCAGAGAGGGCAAATAATTACTGTAAATAGTCATTGTGGATATACCCAGTCATTCTGGATATGCTCCGTGATACGGAATGGGACGTGAACAAAGCTGATGGATTGAATTAGGTTCTTTAGTCAAGGGATGTGCACACAATGAAGTGAAAGAGAATGGCAGGAGAGGGCTAGGTCAGTGTGAGTGATGGATGATTGCTGTCTTTAGAAGGGGCTACTGTCTGGAAATGTTTCTCAGATCCTCTGGCTGCTGATGGCCTGCCAGACAAACGCAGTGGCACTCCATGTAATGGAATCAAGCACTTGAGTAACAATGAGAGCACACATTTATACACTAAATTCTCTCTCACACACACATTCGCACTCGCTCTCATTTTTACACAATCATTCATTTGTCAAATCAGTTACTCCCTTTGCAAATGAATAAAACTGCCATTACATCCATGGGTTGTTTTTAGTGCGTTTATGTACTTAATCCATGAGCCTGTACACTTTTCATTTTCAATATAATATTATTGTGTCAATATTGTTTCAGCAGTACAAGAAAATTCACCCTAATTAATGTCCTTAGTGGAAACACAAAATTTATCTCAAGTAAAACAATGCCACTGTTGTTCAGGTCAAAAACCAAATACCACAAAGTGGTATTAGTAGCACTGTGCATCTATTTTGTAATACCAGTTTCAATCCATTCCAGATTGGCCTCCTGGTAATACAGCATTACCAGGCTATGCGATGTTTTATCATGGCCCAAGCCTTGCTTCCTTCCCCAGCTATTTTCCTCACCACTCCTTCAGTTCGTCATCTTAATGGTTAAGGAAGCCATCGTCCCTACCAACAGCAGGTGATAACCACTGTATTAACAATTGAGGGCTTATTCAGAAATTAAAAGAGCAAATGAACTGCTCACACTTGGCACAGGCTCCTTCTTGGCCCACGGATGCTCTCTCGGTGTCCTGGCAACCGGTAAACAAGGGGACAGAGAGCGAGCTTCCCTCCACAGTTCACATAATGGACTCCTGATCGGTGGTGCTTTAGCATGCTAATCATACTGAGAGAGAGGCGCATACAACGCACAGGCGTCCCACAGCACCTCAACAAACACACTCCAGCGGGACTGGGACTCTGCCAGGCAGAGATAACCCACATCTATCAGCGCATTTACATTTTAGACATGTGAAAATGGCCATTGCCCTGTGTGCTCCTGGACATGCAAGCTGAATTTTCAGCTCTGAGTGAAAAACAACAAAACACACAAACAAAATGAAACAGACAGGCAAAAAGGGCCGTTTAACTTGGCTTCATATGAAGTGCAAGGTTCTGCGTAATGTACAAGTTATTTAGGTGAAGTACACAACTGTGGAGTGAGAAGCAGTAAAGGAAGGAGCTATGACAGACACACAATACACTGCGCCATTTCGCTATAGCTTGTCAGGTGTGCTTCATATGTGCCGCGGGACAGCTATGTTGTCTGTTTGAAACCACTGCTGCTAGTCAAATGTCTCTTTGGCCCCACAGGTGAACCAGCCTTGGGTGAAGCATGCAGCGGTCGTGTCTAATCCCGTTTTTGCAACTTCTGTTGCTTTGTGGTATGGCAACCAAAGGTGTTCAGTATCCGCGTCGTGACGCCCTGTGTTAGAAGATGCAGCCCATTTCCTGGCTTGCTGACACCACAGCCTTTCAGGTGATGGGTATCTAAGAGCAGCCAAGAAACTCAAGCAGAGGGAAAATGTTCCCCAGCCATGCCACTTTACAGAGCTGGAGCTCTTCTGCGATAATCACACCGAGAAAGACTGGAGCAAAACAGAAACTTCACAGCTCACTGTACCTCAGATGCTTGTAGAGTCTGTGTGCCATTGTGTACACCGGGCTTAAACTTATAGGGCCCCATTAGAGGGACGATTTGTTCAGTGTGTGGGACGCAGGCGTTACACTGCAGATACAGGAGAGCAGCAGTTTGGTTCCAGCTACATGGGTAGTGCAAGATTTGCTTTGGATAATAGTTTACACAGCGTCTCAGCCGTCACCACCCTTGGCGTTTGGCTATGTGTGTATAGAAACTGGGAAGACCAAGCAATAGACCTTTAGATTATTTTAGTCAAAAATAATTATTAAAGCTTGTCCCAAGTTTATTCATATTTGTGAACATATGAATTATATTCGTATTATATGTGCAATAAGCCACATTTTTAACTACACTTGAGACCCAGACTATGTTTGGTGTAATGAATGCTTCTGTACCTAACATACATTTTTGCTTCATTTTTTGTAGATAAAATTAAATAAATAAATAAATAAAGACCGTTTCTGATGTTTACAGTGTAAATGTTTTATTAATATCCATAGCAGGACAAAATAGTTCAAAGGCACAAATGGCATATGCGGTGGCCTAGAAGATAGAGTTAATTCCATTAGTCTTAATAATCAGGAAACTAGCCCACACTTCACAAACACACAGCAGCAAGTTTCCAAATGGTGTAATGGCGGTGGCCTAGAAGATAGAGTTAATTCCATTAGTCTTAATAATCAGGAAACTAGCCCACACTTCACAAACACACAGCAGCAAGTTTCCAAATGGTGCGTCTGCTCAAAAAATATTTATACAACACATGATTCACAAAAATTGCATAGCAAATGACATTGACTCATAGCGCACACATTTCTTCTATATAAAACAATAAAATTAAAAGACATGCACATTCTATAGATTCATTTAAATTCTGATTGCATTCAAAATAGGTTCAAACACAACAGTGTCTGTGACTGACCTACAAAAAGTAGGTCTTAAAAATTGATTGCACAATTCACATAAAAATAAAATGTTAAGAAATTTGCATAGACAATTAGAATATATATTTGCCTCTGCCCAAGCTTGATTATTAAATTAAGTACTGAAAAAAAAAACCAGGTATCTGAATAGAAATCACAGAATAGACATAAAAATGTAATTAATTTTTGAATGTTATTCTCAATGAAATAATAAAATAAACTATCGATGTAGTGACCAGTCATTCACTTTCATCACGTAGCTCATACTCAGCTAGCAATGGCTGCAGCCATAGTGAACAGAATCCAGAAACCAAAGAACAGTGGGCTCTTCTGAATGTTTACTGTATCTTTAAGTAGCTAAAGACCAGATCAAATATTTCCCTCCCTCAAAGATTAGTAAATAGTCAATTCTTGAGCTTTTAACTGCTGAGGACTGACTCTACACAGCTCATTACTGATTGCAAGTCCACCGCAACTGCATAGAAAATAAAGACAACAGCTCTCTCTACATTGGGTGTGTAAATATAAACACACAGAGCTGTTCAATCACAGTGCAGTATCCTTCTCTGCTGCCGTGGGTCTCACATTCACACACTCAGCCCATTATCTGTAAATCATCAGTACCGGAGAACACAGCTTGTGGAAATCATTTAGCTATCCACTTTGAGTATACAGTCATGATCAGGTCTAACAGAGGGATACATAGTTAAACACAAAATCTAGTGGGGTAATTTATATCACAACAGACACACTTGTGCTTTACCTCTAATATCAAATTAAGGAGGAGAGGAGTAGATTACATGAATGTGTAAAGTGCTCTACACTAAACATTTCATTTTAATCTGTATAGACAGATAAAACCAGTCAATTGTTTCAATCTGGATTATATACATTTAAATACTACATCTCTTAAATACTAGATTCTTATTTTTCTTTGAAAAACATTTAAATGGTTGACCGCTACAATTTTTTTAATTCACAAGAATCAAATTAGAGTATTGTGAGGTCTAGTTCAATGTGTTGGTGCAAATATACAAAATGCATGTAATATTCGTATTTTTCATTTCAACCCAGGTCATAGATTGTAGTCATGGATTAGTCATGGATTATCTAGGGCACCAGTAGACTGCCCTCTTGCACTGGTCACATGAGTGAGATTTTCTTGTCATTTTTCTTACTTCATTATCCATACATGTCATCTAATACAGATGAAGTTTGCACAGCTAATATTAGAATGTTAGATTATAAAGACCTTTGCAAAACAACAGAAAAAAAGTTCTAAAGAGTTCTATAACAGATTACGTACATCATACAGGAAGGAAGTGCAGAGACCATTTAAAGTGCAGTTCTGTTTCAATGTTGGGTCAGATGTCTCTGCCAAGCCAAAGAACTTCCCCAGCAAACATGTGCCTTGTCATCTATGTTCAGATTTGCTGTTCATATGAATCCTTTATGTGACTCTTTCGATACCTGAAAAACAAATGGGGAAAAACCTATCAATAGAACAGAAATGCTATAGAAAAATGCCGGCGAAAAATCTAAACCACAACAAGCATGCTGTACCTTTGTCAAAACACAATAAGCAATAAAGCCTCCTGTCAGGAAGCACTTCAGATTTGTTGCTTTTTGAACATGTTTCTAGAGCACTGCTGGCTGATTTTTTAAAATATGATGTCTTTAATAGCCTTAGTTCAGTGTGTCCTAGACTGAATGCAGCCCATGCTGGGTCTTATGTGCTTGTGGGTTGTCTCGTGCCCCGTTGGAGTGCCAGGCCAGGGATTGAGGGCGAAGTTGAAGGCCCCTCAGAGCTTGGTACGCACTGAGGCTGAAGCAGAGTGGAAACACGTGACTGCTCTAAGCCTGCATGCTGAGGTGCAATCCAGAGGAAGGTCAGTTTCTCAGCCATGTCCCTCCCCCCCTGCTAAAGCTTGCGATATTAAGATCAAGGGGGACAAGGGACAGCAGGCCAACCTGGTGCGTGCGACAACAGTCCCCAGCAGCTACAAAGACTTCCGGTTCGTTCAACGCTGATTTTAAGTGGAGTTGTTGCGAGCAGAATCTGATTGGTTATGATCAGCAAGTTCACACATAAGTATTCAGAAATGCAGAGCACTTGGTTCTATTGTTTAGCACCACTGCCCCTGTGCCTTTCAGACGGCACACTGCTAATTAGCATAGCCATCACCTGAAATGTTTGACTCAAAGATGCAGTTGGATGCATACAGACACCTAATGCAATGACCCGTTGCAACAAAGGGACAGCTCGAGTCAGATCTGCGGTGTAGCGGGTGGTGCTGTCACCTGGAAGTCGAGACTATGCCAGCACCACCAGGTTTACAGCAGCATCTAGCTGTTGATCACACAGTGAGGACAAGGTGCCCTTTTACACTTATCTGGGATCAGCTTTGTGCTTTCACTGACGGCGGCGACGGGGAAACTGTTCCTGGATCAGCTTCGGGCCGAGGCAGAGGCTGTAACTGCAGGTGATGGGAAATGGAAAAAGGGAGACTGTGTGAACAGCGGGGCGGGAGGAAGTGTGGGCTTGCGCTGAGAATGAGGCCGAGGGTATGCCGCGGCAGCCGTAGGAAACAGACGACACACTGTTGTCATTGTAGGCTGAGCTGAATGCGGTGAATTTACACCCGCAGCACGCGCCCCGTTAAATCTGGGCGGCAGGACTGGAAAGGAGAGGAAGGGGGGCGGGGGGGGGGGCTCCACAGAAAGGGGGCCTGTTTGGATTGTGGGTATGTTGGTGGGCACAGCCATCTCTGAGCCAAACGCGGCATACAGAGCCCCCACTTTTATTTATGCACCCCGTCTTTTCAGGCGTGCCCTCTTTCTTTCTTTCTTCCTCTCTTGATTTCCCTCTCTCCCTCCGCTTGTCCCCGCTGGATGAATAGTCATGGCAGTGCTACTGTGTAACCGCTCCCCTCCCTCTCAGCTTGGCCTGAATGGGGGGCTGAATTGAGCAAACAGTCAGCCTGTCAGCTCAATAGGCGGTCTGGCCATGAACTTCAAGTCCTTCCCAGGCCCCCGGCGTCACTGGATGGAGTGGGGGGGGGGAGCCCAGACAGCCTCAGACTTGGGGGGCCCCTGGTGCCCATTTTCAGGGAGACTCACCATGGTGGTTCCCAAGACTGGTGCCTGCACGGAGAGCAGGAGACCAGCTGCTTGGCTGTCCCAAAAGGAGCTGTGTGTGTGTGTGTGTGTGTGTGTGTGTGTGTGTGTGTGTGTGTGTCTGCCCCCTTGCCCATGCCCCAGCCACCTCCCATCACTACACACTCTAACACACGCTCCCAGACACAAGCTGCCGCTGGCCCACTCTCCCCGTCTTCTCTGTCCCAAAGCCTGCCTTGGAGCCACTGCACTTTGTATTGTCTTTGCCATGCATAAATTTCGTTAGTCCCTGCTAAGCCAGACTCATCCCCACATTACCACCTGTTTACTGACACACATCGTGATTGCAGACTAAGCCACTCCTCCATAGACTCCCAGCCATTTAGTTCTATTCACAGGTTGGGATTCATTTCAATTCTCCAATTCTTGAATGCTTTTTTTTTTTTTTTTTTTTTTGCACTTTTATAAAAAATTGTCCTTGTAGTAAACCTTAGGCGCAAAGAAGTACAGAAATCGGCTAAAGCTTGCAGATTTTAATTATGAACATTCTCTGTGGATACTGCAGACAGACAGCCACAGTGGGCTTAAGTGAAAAGCTTTTCTGAATCCTACAATTTCACACCCACCCAGCAGCAGCGTCCCCTTTGCTCCACTGCCATGCAGTGCTGGTCGTTTTGGCTGTCTGCAGAGCTCTCGCTTGTGCTCTGACTAAGCGCGTCCCCTGAACACTCCACTGACAGCCTTGCCACTTGCTCTGTACTATATCAGCTTGGCCACAGCATTGTCTGGACCTCCAGCGAGGAAACCCAAACAAAGACAGCTCTCTGAGAGTGTGCAGACAATGGGCCACATTGTTCAGGTCCTTTCTCTTAGTTATTCCGGCCCGGGCGACTCTAATTGGTGTTTTGGTTAAGCGGGTTTTAAACTTATAGCTCCCTGGCCTCAATAACGGAGGGCCAAAACAAGTTCGCCCATGAGAACAATGCTCAACTTGTCTGGGCAACGACTCCCCAAAAACTAAGACACAGAGAAAGCTCGCCAATGCTGACCCAAACCCCCCCACCCCCACCCCCTAGCCCCCACCTTCCAGTGCGCTCCACCTACTCGCTCACACCTCTCTGCGCCTCTGTACCACCTCTAAATATAAACTGGGAAAAAAAGATGAAGTGTGAATTGCATATATAGGCGTGTAACAAATGTCTCCTATAAGCAGTGTGGTATTATCAGCAGCACACGAAGAGTAAGATCGTTGTAATACCAGTGGTCTGTTCATCAGTTTTGCATCTATGAGCACAGCAATGTTGTTCCGAGCAGTGCCTGGAGACGTGAAGAAAGCGCTCCCTATTTTTCTTCAAAATGGCAGCGCGCCATCTCGATGCCTGGCATGGTGGCGAGGCGGGTAGTAGAATCCCTGATGGCGCTCTATTCTGCTCTTGTGCCCGCAGATGCCCGCGCTGACTCCACCCCCTCCCTCGCCCATTGTGGTGGAGAATGATTTAATGCGAATGAGTACAAAACGCCTCCCCGCCCACTCCAGTACCAGCGACGTGTGATTTTCACAATTAACAAACACATCTGCTGTAATTAAAAAAGTCTCGGTGCGGAAGAGAGAAGGAGCTTGCTGTGTGTGTGTGTGTGTGTGTGTGTGTGTGTGTGTGTGTGTGTGTGTGTGTGTGTGTGCGTGTGCGTGCGTGCGTGTGGGGGTGTGTGTGTGTGTGCATGTCCGTCCGTGTGTGTATGTGTGTGTGTGTGTGTGTGTGTGTGTGCGCGCGTGTGCATGTGCTTATGAGTGAGTGTGTGTGTGTGCGTGCGTGTGGGTGCGTGTGCATGCCCATACGTGTGTGTGTGCGTGCGTACGTGCGTGTGTGTGTGCGTGCGCGTGCGTGCGTGCGTGTGTGTGTAGGTGTGTGTGTGTGTGCGTGTGCTTGTGAGTGAGTGTGTGTGTGTTTGTGTGGGGGAAGGCTGAGTCGGAGGAGAGTGAGGGCAGGTCATACCTGTTCGTTCCTCCTCCTCTTTGCATTTCATGCCAGCAACTCTAAGATGGTGGCAAAGCGTGGACGGCCGCTTGCGACAGCGGGTAGGGGCAGGCAGAGAGGGGAGGGGCGGAGAGCAGCAGCGCGTCGCAGGGCGAAGCGAGAGGGTGAGCAGCCTCACCACACACCCGCCCCTCCTCCTCGGCTCCTTTCCCTTCCCTCTTGCTGGTGTCTTTTAGAGAGAGGCGCCCATGGTCTGGATGAAAGAGTGAAAATGGAGAGAGAGAGAGAGAGAGAGAGAGAGAGAGCGAGGAAACATAAACATGAGTTTACTGTGCTGCCAGCATGAGAGGGTACGCGCAATCAGGCACGCACGCACGTACACACGCGCGCACACACACACACACACGCACACACACGCACACACACGCACACGCGCACACACACACGCACACACACACACACACGCACACAAACACACACGCACACAAACGCACACACACGCACACAAACACACGCACACAAACACACACACGCACACGCACGCACACACACACAAACACACACACACGCGCGCGCACACGCACGCGCACACACACACACACGCACGCACCCGCACACACACACGCACACATACACGTACGCACACACACACACGCACGCACACACACGCACGCGCACACACGCGCACACACACACACACACGCGCACACACACACACACCTTTTCATGTCTGTTCACATGGTACAGTCTGCCCCTGAGCATGCAAATGACTTTCATTATGCAAATGCATGCAAATCAGACCCAACCATCTGAGAATCAAGGCTGGGAAAAATCTACACAGAGAGATTGAATGAAAAAGAAAGAGAGCAAGGGATAAATCCTTTTTGATGGCAGAGGACTGCAAGCGGAGGTAAACGTTGTGTGAAGGACCAACTGTGGCCCAGGGTGAGCAAAAATGGTTTCCCCAGGCTATGTGAGATCATAACATTGCTGCCTTTCTGTCAGCTTTTTTCCTCTCCTGTAATATGTGTTGAGTTTTAAATTAACACTCACAATTATGTATTCATGACTGTAAATGAAAACCTGCTTTTTGGTGCCACATGCACTGTGATATTTCTGAGAGGGTTTAAATTAGACACCACAGCAGTAGCCAGGTTTTCCATCCAAATGACCTTGCTGTTCTTTGTCATTAAGAGCATGTCCAGCAACTGATCCCTGGCTGTAAAATGCATCTGGCAAATGGGCATGCTGTATACCACAAGGAACATTCTAGTGACACCAACCTTCTATGACCCATCAACACTGGCTGTACGCAGAAGTTACTACAGAGCTAGCTTTATGCTGCCACCTCCCCCAGACAGCTTTAAAAGTGCCACCAGCGCTCTGTATTTTTGAAATATACTCTGACACGCACGACTGCAGGCGTGTGTGCGGTGCAGCAGAAGGCAGGTGATGGGTAAACTCTTTCAGGAGGTGTACAAGGCAGGCAGGCCAGGCTTCTCATTGTCCTAAAGACTCACATCTGTAGCAAGGGAACGGTGCAGCACTGGGGAAGCAGACCCCTACAGAAGCAATCATCCCTTGCGGCTCTGGGCAGCATGCTGAGAGGTGGGCTTTGTTTTAAGGTGGTGCTGCATGGAGGTTCAGGGGTGCCTGAGCTCGAGGGGGCCACAGTGGGAGAGAGTAAGGCGCGAAATCAGAGGGTGGGGCCCTGCTGAACGGCAACGAACCTTTGCTAATTGGCACTTGACATTTTTTTGCAGCAGCCCTCTAAAGTGGGCCCACTCCTAAGCCCTCTCCAGACCCTTGTTAGAAAAGTGCCTTATGCAAATATAGCGAATAGGGACCATTGTAAGGCCTTTGACATTAACAGCTGAGGTAACAATGGAATTGTGTGCTTTCAGAGGACCTGGAGGTGTGTTAGAGACAGGGCAGGACAATCGGCCAATATGTGAACAAGCATCGATGTGACGCTGGTAGAAGAAATTTGATTTTAGACAATATAGGATCTTTTTTAGCGTAATGAGCTTTTGACCAATTGGTCCATTAAAGCGCATACAAGCAAGCTGGTGTGAGGTTCTCTAACATCCAAATGTTATTTATTCTTACTATTTTTATTTGTATGACTTTTCAATGTAAGCCTTGCTGCTGCAGTAAATGCATGCATTCTCTTAGGCCATATCTTAAACGTACACTAACAGGTGTAGGATATAAAGCAAATGTTTGGTTAGCAATTTTTAAAAATGTTTCATTCCTTCAACAACAGTAATATCAGTCTTAGAGAAGGTGATACACCATATTTGAGGGCTTCGGTGTGCTTCTGAGCACTCTTATTAAAAGGAAAGGAGAATGCCAAAGAAAATCCACTTTTATGCTCTGAATTGTTTTCCAATATCAAAGTCAAAAAAGAGTGATTTTGCCCAGTATGTAGACCAATCTAAGGCTTGTGCAAAGAACTGGTTTATTGCGTCTAGTGTGGCCTGTATGATGTTTACCTTTACCTGTCAATGCAGCTCCTAAACTTAATCCCCATTGTGTGTGGGCCCATTGTCTTTGCCAACAGTCTAAAGTACATTCACTTCTCTTCGTGGGGTTGACAGTGTGGTGGGGGCTGAGGGTGGGAGCCGAAGAGAAGAACGCTTAGTCCTCGGGTCCTATCCCACAGTGCATCCGTTTTGAGCCTCGGTCGGTGAGTTCCGTCAGTCTAAAGAAAGGCAGCAACAGGGGCAGGAATCAGCTAGCTTCGCTCCAACAACAGCTTGGTAGTTGCGACTGGGCGGCTGTGAAAGGGTGGTAAAGGAGCCCATTGTCTCTGTTTGACAAGTGAACCAGCTCTATTGACAGTACAGTCTAGAGTTGCGGGAGGGGGGGGGGGGATTGGAGGAGAGCCACAATGGCTGTTTCTAGTTGACACTTGGAACTTAAATTGACTCGCTGCAAGCTTAAAAAGCTCCCCCTGAACAGGGTAAAAGGTTCACACCAGCCAGTCCATCGGATCACTTTGCTATACGCCATTCCATATCAAAGCCGACCACCACCTCGGTGCTATCCGACCCACAGTGACCCATGGGAAGTTTCAGTGTTTAAAAAAAGTTAATCGAGAGAGACAGCGTAGGTGCCCGCAAATGTCACTCAAGAAAGATAGAAGTAGCCGTCATTTTATCTCCACTTTGGCAAAACATCTATTATAGTACTCACTCAGCTATTCATAGCAGCCAGGCCAAGCTACGTAGATAGCTTATGTTCCTGGCACGGGGATGGCATATGCTGCTCAGGGGATGTGGGGAATGCCCTGGCATTCCCACTCTGCTAAACGCCAGGACAGAAAGTGCCAAGCCCTGCTGAGACCATGACGTTACTCCATGTCTGGAAAGGAGAGCATAGGTGAGTGGGAACCTCCAATCAGCATGCTCATATTGTTCATAAAAAGGCTGTGCAAAGCAGAAACTGCCATCTCATTCATTCATTCATTCATTCAATCATTCCTTCCTTCCTTCCTTCCCTATCAAAGGCACTTTGGTGAGAGGCTGCACCTGCATTGCAATAAGCAGCTCTGACCATGGCCACTCAGCATGCCCACTCGTCACTCCATGACCAAGCGCAGAGGCTGGATATAGACAAAGATTCCCATGACTGCTTTGGGTGAGCATGCTATATAGAAAGGTTTGTAAGATACACTTGCACTCAATAAAGCTAAAGGATTCAAGATTCATGTTCCTATATATACTTTCAACATATTTTTAATGGCTTTCCGGATTCCTGTACAATGCTCTGGAAAAAAAGCAAATACCATGGAAATAAATGCAAATGTAAAATTTGGCTTTGTCACTTAACACCACCATGCACAAATTTAGTCTCAAATTAACAAACAAAGTTTTGTTACCATGATCTGATTTGTTCATTGATATCCGACATTCTGCTTGAAGGGGCTCTATTATGAGCATCACAGAAAAAGTAGATTTAGTTTTTCAAGAACAAGCGAAACTTCCTGTGCAGAGCTAATGAGACAAATCTGAATGAGATCAAGTGTAAAGGTGTGGCAATCTGATTGGCCGGAAGCTTCCAACTGGCCTTGGCGCACGCATTGCTTCAGACTGTGGGATTGTCCTCCTAATGGCTGCTGTCAACAGTGGGGTTCTGGTTCAGCAGTTCTGCCCACTGGCTCACAGTGAGGAACAGAATGGTATTCACTACCATCTCAACGAGCTCCTCCGCTTATATTCATTCCGGTGTTGGGTCCACTCCAGCCCATTTACAGCGCAAACAAGTGTCAGCGCCAATGAGCCACCTCTCCGCAGGAGCCACATAAAATCGACCTCAAACAATTGCTGCCTGTCTGCTACTGTTGGCCTGAGGTTCAGATGCCCCGAGACCATGGAATTAGCAGCTGCACTTGCCTGGGAGAGCCGCAGTACTTCAGCCTACGACCATGAACCACATAACCTTGAAGGTCCGAGTTCACATAGGAAAAAAAAAAAGGAATATTTCCTGCTGACTTTCCGGGAACTGTAGCAAAATATAAATGAAATGTCTATGTAATACATTAACATGGTTTGTATGCTCGTGCTAAAATCTGCCTAGAGCATAGAGTGCTGTGATGAGTGGTAAGAGTCCCTGTGGAGGCACCTGTAAGGCCCAGCGGGGCACCATGCGACTGAGGCTTTAAGCCTGTGCATGCATTGCATTGTGTTGTGGGATCAGGAGATTGCAGATTAAAAGTGATCATGTTTGACCAACGAGGACACCGCATGCCGTTCAGGAAAAAACTCAGAGCACAGGAGACGTGCTATTTGGGCTCACTGCACATTGTGCCAGGGGCCATTGCCTGTAAAGTCAGTGCACACTCAAACTCTATGATTATGGAACTTCTATTATGAGCTAGAGCAAAAGTCATGGTCTTATGAGAGATCATTCCAAGTCTTACCATTTCTCTTCCTTCCATAGTCCATTCTGTGTCTCGGCTGTCACACGAAGAGGAAGAGGGTGAGGGGCGGGGCAAGGAGCGCAGAGTGGGCGGGACCTTTCCAGGTGTGTAATGGGATTCTTGTTACTTTCGGTTATCTAGCTTTATGAAGAATGTACATCACTCATACAGCTAGATAACCAAAGATAACAGCCAACCCCTCCGACCGACCAACGTTTCCAGCCATACGGAGCTAACAGGCTCAGATTCAGTTCTAAAAATAGAGAAGCCTTTGATTAACTCTACAACTGGGACCAGAACTGAGTCCACTGTGTTTCAGATCAGATTTCACAAAGCACTAAGTCAGTGTAACTTAATCACTGAAATCAGATATAAATAAAAATGTAATTGTTCCTGTGTACAGAATTAAAAATTGCACTATGCTGCTGTTTTTGTTATGATAGTTATAATTGCTGAAGAATTATACCATTATTGTGTTACCTAATGTAGCATAATTTGTGAATACATTCTCTTCAATTCTCCCAGGACTAACAGGCTGTGTTCATGACAACTTGTCAAAGTCAGATCTGGCTATAGATGCATGCAGACCACATTAACTGTTTTCTCCGTCTTGCATGACAGACTTCTCTCCCTGGAACAGAGAGGGAGCTCCGACTGCTCAGTGCAGTCGGAGAGTCTCATCTAATGGAAGACGGAAAACACTGACTGGGCTGACAAAGGGGTAAAGAGAAATGTTGTTTGTTTTAATTTTCCATCACTGAGTCTGGGGTGTTTATTTATCAGAAGGTAATCTCTCCTTCTCTCTCTCCTTCTCTCTCTCCTTCTCTCTCTCTCTCTCCTTCTCTCTCTCTCTCTCTCTCTCTCTCTCTCTGTCCCTCTCTTTCACTCTCTCTGACACACACATACATATGTAAATGAAAAGAAGAGTTGGTCCAATTAAAACCCTTTGTGTGAGGAGCCCTTCCCCATTCCTTCTCTGATGTGTTGCAATCAGAGAGAGAGAGAGAGAGACAGAGAGAGAGAGAGACAGAGAGAGAGAGAGAGAGAGAGAGAGAGAGAGAGACAGAGAGAGAGAGAGAGAGAGAGAGAGAGAGAGAGACAGAGAGAGAGAGAGAGAGAGAGACAGAGAGAGAGAGAGACAGAGAGAGAGAGACAGAGAGAGACAGAGAGAGAGAGAGAGAGAGAGAGAGACAGAGAGAGACAGAGAGAGAGAGAGAGAGAGAGAGACAGAGAGAGAGAGAGAGAGAGACAGAGAGAGAGAGAGAGAGAGAGAGAGAGAGAGAGAGACAGAGAGAGAGAGAGAGAGAGAGAGAGAGAGGGGGGAAATCACTCACACAGCTTTTCATGCCAGGCAAAATGGCAATGCTGGGTTCAAACATTTTCATTTACAATATGCTCTATCCATCTTCAATCACCTCATTATTTTACTAATACTGCCAGCATGCTGTTTACAGTACAAACTGTCCTGACTCTGTTAGTGATTAGTCAACTTGCTTTTCTGACACTAAACAAGGAATCCTGAATCCACCAAGTAAAAAGCTTCTTTTTTTTTAACTGCCTATTCACAAATATTAGAGTTAAAGATTATCTACGCAAAACATTTTGGACAATTACAATTATAAAAAGCACTATATGCAGCACTAAAGCAATAAATACTTAAGCAAAAAGATACATTAACAATACATAAAATGTGTAATAATTTGAATGTAGGATCATTTTTTTGTCATTTACTATTATAAAATTGATAATTTAATACCAAAACAAAAAACAAAAAACTTCCTTTTCTGGATCCTGTCCACACATATGCAGAGGAAATGTTACATGTTTTATACTGCAAAATTTACACCTTTACCATTTTAGCTGAAAATAGTAGTCTTACAGTTTTGTCATCATTGTATTATTATTATTATTATTATTATTATTATTATTATTATTATTATTACCACTTACAGTGAATATTTTAGTAAAACAATATGTTGCACAGTCAGAGCAGAAAGAAGGCCTCCATCTCAAATTTCTATACCGTTCTATAACGCATTAAGGCCACAAGAACTAAGAATTAGTTTCCAATGGCCTTAAATACTTACAAATGCCTGTTGACTGTTAACTATGAAGTTACAGAGATGAATAAAGATCGAATCATATCGAAATGTGATACATCATATGGCTTGCGTAAAGGCTAAGCAGTGGACCTGCAATGTATCCGAAACCTTTCAGCCCAAATTAAATATCTTAATATTATAAATAGTCGATTACAGCAGTCGAAATTAACTGAAATTTGACTAAAGTTTATCAGTTATCAACCTCGCCTGCTTAGAAGATTTACTTCATTCATTGTTTCGTGCACAAAGAAAATCGTGTGACATTGCAACTATGAATGTGTTCTTTATCGATGCTTTGCAGTATTCTCTGTTTTATATATATATATATATATATATATATATATATATATATATATATATATATATATATATATATAATTATATATAATACACACACGGGGGAGTGTGAGAGAGAGAGAGAGAGAGAGAGAGAGAGAGAGAGAGAGAGAGAGAGAGAGAGAGAGAGAGAGAGAGAGAGAGAGAGAGAGAGAGAGAGAGAGAGAGCGTGGTCCAATAGGAAAGACACAAGAGCGACAGATACTGGGAGGTGTAGCTGCCTCAGCGCTAGGGCACGACGCCTCAGCCACATATCCTATCTGTATTTGTATGCATTTATATCTCGTCCTTCGAATGCTGTGGCCTGAGCATTGTGTATCATACCGTTTGATCTAAGGACCTGGTGTAATTATGTGACATCCCGTGACTGTAATTTCGCAAATGAAGAAAATGTTCTGGCCAGTAGATGTGATGGCGGCTATGTTTGTGTAATGTGATTGCATTATGATTGTATTGCGTGGAATTTTGCTTCCCTAGTCTCGAAAATAAACATATGACCCAGAATGTAAAGAATGGCAGTTATGAAATCTGTGTCTTGTGCATAAACTATATTTTTGTTAAAATAAAATACACTCAATAAGGTTTTAGTATTTCATGGCCGCTGCTGTTATCACAAGGCCCTTTTAGGGACAAATGGTAAACTGAACTGAGGGTAGAGATAGATAGAATATACAGCTGTTACCTCTATCACGCGCTCCTAGCCGTCAGACTTTGTCGCGGTGATTCTGTAAGAAGAGAGACACAAACTCACACTCCGTATGTAGAAAATACTTTTCAGCAGCACAAATATCATATTGAGCACTAATGATGGACGCCCTGCCAGCGGCAGGCGTGGTCTCGTGCTAACGCATGTCATGATTTATAAATGATACACGCCTAAAACTTTGGCTGAGCTTGTCAAATCGTCGTGGAACCGTGTGTTCATTCCAGACATGCCACTTCATCACAGTGCATGCTAACTTTAACAAGCAATGAGCTATATAACACTAAGAGTTCATATAATGTGTTCATCTTAGTACAGTCTACATAAATAGCCTACATCTAAATAAACAGTTCACTGGAGATATGATCGATGATTTTGGAATCTATGCCAACATCAAAAGCGATTTTTTTGTTGTTTCTTCTTTGCTAGCCCACACTTGCGTGTCTTATCTGTCTGACTGCGAGCGAGATCAACCGTTTAGTTTAATTTGTTGGTATTTGGGTTAATTGGGCACTCCAGCGGGAACCTAAAATTTCCACATTTTAAGGCATTAAACATGTTATTTTTTAGTATTGGGCCAATGCTCCGTTAGAAGTGAGAAACGACGTGTCTTTTCGAATTTAAAATATTTTTAATTTAGAGATTCTATTGTAATTCTCACAATAAAGCCCACTGTATATCTTAAATGTATGCATACTGTCTTATTTGTAGGCCTGGGTGAATCGGGCGCTCTGCGAACCCTGCGATACACGGGCGCGTGGAGAGCAGATAACGGGCCTTGTGATAACTGAACACCAGCACTGGGGATTGAGCGCATCCGTCCGACTGCCTTCTCAAACAAATAGCATGTAATGCAGAATCAGAAAATATGCTACCAAACCAGTGTAAACAATTCTAATCGATAAGATTTTGCGAATATAAGGGGGGGCATTTTTGCCCACGCTTAATGTTATCTGCTTTGGTGGTAAATTTATGTCAAATAAATTATAGGTCTATTGTAGCTGCATTTCATAGGCTATATCAAAAATAATAATACATTTATATATTATTTAAAAATAAATACTTTCAACTGGCCCATAACATGGTTTAGTGAAACGCTGATGCTGTTATTTAAGTCGGAGACACTGCTGGGTTTAATTAGCTCAGACATATATTAGTTATCTATTTGTGAGAATATCCGTTTGACCTTTTCGAGCCAGTGCTGCAGGAAAAGGCAAATCATTTCCTTTTCGTATTTCCCATGACCTAAAATATGCAATAATTCACCAAGTTACAAAGTTGATTTTAGTGGCAATAAAGCATTTTGTAATCAGTCGAGAATCATGACTGTTACCTCGATAGAAACCACCTAGTGTTTCCACACACTGTAGATTTCATTAAACGTGAAATGAGAAACACAACAGTATGATAAAAAAAAAACTCATCCCTCCACTATGCGGTTCAGTAATAATCGATACAAAGCTATGCATCCTATGAAAATTTAGATGTGCTTTCCACGACGCGTGTGACTTCTGCTTCCACACTATTTCTACAGTGGCATTCCCAAGCTCCAGACCCATACGTGAACCGCTAACGCGCCACCCATCCTCACATCTTATCTGTCATTGCACGCTGTTCTCTCAAGAACCAATAGCAATATCCCAGCTCTCGTTTATTTTAATATAATCCATAATACAGACTTGAGCACGATATGATATACTCACTCGTTTCACAATGACGTGTGGATGAAGAGAGTTCGCGCGGATAAGCGCGAGCGTGTGAGCTGCGCCCTCGAACGTTGTTTCGTTTTGCTTCTGCGCTGCATGGCTGCGGCTCCGCGTGACGTCGCAGTGGCCCCATCCATTCAGCATTTCTGTATCGGGCTAGCTCGCCGTTTAAAACCCATATTTCCCAATGAGGTGTCCCTCTCCTCCCCTCTGGAGAGCGAAATAAGCTGCTCACAGTCCCCCCTCTTGCCGGTCCGACTAAGAAACGCTATAATAGACTTAATCATGCAAGTCAAAAACATATAGCGTCTCTAAGACCCACCCCCTTGTGACACCACATTTAGTCTCCACCCTCTCTGCCTTTAGGATCAATCTCACGAATTTGCTTAAATCTGAGCATATTTCGTCCTAGTAAAATTCACCATATCACAGTCGGTGTGATTACTAGGTTAGTGGTTAATATTTTTTCTTTTAATGTGCCACTAATATTATTTTGGACTTGTGAATAATTGAACTCCATACCTATTGTAGAATTAAATCACATATATGAAGTAAGTCGAGTTTGTATTTGGCATCACTGTTGTGCTCCTGCCACGTAATGAAATGGGTTCCTTAATTTTCACATGCACATGACAACAGTTTGCACTAACTTTTCTTCTGTAAAATTGCTAATAATACTTTGACTTCTCTGTAGCTATAACCCAAAACCTAAATCAAGTGTACTTGCTTCCAGCTCCTCTTTTGTCTTTGGCTTTTTCAATGTAGAGTCTAAGAATGCGACCACTGAATTGTCGTTCTGAGACCGTGCAAATCAGCTTTAACTGTCAAGACCAAGGGTAGACCCCAGACAAGGGCACAGAAAAGAGTCTAGGTTGGTTGATTATCATAATAATCAGATCGTGGGGATAAAAATCTCCTTTGAATAAATTACTGCTTCAATAGGAGGCGCGACTGCCAAATAGACAACTTTGTCAGAGACCGTTGTTCTGGGGTTCCTTCTATAACTCAGCGGAGCTCTCTGTTCTTCAAACTTTGGACGAGTTCCTAGCTTCCATACTCAATACGATCACTGTTTCATTTACGTTCGTGCATCACGGTTGTTTGCTCCCATTCGCGACATCACACGTAGAGTCACGCAGATCTCCAATGCTTCGTATAGGCTAGCGCAGTGAGGAGTAATGACTGGGGGATAATGTTGGACGGCCTCGGACACCCCAAAGATAATGTGGGAACCAGAACGAGGAAATAGACAGAAACTGTTCAGTAGTGATGGCATGTCTCAAGGTCAATAGTTTAAGCTTTCGTTCGACCAACCGCTGGTTTTACCCAAGATAACAGTAGCCTGTTTTCCAAATAGATCGCTGATATTTCCCTTGAGATTTTTCAACAGGTTTTATTTAGATACACGGATGTTAAACAAAGGTAAAAAGATATAGGTAATTTAGACTACAAACATTTCTTCTTCTTCTTCTTCTTCTTCTTCTTCTTCTTCTTCTTCTTCTTCTTCTTCTTCGTCTTATTATTATTATTATTATTATTATTATTAGTTTTGGACAGTAATATAAAATGCCTCAGTAAACCTATTACTAAAGTCATGCATTCTGAGACAGACATCGAACAGGTTTCGGCTAATTTATATATGGATTTGCTATATTCGTCTGTTCAAATTTGTATTAGGCATAAGAAATCTTATTTTGTAGATTTTCGACAGATAACGGTGTTTGGTTGTAGTGCTGAAGGGAACCTATAGTTCTAAAGGCTAGTTAAAATAGTAGCACGATACCCTGAGAATAATAATTCATACACTGGCTAAAAAGACGTGTGTGTGTGTGTGTGTGTGTGTGTGTGTGTGTGTGTGTGTGTGTGTGTGTGTGTGTGTGTGTGTGTGTGTGTGTGTGTGTGTGTGTGGTTTATTTTCAAAGCTGGTGGTTTTGAAGAATAGATTATTTGCTCTACTGTGATTCCATCAAGAAGTCAGGCCCTCGAGACTTACGACAAACCAACGTGCTTGTAGCGACTCGATGAAGATCAACGTCATTTTCGACTAGGAGAATGTGTTAATCTCTATGCGAGTACATGCAGAAAAACCCATGACAAGGATAGTATTAGCCTGATCTATTATTTCAAACGAGCACAGTTTAGCCTTTTATTGCCAAGGGCCTCATACCATAGCAAGGGAAGCTCAGTCGTTCAACACCATCAGTATGAATAAGACAGTCCTACCAATTAAATAGGCCTTCTACGTGAATCTAAAGAAAATTCGTCTTTTAACATGAGATCGTCAAATTGATTAGGCTATATAAAGCAACCATATGTCTAAAATGACAAACTAGAAGGGTACGTGGCATCGGTTTATATTATGTCTGCTAAATGCCGTATATGTTTAAGGAAGTTATGTGATTATGAATATAAATCCAACTATGGAACCGGAAGTTTACTAGATCTCGTGTAATGTTGAATTGTCTCCCTCCCTCCTTCCTTCCTTCTCTCCCTCTCTCTCTCTCTCTCTCTCTCTCTCTCTCTCTCTCTCTCTCTCTCACACACACACACACACACACACACACACACACACACACACACACACACACACACACACACACACACACACACACACTAAGTGCATTACAGTGTGATTTGTGAATTAGCCACCGCTAATATAAACTAAGTAGGTACCCGGCGAACCATGTATAATCCAAAATGAGGCTCGGGCTATTTTTAAATAAGGATTTTTTTCAAGTATATATATATATATATATATATATATATATATATATATATATATATATATATATATATATATATATATATATATATATATATATATATATATATTCGCTTTGCGTTATGCTTTTCTCTCTTTTCTAATGAACTGACGCCGTTGTTTTGTTTTGTCGACTAGGATTCGAGACGTGAGTAGCAGCTCAAACTTCATCTTTTGTCCTCGTAAATCTAACCATATTGTCCGTACTCTGTGGGAGTGCGCTGAGCGCAAACCTTTTCTATTAGCGCTCCCCTTCTTATCAGGCCTCATATCAATCTATAGGAAATATCAAGGATGTTTCGTTCAATACTGTCTACGATATATAATTTCTTCAGTGGCATAGAAAATATATTTCTATTACGTGTCATGTATAAGTAAATATTTCACACTTGGCAATGAGTAGTGAAAACAGCCTACAGTCAGTACAAACGACACAACAAAACAACGTTCTACAACACAAGACACAAAACATTTAATAAACATTTAATAGCATTTAATTAACTGGCAGACGTAATGTCTTCCGTGGGCAGAAACATGTAAATGTTCAACAGACAAAATCTAGACTTTATGTTTTGCTTTTGTTTAAAGTCTGACGCAATACTACAATGTGAAGCTGTTCACAGCATTATTAATCTAGAAACAACACGTTTTTTGGATCATGTTATCGCTATGTTCTGACTGAAAGATTTGCACAAGCTTGGTCAAAAAGAAAAAACACTTCTGACGTCTCCGATGCACCGACTGACAGGATTTGCAATTAACCCTCATTTGCATATGCAAATGACCTGTAAATTCGTTCAGACTACCAAATTCGGATGAGGGAAGCAATAGCCTATTCAAGGATTAAATGAAGCAAATTATTCTGCATACTGCATTCTGTAGAAATGACCGACCAGTGGATATGTTTTGATCCTATTAAAGATGTCTTCATATGCTTAATATACAATACATGGTTCTGTGTGCAAAGTGTACGTTACATCAGTCTTTACATCGCACATCTTTTAGATGGCGGACAGGTTATAAGGTTCTCTGAAGGATCAGACTATCCTGACATCACATGTGGCGCAACACGTTCTTATATTCATACAAGTGCCACTTTCAGCGTTCTCCGTCCATAAAGGTAAATTCAGAACGTTTCTCACTTCCACAGTGACTTAAAATTTTAAGAATAAAGACAAAGTGTGATATTGAATTGCTGTATTGTAATTACAGAATCGCAGAATATCCCATATTTAGAACCGACACATTTGCCATATTATCTTATTTATTAATATATTTGCTTATGGAATAAGTGATCCTGACTGTCAAACGGTGACGCCTAAATGTCAGTGCCTTGTTTTTCAAACAAATCTGATACGTTGGTTATACATCCGAGGACACTCCGGTCCTTTATATTTTATCATGGTGATAAAAAGTTTCTCTATTAGAGCGTTATTTTGAAAGCTTGAAATAGAATTTCAATATATTTTTCTGACATCTTATCTGCGGCCAATCCTAACTTCGTGCATTAGGTAATCTAATCATTTTTCAGACATTCGTTCCATCACTACTACATCATATAGGCTAACACAAATAAAGTAATGTCTGCGCAAAATTCGTTTGTTTAGATGGGGGTTAAACGAAATTTATTTTTGTCTTAACGAAAATCAGACCATTACGAAAATGAGAGCGTCAGAGAGCTGAACCTGTGCCAAGTCCCAGAGCGCTTGCTGATGCGCCTGTTTGTGTGCGTGTGTGTGTGTGTGTGTGTGTGTGTGTGTGTGTGTGGGCGGGTGGGTGGGTGTGCGCGCGCACGGGGGCATGCACACTTGTGTGTATGAGGGAAAGTGTGTGTGTGTGTGTGTGTGTGTGTGTGTGTGTGTGTGTGTGTGTGTGTCTCAGAGAGAGAGAGTTCCGTTGCCTATGTTATTTAGAGTGGTTGACCTCAATATATAAAAATATCATAGAGGAAAGATAAGCATTGTACTTATAGTAAAACAAATAATGCAATAACATTAATTTAAGGACGGTAATAAGTGTCCTGGCTTTTTGACTGTCCTTAAAAACCTTATAAACGCTTTTAAAATCTAAATTATTTCCCAAACCTAAGAACTCATAATTACAAAACGTGGGTTCTAGATGCATTGGGTTACTAGAACCTGAAGACGTTTATTTGCTAGTCTGATAAACCTAATCTTAGCTCAGTGGTTCACAGAAAAAAACTAAAAGCCTAAGAATGATTCTTATTGTATCTTATTATACGATTATGTAACACAAGTGTAATACGGATATACTTTCAGCAGAGACTAAAAGTCTATCCGATTGCTTTGAAATTAGGCCTTTGCGTAGTTTAATCACCGTTGAGGAACAAAGAAGGCAAACGCAGGCCTCGTTTGACAGGATTATGATTTTAGCCTGTAAATCATGGGAAGCATATGACAAGGGAGATGTATTTAGGCACTTTGAGCGAACCCAAATTATGGGCTTGTTGGCGTCGTGTAGTCAAACTATGTAGAAATAGATCATTGAAATTAACCATAACAAGATGTATCTTTCAAGATTTTATTGACACATCTTAAAAACGGATGACAGTGTAGCAGGAAAGCCAATGTTTCGAATATATTTTGTATTAATTAGACCTCATGTACGGTCTCTGGACGTATAGGCCCCACGTATAGGCCCCCATTGGGAATGTTGACCAATGGCTTTACACAACGACAGGTATTTTTATAATCGTATTTTGACCATTACGTTAGAGTGACAGTGATGTAGAAAAACCCTTCCTCGGTTTGTCTGTTTCACTCAGTATCTATTGAAGCAATGAAAATATAGGCCTACTGCTACTTTACGTTTAAATTTTCACAAGAAGAAAAAAAAACAAACACATCCCAGTGATCTCAGTATTGTATTCTACAAACGCAAGAGCTGTACCAGCTTTACCAGCTTTACTGGCGCTGTCCACGCAAAGGTGCTGAAGTCATCGCTAAGAGATACAAAGTTCAACGTTATGAAATGCGGATATGATTCTATGCTATATGCTTTATGGATGTGTTTGTGAACACAAACTAGTGTTCAGAAGTCTGAGCTTTTTAAAGGTTTCCCGATTGAAGGCCTATACCATGGAGTGTTTCGAATGTTAAGGATATGGTCATTTCGGTTTTTATAGCCTTCTTGTCAATCGGAGATGTATGTGTGTTACCAATTAACACATATCTGCATTCCATCTTGTCGAAGAAGCATGCAGATTGATAGGAGTAGTCTAAAACACTTAAATAAAATTATTTCTTTGTTAAATTAGAAACCATAATTGTATTATATTGTTTTGACAGGACAATTGGCCTAAACATTTTTCAGTCTTTTGACATTTGTGACTAATTTCATGGTTTGCATGCATTAATAGGCTATAGCTGTCAACAAACAATAAACTGAATAAATAAATAAAATCATACACAATCGCTATTTGAAACTGATATTCACTCTCATTGAAAACATGAGAATCATATTTAGCCCTTAATTATGGTCTTGAAGGACTCAACAAAATTGAAAGAATTTATCTGTGATAAGATAGCAAAAAAATTAAAAATACATTATTACATCATCAGTACTGTCAAACATAATTACTTTTTTCGGCATACAGATGGTCTGTGAGAAATTAGTTAGGGATTGGCTATACTTATACACGCGCGCACGCAAGCACACGGATTTATTTGATCTTTGGTTGTTATATGAAGATTTAGATGGACTATCATTACAGTCACTGAATTAAACAAGTTCCTATGCAATTAGCTAAGCCCGTGTCAGGTAAAATATGCAAATAATGTAAAAATATCGAAATAATGATCATGTATCTTACACAAATGGGATCAAGCAGACTTCAATGAAATGTGGGTAAAAATATCCCCAATTTTTAAAATGCAGGACGTAACGCTATTTTTTGCAGATCTTTTAGATAATTTTTTTAAACGGTTTGGGATCTAGTAAATAACCTTAAGGTTTTATGGCAAAATATTTTGCTACATTAAAAAACTAAATTAGCATAGACTATTATAGCATAGCATGTAGCCTAATTTGAGATTGTAACATTAATTTACAAATTGTAAAAAGGTGATTGTAATTTGCATTAGCGGTCTTGAATTTCGAGCTTTCTGAAATTCAAATTCCACAAGCTAAATTTGAATATGGACTGCTTCTTTAAAGGGGCATATATAAACATACAAGGCGTGTTTGCATGATCTATCCCACGGTGGAAATTACAATGCCCCATAATTAATATGCGCATAAATTAAGAGTGAGGGAGTTTTCTAGATTCCGAGCACAGGCGGCCCTTCTGCCATGAAAAAAAGAGCTCTCTGTTGGCGCAGTAACAAGCTGACTGTTCACACGCTAAATTTCGAGGGGGCTGGCGGCAACTTCCCCTTCTCTCGCTGCTGTAGCATAATGGAGCTATAGGCTATTTGTAGGCCTACTACAGAATATACAGAATATACTGGCTAGGAAATTTATCCAAAATGATATTACGGAGGGGTTTTTTGACCCACGATGTTCAAATACAAATATATTTTAACACTAAAATCTGACATTAGAAATAACGTTCCTAGAGGGAATAAATGAGACAAATTTTTAAGAGTCATCATTTTAATCTGATGTTAAAATACTGGAGTTTCGAGATTGGCGTCTTTGTTGCCTAAATTAGCACTGTGAACCATTGCATGGATTCAGCTTTTATTTTTGGTTGACTGGTATAGTTCTGTTTTCGTCATCTAATTTAAATGCGACAGTGCTTTAAACAACGCATGCTCCGATCGACCTGTAAAGCTAGATAGTTCTTTAATTCTTGAATTGTAATATTACACTACATATGACAAAGTTACATGAGCCAGTCTTTCTAGAAAACGATGCGTGCTACCAAGCATGTTTGCACTCCGGCGCCCCCGAGGCCAATTATTGAAGGTTTGGCGCCACGACGTGGCCATTTAGAGCTGATGCACTTCTTTGAATAAGTAACTGATCTGAATAAGCGTTTCCCCATGCTGGTCCTGTAGTACCAATGCACTGCTTGTTAATTTAATGCTTAACTAAGGTAGGCGAGTTGGTAGCAGGGAAACTTGTAAAAATTAGTCGTCAGGCTCAAGATTGAGAAATACTGATCTTGATGATTATTTTTGTTTTGAGGAAGTGTTGGTATGCTGATCATTCTCAGAAAGAATGCTACGTGACCATGTGATTCTCGAAATGAGTCTACAACAAAACTGGCCGTGTTCATTCAGTCTGTTAGACGTTGTTGCTTTTGCAACAAATTCTTTAATAGGCTTTGTTGACTGTATTCAACCAAAATATGCTTTAATAGGCTTTCATAGGCTATGTTAACTGTGTTCAACCAAAATGGTTTTTAAGCATAATCACTTATCGTCAGAGCTTTGTTTGCTATCCTTTGTCAGAGCAATGCCGTAACTCATGCCACAATTGGCCACCAGGGGGCAACACAAGTCACCTTTACACCCACAGCGTCGCAAACCTGACTAGTAGGTTACACTGTCAAAGTGAAATACTTTATTTTCCACCAGGCTTTGTATCACGTTACAGCACGTCTTAGCACGTTTGATTCTGGTCACCTTGGAACACACTGAAGCACAGACAGAATAAACCCTTGCATCATGTATACAGTGCTAGTGTTGTATTGTGTCAATTAACAATTTTAACAAAAACAAAGTTTTTGTTTTCTTTCTTAATAATTTCTTCTTAACCTTGGTCTTCTGCTTCTTGTTATTACTGTTGTTATTGCTGTCGTTTCTTTGCTTGCTTGCTTGTTTACCAACTCTTACAATAAACTATTGTTCATTTGAGAACAGTTTAAAGCATGTAGAGTTAAATGGTTCACAAATTAACAATATCATAATTAATTCAACATACTTCCTGTTTGCTGTAGTCTGTACAGATGCCTGTTGAATATCATTACTGATGTCAGGTTACATGAGGATAAAGAGACATGGAGTGCAAACATTTGCTGGCATCAGACATAAAAAGAACGGAACTGACATTTGCACAACTTGGACACTCTGCCATGGCAGCCCCTTTAGGCCATACATCAGCAAATGCGATCAACCTAATGAAATGAGAGGAACATCATTAGTTAGCATTTAGAAATCTACTACTTCTAATGATTATGAGTTCGGCAGTGACATCTAGATCCAGTACACTGTTATAATGGAACTGAATGGCGGGACTGACGGGTATCACATGACTGGAAGTAGGTAATTTGACCTCATCTCATTACATACAATTATTTGATTCACTAAAGAAATTGTCTGCCTTGCATTTAAAATATTACGTTCCACGATCATAACAGGGCTGTTATCTGGTTTGTCATCTTTTGTATCTTATTCAAACAACCCACTAATGAGAATACAGAGCCAATGGAAATGCTTTGTTACATGGCTGAACATGTCACAAAACTGTTATGTTTTTCTAACTTCATTTGAAGCGGTGTCTCGGGGTAATATGAAGAAATTGAAAAGTAATTTCATTAAAAGGTGACAGCTTTGTTAGGCACTGCCTCTCAGTGATTCTTATCCATGGTCTTTATTGCCATACTTATAGATGCTGTTTGTGGGGATACAGACGATGGAGGTAGAAGAGTTTGTTGGCTTTGTTTCCATAGATACAAGATGTTGCTAGGCAGCAGACAGGATGCTATGGAAGCCAAGCGAAGCCAAGCAGCGGGTCACTGCAGAGAGGAGAATCTGCACCCACACACCTTTCATCCTTTCATCTGGACTAATGTACTGAGGAGCAAGCGGGACAGAGAAACTGAGGCAGCGTTAAAAATGCTGTAAGAATAGGGATGGCTGAAAGTAATAACAATTTTTAATGAGACAAAAGAAAAGCGCTTCCAAAAGAGAAAAAGGCGAAGGGGAGGGAGAGAGGGAACCATGAAAATGCTAAAAGGAAAGCAATCATGGAGGTGCTGCAGAATCTGACCCATTTTTGTTCTCTGAGGAGCAGACTTGGAGCAGATGTTCTAGCACACACAGGGGTCAGGCTGGAGACTTATGGTTGCCCATCACCTTGGAATCACAAAACCTGAAATTTGGGTCAAACCAAAATCAAAATTAAACCAGTGGCTTCAACAGACCTCTGCAATATGTAAAATGGATGACAGCATTTAGACTGAACCCTACTGAGCAGTGTGATTCTGTTTTGTCTCAACTTAAGCAGTAGACACTTTACATACCAATACATACCAATGACTGTTTGTGTTTATGTTTGAAAAGAGGAACGGAGAGCATATGAACAAGCTTCAAGTTGATCTGCAATATTTTTGCAATGGCATTTGTTCATCAAAATAATGTTCATCAAAGTGAATTGTGTTGTGGATGTCAGCTCTGAGCTCTCCTGAGCAACAAATAAATCTTCCTTAAGCCTTTTCCTCAACCAATCTCTAATAAACGTTCCAGCCTCTTTGTTGAGCCCATTTAGAACAGAGGCCTAATCAATGTCATCGTTATTGTCTTGCTCCCCTACTTGGAGTTTCGTGCTTGCTTTCCTCCACAGAGGAGACTCTGTGGCCCAATGCCATCCAGAACACTGCTCGCCTGTAGGAGCTGAGCGCCTGAGAAGGGCAACAGGGAGCCCATCTGCTTGCATTAATTCTCTTCCACAAAACCCCCAGTGCATAAGCTCCTTACATAAAGAATAAAACAGACAGTAATCTCTCTCTCTCTCTCTCTCTCTCTCTCTCTCTCTCTCTCTCTCTCTCTCTCTCTCTCTCTCAGGTACACCCTGCCGTCTCTTCTACACCTCCCTGATTATGCCAATTCATTTTTTCTTTCTTTGTAATGCATTTACTATGAAAATACATAGGTCACTGAGATAGGTAATCATCATAATTTAACCTTAGTTGAAGTGTCTGGTGTACAAAGAATATGATGGGACATCTTCTCTGTGAAACTGTATTCTCTCCTTAGGATAAATGGGAAACAAAATAGAATGAAATTAGCAAGTAATCTTTATTATTATTTGATTACTCTAACTTGAAAATTGAACAAGTATCAAAATCGGTGGGTTTTGATAGGATGACAGACCAATAAAAGAAAGGATGTCAGGATTAAATACAATCAAAAATGTAGGCAAAATCTTTTTATGGGATGTGGTTGTAGCTCAAAATTTGAAGGAGCGGACAATACAGTATATGTGATAGCGAAGGAAGATAGAAAGAAATGCATGGTTTAATGGGGCTTATTTGTATTAAATACACAAGTCAAGAGTTCAAGGCATAGAGAAATCACTGGGTTCCCATGGGATGATGGAGGAATTAAAAATGGTTTGGGTAAAAATCGAAAAAACTGATGTCTATTGGTTGTGATTGATGTCTATAGAAGGGTATACCATTTAAATTAGGCCATTTACTGGTCATACCCACTTTAGAGTAAGAAGACACTGAAATTAGTGTTGATGTACATTGAATAAAAAGCAAGAAAGCAAGACATGGAAATAAAGGATAAAGTAATAGAATGAGATAGAATGAGAGGCTAATGAGATAGTATGAGAGGCTAATGAGGCCCCATATACTTTGCATCAGTTGTCATAATTTCCTCAGCAAATCTGGTGGTTTTCACTGAAACAGTTTCAATAGTAAGAATTCTGGAGACCAATGTCCTATGGAAAGAAAAAAGAATTGCTGGACAAAGGGGATAACAAGAGGACTGATTTTATTCTAGTTTATGGTTGTAGGTTCAAAATTGGATAACAACAGAAATGTGTGATTATGATGATGATGATGATGATGATGATGATGATGATGATGATGATGATGATGATGATAATAATAATAATAATAATAATAATAATAATAATAATAATAATAATAATAGAAAAGGAGAACAGCAAAAGAACAAGTTGGCTTCGGGAAGACAACTGAATCATATCCTAAACAACCTTTAAATGCCACTTCAATAACCACCCAGTTTCAACTGTGACTTGGCAGTGTGTGTTTGTATAGCTGTGTGGTGAAAATATGGCACAAATGAAATCACATTTCATACAATTCTCTGGATCTACGCGTGTGGATACACATCGATATATAAATCTAGGCAGTCGGTTTAAGACAACTGCTTAAGTAGGGTATCGGTTCATTAATTGCCTGAGTGTTGTCAACTCTAGTATTTAATATCGCGACCGCATTACTCTGTAAACTCTGTATCTGGTTGTTGTATCCCTCCACGGCAACGGACTCGTGCTTTACGTCATTTTCGTTGAATATTGCTCCTACCCAGATTTGTTTCACTTCGATTCACGATGTCATCTCCTTCATAGTAAGGACAATCAACATTTAGAATTCATTCGTATGGTACTTTTATTTATATATTTTGTTCAACGAACACTATCCAGACTACAGTGAATTCTTCTTTAGAAAGACATGAAACCTCAACGATATTCGTGGCTCTGACAAGTTATTAAAGGTCTGGTGCGTTTGATTACATTACTGCTTTTTCATGGGTAGACATATTTTAAGTGTTCACAGTGTTTACGCCACCGATAAAAGTAGTAATTTGTATACATGAACATTACATTTTTGAAAATTGTATGTAATTTTAGATTATTTTTTTTAAAAATTATAGAGGCGGATGAATACCAGGTAGCGAATGCTTAAGCGTGATCTTTCAAGTCCTTCCTATTTCACCTTAACCCTCGCCTACCGATTTTGCTTTTGCAAGTAACAGTAGCATTTCGTTTCATTTGATTGGTCGAAACCGACTAAAGCCCACCTCCTATTGGCCATCTACATGTCCATCATAAAGCAATGCCAATCATGGTAGATAGGACACCTTGTACAGTGTATCATTTGGCTGAACAAGCTAGCTAAACAATTATCTGGCACATCAAGGGGGAAGAGTTTAGTAAGTTAACTGATGCTGACTTCGGTTTACTCTTTTAATGTTCAATTTTGATTTTCGTTTTATTCATTACGAGTATATCCAGATCTTAGGAAATCTCGTCGGTACCTTACAGATGTGGATACAGTAGCTACTCTGGGTAAGTGCCTCTAGCTAGCCAGTCAGTAGTAGCTAGCTGGTTATAGAGGTAGATTAGCTTCCTTTGCTAGCTCTTCTTACATTTCATGAATAAAATTTGCTCGCCGCTGGTTAATTTTATTTTTTTAGTTATAGTTAGACTCTCCATCATTAAGCATCAAATAATTGTCCTATCAATGTGAAATAATTTTGCCGATGTTCTCTTGCAGTAGAACACAGTCCAAAATGGAGGACTAGCTAGCTAGGCTAGGCTCGCTAACGTAACTCGCTCAAGCCTGGGTCGGCATTATATCGGTTTTCTTTCATGTTCGCTGCTGTCAAGGATATCTGCAACCCAGTTAACCTAGCTAAGTGCTCAAAGACACGTAGCGACAGCTAGCTACTTCTCTATAAACGCGTATTTTAAGGGACGAATGGCCGTTAACAGTTCTGCATACTGAACGCTTGAAGCGAAACCCGGGCTGTGTTGTCTTTTCATGTGCGCAACAGTGGCGACAGTCGGATGTCAGATTTGGTACGTAGTCCTGTCAACATGACCGAGCTTTCCCCGTCTTAAAGAGCTTTCTGTGGTTGGACTCATTAACTCATTTCCGATTTGTCCTAACTATCATGTTTGTAATTGTCAAATTAGTTGCGTAGTTATATAAATAAACGTGAACTATAGCTGGATATAATGACCAGCCGTTCTTGTTTCAGAGACAATTCTCTGAGAATTGTCTGCAAATGTCAGCTAGTGTCCAAGCAAACGCAACGCTGATGCAAAGCTTGGTTGGACCGTCTCGCAGGCCACCTTTTAACAGGATTTACAGCAAAGTTGGTGTTGCTTACGCAGAGCTGTGACACCATCACTCACAGTCTTACGCAAGAACAACATGTGTTTAGTGTTTACGAAGTTCGTAAAACCTGTTTAAACTTTGTCGCACTGCACTTTTGTCCGTCTTGGCGTCTGGCAGGCGTTTTTCATTAAGTCGAAGTGTGTCTCTACTGAGTCAGGCTAGGCGTTGTGAGATGCTGTGTGTTTAGTGTGAGGGCTCTCGCTGGCTTTTCTGTTATCCTCTTCTGTTGTTGTAACTCCATTGCCCCCAGGCACCAGCTATATCTGAGGTGGTAATATTTACACAACTTTACCCCACGTTTTTTTTTTTGTTTGTTTGTTTTTGTTTTTTGTTTTTTTTTGCAGCTTTTAATACCAGTCATTTTGGATTTTAATGGCTTTTTTTATTATCAAACCATACTCATTCGGAGCTGACCCCCTCACTCATGCAGTCAGGTAGTGTGCATTGTGGTTCGCAGCAGGTTGTCACATGGCGAAAACTCTCTCTGTAAAGACCCAGTCCACGTCCTGGCACCCACCCGGAGTGCTGGCGAGAGATATAGATCAGACCCGGATTCAGTGTTCTTTGCTGCATACAAGCATGCCTTTGATGTTTTGGGCTTTTCTGGTGTCTTGAAAGGTTAACCATAAAATGCATTTTAGATTTTGACCCTGTTATTGGCAAGCTCTGCTTTGTATGAAGGTATGTGTGTGAACTGGATGTTGTTAATCATATCAGTCAGAGAAATGTAGAAATATCTCACTACTTTTGCCTGAATTAATCTACAGCACACAGACCTTATAAGTTACAAATGCTGGCATGGAACCAAGGCATTAACACATGCGATAAGAGTGCTTGATTTACCAAAACACCCGTGATTCATTGCCGATACAATTGGCAAACAGGTGGTGTTAGTGCTGCTTCAGTTATTAGCAGTGCCTTAATTACATACTTTTTTTATCGCATCTACATTTTGTCAAGGCATATTGGCTCCCAGAAACAAGCTGTTGGCATGTTTCTTTTTTTTTTACTCTTTACACGTGTGAAGATGTTTAGTGAAAATTGAGTGGGCCATGCTGTTTTCACGTTGTTCCTTAGTGTGTCATATGCAAAGCCAAAATGGCTAATCCACATGTGGGAAATAAGCGATAGTCGCCTCTGAATCCCTCATATATGTTGTTTATTTGTTCATTTAAAATGAGTTCTGGTTCCTTTTAAAGCAGGAATTGAAATTGCTATTTTCCTGGTAAAAAACATATATTTTTGCATATTGTGCCATTCCAATTCTGGAGAATGTGGGCTTTTTAGTAAACATACCAACTTAGCCTCTGTTTTCTCAGTACTAGTTAGTGCTATTTTGTGCAAAGAGGATACATCACTTTACCTGGGAATCCTACTGTAATAGTGTTTGGGAATGATTGTGTGAATAACCTGAACCCTGTGAAGCACCATGCTGTTATTCCTCCCATGCTTACATTTGAACATCACAAGGTGGCCCTTGTGTACTTATTGCCAACAATCACTTGTGTACTTATTAGGGCGGCACAGTATGATTTACTGTCTAGCACAACATTTGGCCTTTACATTGCTGGCTGTAATATTCAAATATGCAAATGCAAGCTGTGTGGCTGTTGTAGTATTTACTGGCTTACCTTCATAGGGGCTTTTGACGATTTGAACGAGACTCATTGGCCTAGAGCTACAGTACCATCTGCTGGGGAAAAGCTTAGTGTAGCTGGTTTAACACTGCTTATTTCACCCCGTCCAATTCAAAATGGCCTCTGTGTCAGCATCGGGTGTGCTGCTGACGGATTAGGGCCGGAGTTCCTACGTACCATCTCTAATCTCTTCTCTAGCAGGGCTCGTAATTGAGTCATCATGATCTGAACCAGGGGTTAAACATCTATTAAGATAATGAGCAGAGTGCAGTGTGCAGGACCAGGCGATGGACCTGCAGTGCCACAGAGGAGTGTCGTCACCACACAGGATTAGAAATGGCCTTTTCTCTGCCACTTGGACTGCCCGTGCCAGTTCTTATGTTGGATTAGAGTGTAACAGAAGTGCTTTTGTGGTGAGTTTCACACTTGCATGGAACAAAGTTTAGTTTCAGGGTTTAGATGTTGACATGTCTGCATTTCATTTGTGGTTTGTGTTGTTTTTACCCTACACTGTATGTAGGGGTGGAGGTATCACTACCTTTTATGATTGAATGCAGTGTCGGTGTGGTCCTGCTTCAGCATTGTCCTTATTTGCACTGTGTTAACATTTGTAATGTATGATTGCATACACAGTTGTTACTTTTCACATTTTACCCAGGGTCTGAGCTACAACGAGGTTGTATGATTTTTGTGAACAGGAGAAGCTTCTTACCTGGTTACACATTTTGTCACAAGTTTTAAAATTGAAAACAAATTATACACACACTGTGTTCCACAAAATTTCTGACCTTTTGGAATCACCAGTTGATTCTGAGTATCGGTATGAATACTTGTGGTGAACAAGCTAGCTAATAACCTGTAAATACATAATTAATAATCTCTGTTAGATGATTTTGTGAAAATGCTAAAATGCCAAATGTGTCATTTAATTACCTTGCCGTAAGATGACACTTGTTTGACTGAGTACTTCATTACCCACTGCAGTACTAATAATGTGGAGAGCAAACATCTGTCATTTTTTAAAAAGCCTTTCTGCCTAAAATGGTTCTGTTTAATGCTGGTCCCAGTTAAAGCCAATATTTGAAAGGAGTTGTGGAGCAGAGGAGGAATTTGGAAAATAACATTTGTTGATCATCTGGGCTCAAGATATATGAATGACTACACTAAATCTGTCTTTGTGAATGGCTACTTTAATGAGGCCTCTATGTCCATATGTATTTTGAATCTTTGTAACTCCTTTAAAAGATTGGACAAAAGTTGTTTTGTTTTGGTTTTTTAAAATGAAATGTACTTCTGTCTGCTCAATATATTTTTTAAGAATATGAAAAATGTAAGAAAAATCCACCCTCACTCTACCTTAAGGTAATATATGAGTACTGGAGAGTACCGGAGCCATGACCTACATTGGCTGCCTGTCTGTAAAGTACATGTGAGAAAATTGAAGTGAACTTCCACATTTTTTTCACTTCTGGGCTCTAGGGGTGTACAAAGGCTAGTTATTATTTCTTAATTGTTAATGCATTTTGGCCTTTGCAGTACTGAAGGCTGTAATGCACAGATGACCCCTCTGACAAATATTCACCTTGTTTCTCTTGTGCACTATTAGCAACCTCCGAAACAGCATTTCATTAGCAAGGACGTGTTGCTCACAGAAGGATGGCGACTTTAGAAATAAAGACGTACAGAGATTTGAAAACCACTTTAGTGATGCCTCCATGCTCACAAGCTTTTTGGAAGGGTCACCGGAAGAAAGCAGCTTTCACCGAGGAGCACATTGGAGGCCCTGGAGTTTACTGAAACCAAAAGAAAAAAAACCCAAAGAAAACAAATGCTGTCATGCTTCCTGTAAAATATGATCTGGAAGCTTTGAGACTCTTGTTCTGCTTTGCTGCCACTGGTCCTAGGGCCCTCAATGACAAATTTAATCCAGATAGTAATCCAAAACACACATCAGAATTCACAGAAATGACTAAATAGAAATCTACACATTGCTGTGGCTATTACTATGTCCGCGCAAGCCCTCGTTAAACTGTGGACTGAGCTGAGGCGAGTTGGCTGTAGGTAAAGAACTGCCAGCCTAAAGGATGCAGAAATGTTATGTATTGCAAGATGGGCTGTTATTCCCTTGATCTCTTCAAGTGTGATCACCAGTCTGATAAGGTCTTATGGGAAATATAAAGTATGATATTTGTGTGTTTGTGTGTGTGTGTGTGTTTTATAATTGAAATAATTGAAGAAACACTTGTGTAAGTTAGCCCCTTTGATGCTTTAAATACATTTAAGACTTGCTTTTTATGTTCTTTTCTGAGATATAAGTTAAAACTTGAACAAGCTGAAAATATCTCTGCATGTTCACATTCCATTGGAGACTGTTGTATTAAACTGCATAAAATAATGAATCTACCAAACATATTGTTAAGACACCTTTATGTAGAAAACGGGCAAAAACATGCAAAAAGTACATAAAAAAAATATTGAATTATTCCCGCCCTGCTTCTGTCCCAGGTGTCCTGGACAGCAGAGAAGAAAGAGCAGAGAATCTGTAGGCGCTCCTACGATTAGAAATTCACGGGTGCCATCCTGCCTCTTTGAGGCTTGAAACTTTCTGGGCCAGTGAAAGCAGGCCTCTTGTAGTAGACACCCAGTACACCCCGAACAAAAATGAAATGGCACAAAAATTCGGATCCTACAAATCCAAATATAGCCAACCATAGTGCATAGAACTAGCGACTCTCTTGTTTTGTTTTGGTTTTTTTTCCTCACCCTCTTGTGCTTATTAACAGCCACCCAAACAGGAAGTTCTGGTTAAGATTCAGAGCCTGGCATCGTTTGCTGCTACTATATGATGTTTGCTGCTATTGTGATGCCCGTGTGTAAAATCTTTAAACGTAATTTGCAAGCATTTGTACATACATGAGCTGTGCTAGTGCATTCTGTCCTAATCTTTATATGGTCTTAATTAGTCTAGTTAAGGTGGTGTTATCATGGTCACTAAGATGTGTGCGTCAGAGGTTAAACTGATAGGTGAATTGTGTGTTGGCTCTTTTAAATACTTTATAGACATCTTAAGTGGCACTTTTCAAATCGTTAAGTACCAGCAGTTCTTTGATGTCAAAAACTGAATCCTTTTGACGTGAAGGACAGCCTATGAGAAGCTAAACCATGGAGGCCATCAGACAGGCAGCACCGGCATAGCTGCTGTCACTCAGGGCTCTCTGCGTTTGAGCACCGGCAGGGCAAGACATGTCACTTCCACTGGAGGAGCGACAAGCCGGCGGGACGGGGCTACAGTGGCGTGAGAGCAGGGGTTGGCCATCTCTCCTGCACAGCTGAAACAGCAAGTGCTCGGGCCAAGAGCTGAAACCCTACACCCCCTCCCTCCTTCTCTCTCTCTCTCTCTCTCTCTCTCTCTCGCTCTCTCTCTCGTTCTCTCTGTTCCTTTGATTCAAGACCTTGCTAATTTTCTCTCTTTCCTACCTCTCCCCACCTGCTCCTAACGCCGTCATCATAAAGTATCAAACACAAACTGTACCATTCCATTCTCTCTTTCTGTCTGTCTGTCTGTCTCTCCCTCTCCTCTCCCTCCCTCCCTCTCCCACACTCTCTTCCATTTTAAAGCTGTACAGCTGCAGTAGATGGCCATCTGCACATACTGTCTCTGGCACACTAGAGTGAGACTCGCAGGCTGGGCTCTTCTCAGCGCTTGTGATGTAGGCAATAGAGAGTGAGCTGGGAAATATGCCAGCGAGCGAGGAGGAAGAGAAGAAAAATCCCCTCGTGTTTTTTTTTTTTGTTTTTTTCTCCCTCCCCTCCTTCTACAGTGACACACTTTGGTGTGTTTTTGCGTGGGGGTCGGTTGTGGATGCGTGCGTGCGTTCGTTCATGTCAGCACGCACGCTTGGTGTAGAAGGCTGTCCTGAATCAGCACGGGTCCAGGGACGCACCACGCGACGTCCCTTTACAAAGGAAGATCTAAAAAATCAGGGGGCGTAGATGACCGTGTTGATTCACATTAAACTGGCTCATCACTACACAGTGGTCCGGTTCTGTGCTTCATGTACATCATACACAACCGGGTCTTTTCACATATGCTTTTCTATTAATTGTTTACGACATTTGAGTATGTGGAGCTATAGTACTGCCTGTTTACTTGGTGGGGGGGTGTTTGATGGTCAGATGCTTATTACATTTCTGCTGTAGATCCACATGCAAGACACCTTGCGACTCAGTAACCACATTGAACATATTCAGTCTCAAACAGAATCACAAATGTTGTTGTTCATATTTCAATGCGACATTATTTGCCTACCTGTGAGCAGTTCTGTTTCTTTCAAATAAAGGGTTCTCTTAACAGACAGATTTTCACTTTTTATTCTCTTTCAAGTAGGCTAATTGATTAATGCTCTATAAAGTGGATAATTAAAATGTTAATCATCATAAAACATTTTTAAATACATTTTAAATCACTGTGTTTTCACAGTGATGTCATTTTAGTCGTTTTGACTTTAGTCTAGCACATTGCCTTTGGAAACGAAACAATGACATTACAATGCAGAATGCTTGCTTTAATATGAAGCTATTTAAAGCTTTGTTGGGTAAACCTTTTTAATATGAGGCTATTTACAGCTGTGTTGGGTAAACCTTTTTAATATGAGGCTATTTACAGCTGTGTTGGGTAAACCTTTTTAATAGGCTATTTACAGCTGTGTTGGGTAAACCTTTTTAATATGAGGCTATTTACAGCTGTGTTGGGTAAACCTTTCTACAAGCCCCTCCCCCTCCCCTTCCCTCCCACCTACAATTTAAGAAACTGAAAGTAATTGAACAACTCGAACAGTCCGAAGAACGGTCATGTTCACCTTTTGCTGGCTGTGCCGGTCATGCTCCCACAGACCTGCAGCGAAGACCCTTTAGGGTCTTTAGTTCTGGCTTATTGGTCCCTTTAGGGGGGACTCATCCAGTCAGGAACACTTTAGTTTATAGACCAGATTCGGCCTCGCTGTCCTGATGAAAGCTCCCATCGAATGGGTTTTGTGGCCCCTGAGTGGACTTCTGTCCACTCTGCCGGCATTCTCCTCTCCTGTCTCAGCAGCAGGTGACCGTTCGTCTCATCTGTCCGCAAAGCTTTGTCAGAACTTGGCCAGTTTTCAGTGAACTTTTGTATGAATACTATAATTACAGATGTTTGTTTTTGAGGCTTACGAGTGGGTTGCATCTTGCGCTTCCCTCTTTGAGGCTGTGATGTTGTATACTAAATTCTAACCTGTTTAACACCTAAAATGGGGTTTTATTCATGGGTCTTCGTTTTAAGTATTTAAGTATTTTAAGTTACAGAATGATCTGTTTATTTCATAATCAGTTTTATTTAATATGCCATATGTCTAAATGGCATTAAACAGAAGAACCAGCTACTATGACCATAGACATTCAGATATATAACACAGTTCAGATGATATGAAACATGGGCTATGTATATGCAGTGTTCAAGATTTAGTGCTATGTTTTAATTTAGAAACAACTCCATATCATGGTTTTGATAAGTATTATCTCGTTGGCTGTGTTTTGTCCAGTTACTATACTGTCTTAAACCATTAAAGAGCAGAATATCACACAGAGCAAAGCCAAAAAGCTGTGCATGTGTGCGTGTGTCAGAAAGGAATGGTGGTAAGATAAGCATATGAGAGACTCATTCACTTAGTTCGGTGTACCACACGGTCAACAGAACACATGCTGATGGTTCAGCAGAGGCATCTTTCAGAGCTGTGCTGAAAGGAGGCCCAGAGGATGATGGGAAACTGAACTATTCGGTGGACGAGCTTTTAGCACAGGAGTTGTGAGTTAACTGTTACCAACAGGTGCAGGGGTGGGTGTGTGCATGTGCGTGTGTGCGTGTGTGTATGCAGATATGTCACCATTGGACTTGCTGGGAGGGAGCTGCTGTGTAGACAGCAGGCTCTACGTTAGGGGTGGTGTATGGCATGCTTGGGCTCTTGTTTGGAAGATAAAGGGTTAAAGAGGTTGTGCTCTCACCCACCTGTAGCATGTCAGCTGCTGGGGGTCTTAAAACGCCAGCTGTTTCTGAGAAGAGGTGTGTTTGTGTGTTTGTGATGCGTGCGTATGCCCGCGCCTGCATGTATGTATGTGGCAGAAAGGAATGGTGGTAAGATGGTGGTGAATGGGGTTCATTAGCATGTGTGTGGGCCACTTATCAATAGAATACTTTTAGACGTGTTTATTCAACACCAAAGCCCTTTGTCTGTAATATATACAGCAACAGCTGATGGCCAGTAAATCAGCGAGCCTCTACAGCACCATGGAGCTCAAGCTCAGTGATTGAAGTGATTCCCAAGAAACCAAAGATTGATCTCCCTGCGCTAGAGTCAGCTGCGATGCTGCACCACACCCCTAACAGCTCTGCCAATTGTGTAACCAATGTAAACTTCTTAGAATCAAAAATGAAATTGACCGAAACAACGAATTCCTCTTTGAGGTATGTTTTTCGAAAGCTGATCCATGAGAGCCGGGTCCGGTATCTGAGGTCTGCTAGTGGTTATGGAATATTCCGTGGTGACGAGGAGGGAGCGTTCACGGCAGTCAATTATCTGAGGACAAAACCTCTCTCCTCCTCACTGGTCAGGCCAGTCGTGTGGCGCACTTCCTCCCTCGCGATAGGACAAACTAAATGGACAGGCATGAGCTCAGCAGGAATCCAAGAAACGTGCTGCTGTTGGACATTTGATGCCGCAATTGGAAAAAGTCCTTGAAAGGGTTCAAGCTTAGCTTTGGGTTTACCTACAGAATGGCTTGATCGTGCAGTGGAGGAAGAACAGTCGTTTGGCGTTTGGTTTTACGTAGCTCTTGACATATTGTTGTATAGCGTTCAAATTGACATAGGAACAATTCTCAGCAGCCACACAAGTTTAGCATGAATCAGCTCACCCAATTATCTGCATTACTGTGTCTAATAAATTCTTTACTTAATTGTGTTTTTAGATGTTTATTATTTATGCGTGGTAAGATGGGTTCAGGGTTAACTTTGAGGCTGGTAATGTCTGAATTGACCAGTAATGTGAGGACATCTTCGTTCTAAGCATTCATTAATGTGCTAATATCCTTCAAACACAAGCCCTGGGAAGCAAAAGTACTGAAATTACCAACCACAATCCAGTCCAGTTCCTCTTAAGAGTCCTGGACACTGAGATCTTGCGTTTTATTTTCCTACCTGCACCTGCAGGGTGCACACAGAAGCAGGGGAACATGGTGCTCCCCCTGCCCTGTAGGCATGAGCTCGGTCTGCTCTCCCTGCCTGTAAGCCTGGCCTCCCTATGGGTGGGTGCAATACCAGGCTGGATACAGCCAACATGTTGCCCGGAAGAGAAGCAAAGGCAACCGCGCACAGATCCCGTTATCGGGCCGCGAGCCAGCGCAGTGTGAAAAACATGGCGAGCTTCGGTTACTGAAGGAGAGAGAGGGAGACAGAGAGAGAGAGAATGGAGCAAGCTTCTCAGTGAATCCATTACCAGTCTTGTTTGTTTTACTAGTAATTGTGACCTCAGATTTTTGGCTTGCTGTTGTCATGTTTTAGAGCCCTTGTATATTTGTTCCCACCACTGGCAGATTTCCGAATTGATATACGGGGAGAGACGGCCCCCTCCACCTACTGTAGAACTTATCCATATAAGTTATGCTTTGCAAGAAAATTCCTCCCCAGATTGTGTACTGTATGCTTAACCCTTGGCAATCTTGATGCCAGATCAGATGTTCTGTGCCCAAGGAAGGAACTTTCTGAACTCCACTGGAAATGCAGTGAGACAACTGTTAAACCCATGGCCTCCGAATTCCCACACCCCCCTAGCCCCTTTAGAGACTTCAAGGTCAGAAAAGGACGGAGAGCGTGTCCCACTTGTAAAAGCGGTTGTACACTTCAAATGCATTTTCAGCATTATGGAAGAATGCTGCTTTTCAGAATAATTCCATACTGTGTGCCGTATACGACCGGCAGAGTCTTCAGAGCCCAAAAGAACAGGCTTGCTCAGAAATGCACAGTGCACACAGTTTTAGCAGTGCCTTACAATGTTTGGCTACGACTCTAGTTTTCAAATGCTGAGAACATTCTTGAGAGAACGGGTGTGCTCGGACGCGTTTGAGAAGGACAGTTGATGGAGGGTAACTCCACAAGACGCGCAGTCAAAGCTGCCAACATATGTGAGGGGCCTGAAGAGCAGGGGGTAGTTGGAACAAAAGGTGTGTAGGCAGCTGCCACTGCGTTTAGTGTTGGACACACACACACACACACACACACACACACACACACACACACACACACACACACACACACACACACACACACACACGCGCGGCTCTATAGGCCGGAGTAATAAGGATCTGACAAACGTCTATACTCAAACCTCAGCGCTAACACCCAGCCACCATCTCAGTTACCAGCAAGGACACTGATGAATTGGAGTCAGTTGCTGAAGGCATATAAGGGCAGGGGTTTGGGTGGGGGGAGGGGGCCCAGGTCCCCTGCATTACAGGGTCATTGCTGGACTAGCCAGTCCTGCCAGGCAGCCCACAACGCAAAGGACAGGGCTGGACGCGCCACATTCTGCTTCTATGAGGACGTTATTCGCCCTCCCGTCCGTCAACAATCCCGCGACTTTGGTGGAACTCGGGACGCGTGCAGCTGCGCTCACAGGATAGGATTCGTTTGTCAAAACCAAACAGAAAGGGTAAGAATAAGGCCAAGCTGCAGACAGACGTCAGGCTTGTTTAGTATAGTTGGCTCAAAGTATTAATGGTGTTGCTTGAAGTTTAGGCCTCAGGGTTTGTGGTTTCCTTGTATCATTTTTCTTGTGGTTAGTCTCTGTCAGTTAAAGCACTAGTAGATGGCCATATGATAATTTCCTTGTAGCTGTCTCACTATCTTTATGGCACGTTTTTAAGTTATTGGAAAATATCGAACTCAAACGTGGTTTCTGTGCGTGGACGTCATTGTGGTTTAGCTGACGGATTTGACAGCTATGGAATGTGAAAGCCATGCATTTCTGAAATGTAATGTCAGTGAGCATGCTAAAATGTTTTGCTTATTTATTTATTTTTTTAAAGTCCAGGAAGTTGTAAGAGCCCTAGTGGACCCTCAACCTGACCTGGGCATGGTGACGCATAGTGGTGTTGTCAATGCCGCAATTATATCTGTGGCCTGCCGAGTGGAGAGCCACAGGCTGTTACCCTTACTTATTAAAAAGTTTAGACCACTTGATTTTTAGTGAAATTTTTTTGTTTTGTTTTGTTATCATTTTTTTTATTATATATTCGCATAAACTTATTTTGGAAACAAAACTTAGAAATGCTGAACCCCAAAATCTTTGCATCCAAATTAAAATGAAATTAAAACTCTTACCAAGAGCAGTGGAAATGAGGAATGTTTAGTTAAATCTAAACAGAACCTGGATAACGCATGTTGTGTGCGGCACGCGGAGGACACCATGCTGAGTGTGGCCAAATGGAGTTTTGTGTCACAGCTGTTGGCTTGCAAATCAATGAATAATTGCAAAGGGAGAGCTTGTGATTGACAGCCCAGGTGGAACGGGTCGGTGACTGTGTCGCATGCTTACCAGCCCTTGTGCTTAATGGAGCCTTGTGTGTAGTCCGTGAGGAGAGACTCAGTCTGTGCAGACAGCGACATTTCCTCCAGTAGAGGACTGCTTGTGTTGCTTTAGAAGTAGATTAAGGTCCTTCTGCGTGATAAATTCAGGCTTGCTCTGGAGAGCATGTCTGCACTGGTTGGCCTCTTGCCTTTTGTCTTGTATGTTTTAAAATATTACTTGGCTCATAATTTTTCTCTGATATTTGAGATGTTATTCGGAACCAAAAACAGCCCACTGTCTAGCTTTTCATGTTCCATTAGAAACATCCCAGTTGTAGCTGGCTGCCTTGGCAAGTGACCCAGCACAGAGGCGACTTCCTGTTGCGCCCGACTACGCCTGTGCCTATCGTCAGGCTCCTTTTCCGCGCGTCAGCCTGGCTGACACGCCGTGACGTGCGGGCCTATGAGCCTCGCCCACACCCGCGTTTCAAGTAGTAGCGCTGATGTCATTGCCGCGTGGTTGAAAGGTGTATCTGCGTGGGCCGGACCCCGTCCAAGCACGTAGAGGGTGGAGAAAGGGGTGTGGAAGCGTCTGGGCTGCTTTGTGTTCTCCTCTCCGGCACTAGCGCTAGGCTAGGTGCTCGTGGGTCTTTGTGACGAGCAGGGCTAGGTCAGAATCGGCACTGCCTCTTTGTTGTCAACTGACAGGTCAGACCACATTACCCACCCTGATGCTGTGACAGATAGATAGGTTAATGTCAAATGCTGTTCACAGGTAGACAGCAGCGTTTGTTTATTATGGGAACGAACCAGTGTGAAAATATTTGGCTAACCTCACTAAACAATAGTTGTATTCATTATTGAACATAATACGTGTGAATAATATGACTATTATCATCCTAAATGTTGTTTAAAAGTTATACTGAAAGCATATTCAGAATTAATTTTATAATCTGTTGCCTTCTGGGCAGTGACATTGTAACTATCTATTGCTGGGTCATCGACTGTGTTTGTGTGATTGTTTGATTTTTTGTTTGTTTGTTTGTTTGTTTGTCTGTCCTATGTCAGTCAAATGCCCTGGTAGAGTTGATGCTAGCTGCCGAAAAGTTGCCCTTTGCTTGTGGCCTCCACAGAAAGGCTGAACAGTAGCAGCTGAGAATCGCAGCACCTCCCAACCCCCCTTCCTGTTGTCTGCCAGGAGATGTGCTGTCCTGGCATCGCAGGGCCCCTCCCCTTTGGGATCCAGTTCCTGGGGCGATTTCGATGTCCAACCCCCCACCCCCACCCCCCAATTGCGTGTCCTGGAAGATGCAACCGCAGCCGTCACCGCTCCGCCCCTCCAAGCCACACTGTCACTGGCCGAGGACCCCCTGGCGAAGAAGCGCAGTCACGGTGCGCCGAAGCCAGGAGCCGAGCAGCCATGTTGGAGCGAGTGCCTGCCGGTCTGGGAGCATGAGGCAACAGGCTGGAAATATCCTGCAGTTGGTGCTGGCAGTATAACCCAAGGTTGGAGTAAATCAGTAGAGATTGTCCCGCGGGGCCTGGCGAGCTCCACCACCGCCCCAGTTAGGCCAGAGCCGGCAGCTGAGGAGGGCGTAAGGGCGAGGAGGTGCTTTCTCCGCTCCGCCTGCCGTTAGAAACTTGCTTCAGGTAGGCAGTGCGTGCTGAAACCCAGTCAGCAGAAGCGCCGTGTTCTGTGTATAAAAAACAAACCAACCAACCCCAACCCCCCCCCCCCCCCCCATATAGCCAGTGTTGCTTGTAGGTTTCAGACATCTCAGAGGAATGGTGACTGAGGAGATGTTTTTCACTGGTTGTCCTCCCTCATCCTTTTCTTGTTTGTCTACGTGAATGTGGTCATGGCAGGGTGGGGGGGGGTTGTGGGCCAGTGTTAACCCAGCACTCTGAAGGACCCCCCCCCCCCTTATCTGATCTGTCACCATTGCTTTCACCGCTTTGTCTTTGCATCAGGAAATCATTAGGCCAGTTTTGCTCTGCCTTTTGTTAATTGTCTCAGTGATCTATAGTTCAGATCTCAGTATCATCCAGCCATATCCACGGTTACGGTGCAAGCTCCCATCCCTCCACGCTGATGTCTGGCTGCTTTGCCTTTTCACTCTGCCGGTTCCTCCTTGGATTGCTATGTTGCTTCCTGGCCCTTGGGGCCTGTTTGATCGTGGATCACTGCTAGCAGAGGCGTCCGAGCCCGCGTCCCATTTGCCGCCCTCACGAAAGGCTCCGCAACCAAACGAGTGCTCTCTGCTCAGGGGCCCCAGGGTCGAGGCAGGGAGGCAGCAGCTTCCTTCAGCACTGCGGCTGCTTCGGCCCGGGGCCAGCTGCCGTGCAGAGTCTTCCTCTTATCTCCCGAGCGCCAGGCCTGTCCACCACCAGTCACAGGCGGGGAGGACAGAACTGGACTCCCTCTCTCACACCCCGCACAGGAGATACGGCTGGCACGCTCGCGCACGATGGCGCGACCGCCCGCGGGCGCTGGCGTATGCCCACACATGGACGCGGGCTCTCTGTGATTATCCAAGTGGTGCTCTGGTGCTTCACAGCACTTCAGCGCAAGATGGCTCGTAACAACGCCACATTCAATAGGGCTGTCAGGAGACAGGGATACGTAAAAGGGTCAGGCATCCACTAATGTGGTGATTATGGGTTTAAATAATACAGTAGCCTAGCTGACTCAGTTATTGTTGTTTTTGTATTTAAGTAATTACATTATAATTACATTATATTTAAGTTTATTAATCATTAGCATACAATTTATTAGTATACATTATATACACTGATTAGTGTACAATCTCTCTTTGTAAAAGAATCACTCACATTTTTTCAGTTTCTTGCTCATTCTTGAATTGGCTCAAGTGGAATTTTGCTCAAATGTGAGCTGCATTTTTATTTTGGAAATTGGTAGAAGCCTAAACTGAGTAACCATTGTGTGGTTTTTAGCGCTCTTGGCCATGTGAGTCTGTCTGAGACTCGCATGTTCTTGACAACATGAGTCTGCATTTTCCTTTTCTTCTCCTGAACACTAAAACACAGTTGTGAGGGATTTCATCAAAACCGCTGAAATGTTAACATGTTTGCCATGTAGTACTCCAGCAGGCCTGTGGAATACCCGAATGGACCTGTGATGCACTTTACTGGGCCTGTGGAGTACTTTGAAGGGCCTTTGTGCCATGACAGAGAAACCAACTTCTCTGGCTCACCTTGATCTGCCCTTCCAACTTTTGCCAGAATGTGTCAGTGGTGAGGAGTGATGAAGAAGGATATTTTGGACCTGCTTAGAAAAGATTAAAACAGTAGTCAGGTTTCAGTTCAGTTCATTACAGTTCTGGGTACAAAGTTTCTTCATATTGTAATGAGTGCCTCGATGCACATATCCCCCCCCCCCCCCCCCCCCCCCCCCCCAAGGTGTACATTGTCCGTTTAGAAAAGTGTACCATGAGCTAGAGAGTTGAGCTGAGCGTTATTTACAGTTTCTAACCAACAGGCTTTAAGTCGCACTTTAAGCCTTTTCCTAAACGTTCGGGCAATGCCAGCCTCGCTTGCAATCACTTAAAGGCATCATCTCTCCAGTATGTGCAAACCTGTGGGTCCAGACAGGTGTGCTGGATTCTTTAGTGGACTCTCTGAGCATGACGCTGGCCTTCACCTGGAAACCAATCAGCCGTCGTGACAAGTCTTGCCTGACGGAGCAGGATGAACTTGTCCATTAATTCAAAAGAGCGAAAGAATCGAGTTGGTACGGAATGCACCATTTAGTTTTCCGCAGGGCCCGCGCAAAGGGGGCTAAGTGGCTCAGATCAGTGCCAGGTCGCTGTCTTCTCAGGGCTGGGGGGGGGTAAAAGGTTACCCCATCTGCATGCCCTCGCAGATAAAGAAGGCTTTTCATGTGCCTTTGAAGCCCAGGCTGCCCTCCTGATGCCTGGGTCAGGGCTCTCTACCGATCACCACGTCAGGCACAGCGAGAGGACACACACACACACACACACACACACACCGCACAGCACCCTGCAGAATGAATACATGCGTGCATGTCATACACACATGCAAAAACAGTCCACACCACAGAATGAAAAGAATGCTGAAGCTGATGACAGGGCCTGTTCCATGACACACAATAATACTTGCACACAATAATACAAGATGCGTGTGTGTGTTTGTGTGCATGCGTGTGGGTGTGGGTGCGGGTGTGTTTATGTGCATTTGCTCCTTTGGACTCCTAACTGTCTCAACCAGTGACTTAATAGGTTGAACTTTTTTCTTTCTCTTTGTTTGACCATAAACCACATTGCAAGGCACAAAAGAATTAACGAGAGCTTTGAAGGGTAGTTTAAAACAAAAACAAAAACAAAAAAAAACGTTTGTAATAGGATTCAATATCCTGTTCCACAAGTGGCTGAAAGCTACTGCGTATCCTAAGAAGACTCAGGTTTGCTCCTTTTTTCCGCATCCTGTTGTCTTTAATCTTTCTCACCATATTTCTTAACTGTTACTAGCTGACTAACTGCTGTTCACACACTTAACCACACAGTCCGACATGACAACCATCCCAGCTCACCGCGGCTTCCCCCGCGTCCGTTTCGGGGCCGGCGTGACTGCCCAGCCCGCTGGGACATCCTTCTCCGCTTACTGCAGAGTGGGGGGCATTTGCCCACCCATTGTCAGGAGGGGAAACCAGTTTGTTCCCATGTGGTCGCATCGAATAATTTATAATGTTGTTTTTCTCAGAACCGGCCCCCCCCAACCCCGTCCAATTTGTTAAAGATACTTTAAGAAATGGAATAAACAAATGGCCCGGTTTTGAGTTGTAGCGACTCCAAGCCATCAATATTTATGCACAGCTCCGCGGCGGAAAGAAAATGAAGCGTGCCGCCAAAGGAGGAAAAGACGAGCTCGTCCCATGACCGGAGTGGATCGATCACGAGCTCATTCCCTGACCCAACAAACCCCCCAACACTGCAGCGCACTTGTCACCGCTTCTATATCGGTTCGCCCTGGTGCACATCCTGTTCTCTTCAGGGGTTGCTTATGCTTCTTTTAAAGCAGTTTGGGGTTAAATGGGGTGAAATCCCTCCCGACCCTTCAGACCGAACGCGGAGTGGTGCGCTGGCCGGGGGATTGTGGGAAATGAGCGAGTGCCGAGGCCAGGCTTCCCCTCTCCAGACTCAGCGAGAAGCCTACGAATCGATGACGGGGGTGTGTGCTGGGGGCCGGAGGTGCGGCGGTAGGTCTTCCTCCTTACTGCCATGTGCCTGTCATAGCAAGTCTGCTCTTGGCGCCCGGCATGCTGGACCGTGTGTGTGTGTGTGTGTGTGTGTGTGTGCGTGTGTGTGTGCGTGTGCGTGCGCGTGCGCGTGCGCGTGCGTGTGCGCGTGCGCGTGTGCGTGCGTGTGCGTGTGTGTCTATATATAGAATGCTATTTTGAGGCTTTGTGTGTTTATTTCTTTCTTTGTGCTGAGGCGGAGAGATGGTTATAGCAGGTTTTAAAACGATCATGGCCCACATGGCTATTCTGAGGTTGCATGTAGCTCATTCATGCTTGCGTTAGCTCTGGCATGCGCGCGTCACCAAGCGTGGAGACGGCCCCACCCACGCACACATGCCTCGCGCCTGCTTCCACTGTGTATATTCCTGTGAACTGAACCTCCGCACACATGAGGCCTATATACCATCTCTGCCCGCTGTCCAGGGGCATCGAGTGGGCCGAACATTGGTAGAAGTAGGACAGAACTGAAAAGCTTGAGCTCACTCTCAGCTGCAGTAGCTAGTAGGCTGTCTGTGGTAATAACCGTAATGTAATCGTGACGGTGTGCGTTTGCCCAACTGCTGTGAGCAGAGGCACTCTTCCAGCTCCGCCGGGCCGGGGACGGATGCCTGTCCGCCCCCTCCCACCTGCCAGGCTCCTCCCACCCACGTCGCACCCGGCGTCCCTTAGTAATCACATGCGGAGGTGTGCCAGGTGGGCAGCCCGGCGAGGCACACCGCTCTGGCTGTGCTGTCTCTGATGGAGCTGATGCAGCACGGCTCACTTCCTGCCGTCATACAGCACAGGAGCTGCCCTCCCATCCCTCCGGGAAACGCAAACCCCCAGAGGGGTGTTCCTCCCAGTCTGTTCCTACTGCACATTCTGCGTTCTAGAGCAGTTTTCGGGAGAAAGGTCTAAAGAACTGTCTGTCTGCTTAATAGGCAATTATACCTGCCTTGCATTCGAGATGCTTTATTCCAATCTTTCTTACTAAAGTTTTTTTTTTTTTTTCATTGAAGTGAGATTATGGTTTCCTTCCCAAAACCTTTAATGATGTATTTATTTACTGTAGTTTAATTTTACAAAATAATGCAGTTCTGATGTTGACTACATGCTTTTTCTTGACCTGTATTTTTTTTAATAATGCAATCTGTCACAGCACGATGTGTTGTAATTTGGCATGTGATTGTACATGTAAGGCATGTCATTTGAAGTTGGCAGGGTTAGTTTATTGTTATTCTCTTTTATAGGTCCATATTCTCTTTTATAGGTCCATAACTCATCTTCATAATCATCACCATCATCACCACCACCACCACCACCATCATCATCATCATCATCATCATCGTCGGCGGCGGCGTGCGGGGGCCGGATCGCAGCGCGGACCCAAATCCGATGACTTGCAGCCTGAGCGGACCGTGATCTGAAGGCCCCGCCCACAGGCCTCGCTCGGTCCTTCCTGCCCTGGTGTTTCTCGTCTGTGGGGGAGGAGCCGCGAGCTCAGCTGCCTCAGACAGGTGGAGCGGCCAGAGAGGGGGACGGTGTGTGTGCGTGCGTGTGTGTGTGTGTGTGTGTGTGTGTGTATGCGCGAGCGTGAGCAAGGCCAACACCTGAGTCGCCATTTGCTGCCCGCCGTTGTTTGAGACAGGCGTGACCTCTGTTATCTGATCTCATCACGAGCTCCACCCTGCCCCCAGCCCTGCCCAGTCAAAGCAGACATGGGGAGAAAAAAGATCCAGATCCAGCGAATCACAGATGAGCGGAACAGACAGGTGAGAAACCTGGCACACTGGTTGTGTCTGTGTGTGGGTGTGCGCGTGCTTTTTATTGCTTTTATTTATGTGAAGCCAACAGAGAAAACTGGGACTTGATCTAAGATAAAAAAAACTGCCATCCTTGCCCTTTCAGAATGTTGCCACCTGTTTGAGCTGGGAGGCTGTGTACATCCATCCTCAGATACACTGCCTGTGAGGCAGGGTTTTCTTTTTGGGGGGGGGTGGTTGAGTCCAAGCTGATTTTTCAGGTCAGTTTTCTGGACTTTTCATGTCTCCCATGGTGAGACATGAAAAGTGTCTGTCTCAGGTATTCACCCAAACTCGCAGGGGCTCAGGATTGTGTACTTACTGAGACTCACATGGGCTCAGCTGTGTGTGTGTGTGTGTGTGTGTACTCGCATGGGCTCAGGTATGTGTGTACTCACCGAGACTCACATGGGCTCAGGTGTGTGTGTGTGTACTCACCGAGACTCACATGGGCTCAGGTGTGTGTGTGTGTGTACTCACCGAGACTCACATGGGCTCAGGTGTGTGTATGTACTCACCGAGACTCACATGGGCTCAGGTATGTGTGTACTCACCGAGACTCACATGGGCTCAGGTATGTGTGTACTCACCGAGACTCACATGGGCTCAGGTGTGTGTGTGTGTACTCACCGAGACTCACATGGGCTCAGGTGTGTGTGTACTCACCGAGACTCACATGGGCTCAGGTGCGACTTACCTGGGTTCCTTTAGCTCTTAGCGCCTCTCTTCCAGCAGTTGTAACCTCACAGCAGCTCACCCTCGGCTGGATACAACACATACTTTGAATGAACCAAAATGTGACATTCTTCCATTTATCCAGTGCATGGACCGAAAGATATGAAAAACATACCTAGACTTCTTTTATTCTTTTAAATCAGTAACCAGTTTTTCCATTGCAACCATTTTTTTCAAACAGTTTTGATCAGCTACTCCTAACTTTTGGATAAAACAACGTTATGGCATCTTCTCACTGGCAACACAAAGGCCACATTTTTAAATTCGAATTTGATTTGATTTTAAACACCTTAATTAATTACATTCAACTCCTGGAGGCGCATGCAGAGACGCGTGCGGGTAGCGGTCTGGGGAAGCGCGCATAGCTGCGGTGTCTCCTGTGCGGCCCGTGGCAGGCGAGAGTGTGTCGTATAAAGGTCGGTAGCGCTACGTACAGCCCCGAGGTTAATTGTATTGGAGGAAGATTGGAGCGGGACCCGTCCACCACTGTGACCTCCCGCCACGGGTCCACACGGCCTTCCCGCAGAGATTTGCACGTTGCCATTGGTTACCTGCCAGGCTATTTTTGATGCCAATTATGTTGTGCTTGTTTGTAGTGGATTTCGTGTTGGTCGAAGGAGAGCCATGATTCTCTCGGTGTCTAATGAACCACGTCTTCTTTCACACTGGTTAAAATAATGTCTCATTGTCATATATAGTACATTTTATCTTTTATTTCTGTTCATTTTGTCTCATTTTTGTCTGCAAGGAGACACCACCTGATTTTTTGATTGCAAGACTGTACTTAAGTAAAACATTATTGTGTGCACGGTTTGGACTGACGTTAAAAAAGCAAGCTCGTCAGCAGCAAAATGTCTTTTTATTTCTATAATGCACTTTATGGTGTTGAAAGAATATTGTTTTGCTACCTTTTATGTTCAGTCTCCTGCTTTTTAGACCTTTTGAAGGATTCCACAGCTCAGCAGATGAATTCTTGTTGTTTATTTATGTCTGGTCATCTAGCTTTGTGTGTGTATGTGTGTGTGTGTGTGTGTGTGTGTGTGTGTGTGTGCACAAGCAATTTGAAGGTGTGATTTAAAGAGGACAGTTTCAGTGCCTATGGAAGCAAATCTGAAATGAATTGAATTAGTGCCAGCAGGGAGAACAAGTTCTATCAGAGAAACAGAAGGCATCACACTGCTGGTTTGACACAGCGCTGCACCACTGTAACACGCTCAGCGTGGTGGGGGGTGGAAGTCTTGTCGCAGAGATGATTCAAATCAATAAGGCTTCCAGAGGAGAACACTGTTAACGTAGCTAAGGGCCAGATTCACATTTAAACAATATAGACCCTCTATAAAATATGTATAAGGAGGAATTGGAGGGGGGGGGGGGGGGGGGGTTCTGCAAATCTCTGCCACTACTTTTATTATTGGAGATTTCTTGTGCACCAGGCCTAGTGAAATGTATGCTTTCCTGAAAACCTGGTTCCTCTCTCCTCTCCCCTCTCCCTGTGCCTTCACTCCTTGGCCCCCGCCGCCCGGCCAGGTGACTTTCACCAAGCGAAAGTTCGGCCTGATGAAGAAGGCCTACGAGCTGAGCGTGCTGTGCGACTGCGAGATCGCCCTCATCATCTTCAACCACTCCAACAAGCTGTTCCAGTACGCCAGCACCGACATGGACAAGGTGCTGCTGAAGTACACCGAGTACAACGAGCCGCACGAGAGCAGAACCAACGCGGACATCATCGAGGTAACGCCCTCAGCCACAACACCCCCGACACACGCACACTCTCGCCGGCCCCTGTTTGACTACCGCGGACTGCCATGGCGAGGTTGGGGCCAGCTTAGACGATGGTTGGTTCAGTATAAGCTTTAAGATGCTAATATTGGCCACATAAATGTAGGCTTTTCTTATTTGAGAGTTCAGGCTGCTCTGTTTTTTTTACCCGTTCACTTGCTTGTTTTCTTTCCTCATTTTTTTTTTTTCCCCCCTTCTCCCCAAGCCGTGCAGAGCGGGTCGGAGGCCTCGCTTTTTAGCCGTCGCTTTTACGGGAGCTAAGCTAAGCAAGGGGAGGGAGTTGAGGGCCCAGGGGGCGTGGTCTCCTGTGGGCGTGGGCCCGAGAGCAGCTTGCTGCTGGTGTAGGGGAGGTTTAGAGGCTTATGGATCTCGATACGGCTCTGGCTGCTTGCCTGGAAGATGGTGGGAGAGCAGAGGTAGGACAGCTGGACCTTCTGACTCCCCCTGGCCTTGGCGTGAGCGAGAGGGCTACACACACACAGGCACACACGGGCACACACACACTGCCCATCCGGTAAGTCCTATCTCAACCAACGCAAGATAGTGGCTGCCAGCATACACAAATGTTTGAAAGAGGTCTACAGTGTATCCGGCCATAAATAACACCTTTTGGTGTTCAAGAACCACTACACGAATACGTGAACACATTTCTGATAGTGAAGTTGTGCGGTCCGCTTATGTTCGCATTGGAACACACGTCTTCAGTTATAAAGAATTAGCAGAGGTATGATGGAAAAGGCACTTAGTACATATCACATGGGTGTGTGATGGTGAGAATGAGCTGCATGCGCGTGTGTGTGTGTGTGTGTGTTTGCGTGCGTGTGGGTGTGTGTGTGTGACTTTTTCATCACCACAAAAGACTGCACTAATAGAAATGCATGCTTCCTATTGGTTGCAGCTGCAGAGGGCTTAAGCATGTACAGAGGGAGCGAGGGGGTGTGTGTGAGTGAGTGCGTATGCGTCTGTGTGAGTGCGTACGTATGGCTGTGTGTGAGTGAGCGTGTACGTGTGTCTGTTCATATGCACGCTTTAGCGTTTAGTGGACTAGAAAGCTGTCTCATGTAATGTTGAGATGCAGTGCCTGACGCCCAGGGCCTGGTGAAGAATGTGTGTGCAGTGCCGGGTCACAACGTGGCCCTCACCTGAACCTGCAGACGCCGGTTTGGGGTGTCCCAATACAGTTTCTGGCCTGCGTGCAGTGCGCCATGGGTTCAGACCCCGCCGGTTCGCTGTTCTGTCTGAGTAGATTTCTCCTAGTAAGATGTGTGTTTAAATAATGGAGGCTGATGCACATGTTGTTGAGTGTAAGCAATGAGATGAGAGAGGAGTTGCTCTCTGTCGTCCATTTATTATGTACACACACACCATGCAGGCAGGCATTCCTTCACACACTGTGTCACGGAGCAGTCGCATGCTCTCTTGCCCTCTCTGCTGAGTGTGTGTGTGTGTGTGTTTCCTGCCAGAGCAAGTTAATCTGCTTCACTGCAGAGAGCGTGTGAGAGAGGGAAGATGTGGGAACATGTCACGCCAGAATACAGAGCATGGCGTTAAGGGATCCATCAAGATTGGACAGGAACGAGGGATTGAAAAGGGGAAATAGAGGAGAAATAGCGAGGGAAGTCCTATTCCGAGGCAATTCGGCGGGGAGGAGAAGTGCACAGGATCCGACCTCTGACCCCGCTTGGACTGTGGGGAGCTCTCCGCTCTTTGCAGAGGGCCTCCCGGTTCTTCGGCACGGCTCTGTCCTTCCGTCTGTCCCGCGGCCGGAGGCAGCTTTGTGAGGGTGCTGTCCGACTCAGGAGGGCAGGGGGGAGGCCTTTCAAGGTGGAACCCTGCGCCCATTGGCCGCGTTGTGATCCCTGTGGCCTAATCCGACTTTATCACGTCAACCGGATTTCCACACCTCCCATAAAGCCTGTCACATCCCTGCATGGGCAGGAGCAGCGAACCCTCGCAACCCGCCTCGGCCACCATACAGGCCGAGTTGAGTGACCCTGCAGCGCTGGCCCGGCTGGTGTCTCTGGGAATGCTGTGGTGTGTGTGACGCACTCACCTGACCTCTCCTGTGCTGCAGAGGGAACGTACAAACGTGTAGTCTGTTCACAGTGGAACAGTAGGCAGTCCTCAATCACTGTGTGACATTAAAAAAAAACCCTACACACACCACATACATACACAAACACCCACACCCACCATACCCACAGAACACCACACACACCCGCATACCCTCATACACATGTACACACAGTGAGCAGCTCTGTCAGGGCCACGTGGGGAAACGGTAGAAGTGTCTTTAAAATGGCGCCTCTGAGCAGCAGAGGTGCAGAGCAGGAAGGAGCCGCCCTCTCCGCGCTAAGCGTCTCCGCTCAGCGACAGCCCTCGGGCGGGAGCGCAGCCCCCGGGGACAGCCCCCAGGGCCCTGCGTTACATTCTGCCTCCACGGACCCACATCACATTCTGCGTCCCACGCCGAACGCCCCTCCAGCCGCTCTCCCGTACGCCCGGGAGACTTCGGGAGAAGCGGCGAGAATTTGAGAAGGACGGATGGGAGGATGGGGAGACGGAGGGCACAGGAGGACAGCGATGAGTCAGTCCAGAGAGTCGTGGGTGAGATTGATGACAAAAGGGGAGGAGGAGGAGGAGGAGGAGGAAGGAAAGAGTTGAACAGCGAAAGAAAGAATGAGAGAGAGAGAGAGAGAGAGAGAGAGACAGAGAGAGACAGAGAGAGACAGAGAGAGACAGAGAGAGAGAGAGAGACAGAGAGAGAGAGAGAGAGAGAGAGAGAGAGAGAGAGAGACAGAGAGAGAGAGACAGAGAGACAGAGAGAGAGAGAGAGACAGAGAGAGAGAGAGAGAGAGAGAGAGAGACAGAGAGAGAGAGAGAGAGACAGAGAGAGAGAGAGAGCAGGAAGGATGGGTTAATGGTAGACTGGAGGAGAACCAGTCAGAGTGCAGGCGGGGGTGAAGGGAGGGGGAGGGGCACGAAGGCAGAAGCTCCAGCCAGTCAGAGCTCGCCGAGCTCTGCAGGGGAATCTTACCTTGGCAACACAAGAGAAGCTGGGCACATGAGAGAGAGAGCCAGCAGCTAGAGGAGCGGAGGGACAGGTGAACAGATGGACTGGGCCCAGAGACAAGCGGATCAGCTGACGCACTCCTCCGTGTGTGTGCGCGCGCGTGCATGCGTGTGAGCGAGGGAGAGGTGCGAACTAACAGGAATGTTGTGCTGCCCTTGTCGCCACCCGATGGAGTTTGGTTTTTTTGTTTTTTGTTTGGTTTTTTTTTTCCCACTGCCTGTAATTTCTGCGAACCTCAGCTTATACTGTTCTCATGATCTCAAGCATGGGAGTAGCTAAACATCCCTGCATGTTCTCATCCATCTGTTTCATTAATGATAAATTACGTTGAATCCACTGTAATATATTATCCCTTGACGGTCGATCGTCTAAGACCTTTTCTGTTTTTATTCCTGCAATTTGCTGCAGTATATAAATTTAACAGGGTGGGTTTTTCTGAGGCCCGTGTGATCCAGCCTTCTCCTCGTACTGGGTGTGGTGGTCTTACGCAGAGTTCTTTTTCTGTTGGGTTACAGTCCCCTCCATCAGCAAAGCTACTTACACCAAAGCTTGTCTGGGAAATCCTATCAAAATAAAAGCCCTCCAGAATAGTACACGAGCCCCACTCCAACCCTGACTTGCATGCACTCTGTTTACTACTTTCTTTCGTCTTTCAGCTTATTTGGTTTTTTTTTTTTTTCCCCCAAGCATATTTTCTCAAAGGCGGTTTTCTGCCTTGCTTGCAGTTGCGGGATATTGCAAGTCATAGTTAAATCGCTGGTAAAGTCATTGCCAGCGATGAATCTAATTCACCCTTCCTGCCGTCCCAGAGCTTGCAGAGGGGTGAACTGGAGCTGAGGTGTGTCGAGCCCTCGATAGCGATAGATGTAAAGTGCTGACTCTGTGCTCAAAAGTGAAGTGTCCTCCTATTTTTCCCCTCTCTCCTGTTCCGAACCTTTTAAGACGTTGCGAAAGAAAGGCTTTAACGGTTGCAACAGCCCAGAGCCGGACGGCGACGATTCGATCGACCAGAGCCCCTTACAGGACGACAAGTATCGCAAGAGCGAGGAACTGGACATCCTCTTCAAACGATACGGCGTGAGTACATCTCTTCCCTGGGCCATTCTAACATCTCTCTCCCTCTCCCTCTCTCTCTCTCTCTCTCTCTCTCTCTCTCTCTCTCTCTCTTCCTCTCTCTCCCTCTCCCGGGAGCTAAATGAAGGCTCTGAACAAGAAAGAGCACCGGGATTCGGAAAGCCCGGACCCCGAGGAGCCCTTCTCACTCACGCCTCGCACTGAGGAGAAGTACAAAAAAATAGACGAGGAGTTTGATAAAATGATGCAGAGCTATAGGCTGTCAGTGAGTACCAGTGTGAAGGGGACCGCTCGGCCCGCCAAGCCGACTCACATGGCGCCTGCCAGCCACGTTGCCCCCAACCATCACCCCCTGCAATCCCTGCACCCACCCCACCCCTCCCCCCCAGTCCCAGTGAATGTGTGCGCTCGGGTGCCCGCTCCGGTCGTCGGAAAGGAAAGTGCGATCTGGAAGTGATCCTGTCCTTCCTTTGTTGAGCCACAATTGGCTTTTGGCTCAAGTTTTCCATGATGACACGATCCTGAATGTTTGCCGAGAACAGGCACCTGACTCCAGGGACCTCCCCCTTTTCTTGTTTTTCTTTCTTTCTCTCTTTTTTGGTGTTTGCGAGGTGGCGAGAGGCATGTTTTAGCTTTGTCGGATAAGCCTCTCTACCTCACCAGCTGGGAGGGAAATCCTCGGAGTAGGGTATACGCTTAGAGACGTGCCTCCAACAACCCCCCCCCCCCAACCCCACCCCCCCACCCTCCCTTGTCTGCCATGGTATCTGTGCAAGGATTAAAGTTGAACTCATATGTGTCAGATCTGCCGTACAGAATGACGACCAGGCCACCCAGCAAAGCATTCACTGGAGATGGCAAACGCAAGCATACAGCACCTCTCATCCTTCTCTTCTTCTCTACTGTCTCTCCCTTCCTCTGCAGTCTAATCCGCACCTGACAGCCCAAGGTAGCAGCACGCAGAATCTCACTTTAGCCATGTGCACTGCTCTAACAACAAAATCCAAATATTCGCCTGTAGAAACGCCAACCTGTAGAACATTATTTCAGTTTTATTTGTTTGGACAGTGTCGCACATTAAGATGCGTTTTGATTTCAGTTTTAAATTCTTATCCTTCTGGCACCAAAAGGTCTGTCCTGTTAGCGTCGGACCACAGTTCAAGCTACGTAGTTCATTATACCTAAATTAAAAATAAGGTTTGGATGCAAACTGTGTTTTAAACACACCCAAAGCGATGGAATATCTCACCGTTACCAACAGAACGGAAGAGACTCTGTTACTCAATCAGCAGCAAATGGCTCTCCGCGTAGCGCCACGTGTCACCCCGAGCGCACGCGAGCCCGCGGCTTGGCTCCGTACGGAAGCCGACGGAACCAGGGCCACGGGGGCGGTGTGTTGAGAGTGAGCGGTGGTGAGCTCAAGCGGGGGGGGGGCTCGGCGCTCCGCACCCCAAACCAAATGAACACCGCGCTTGTTTCTGCACTGCAGGCTTCACAGAGCCGCAGTACGGCACAAGCAGAAAGTAGGTGGCGTTTGGCACTAGTCCGTCGAGCCCACGCACAGCTCCCCCACCCCCCCACCGCCGTACATGGCTCAGGCTCGAGATTTGAATTTCTTTTTTTAATGCATCTGGAAGAAACTTTTCCCTAGTTTATTCACCACAAATCTTTCCAAAGTCTTTCCAAGGCTATCCGAGTGGACTGGCTCTCGCTGAATGTCCAATACAGTTCGACCAAATCAGCTGAAGTGATGTTTGATGGCATATCATTCACCCAGATGGAGTTCATGGATAATCGTTTCCTGTCACTATGAAACTCGCACTGAGCACAAGGCCCCAGCTGTGAGCCATTTTCTTATTAGAACCATCTTGGAATTTATTTTTCTTTCTTTTTTGTATTTTAATTTTTCAGCAAAAAACATTGAATCCATTAAATGAGTAATCAAATTTGGGTGGCACGTGTTTTTCTCTGAGCAAAGTACACTGGAAAGTGTATGGCATATTCTGTTCTAGGGTATGGCGTATTCTGTTCTAGGGTATGGCGTATTCTGTTCTAGGGTATGGCGTATTGTCTTGAGCTGTGAACTGAGGGTAAATAGAGGGTAAACATGCTTGATGCAAGACCACAAAATCCTCCTGAGAGGTCATTTGTAATGTGTTTGTTACTGAAAGTAGTACTCTATGCAGTACCAAAAATAATAATATATCCAGATGGTGTTTTGGAGTTCAGTGTGGTGGTATCTGGTTGGTATTTGTAGCTCTCAGCACTCCTGTGCCAGTTTTGTAATTCTTACCAAACCTTTACAACCACTCTGCTAGTCTATCGAATAGTCTTAACATTCAGTCATCAAAATCATTTCTAATAAATTTCTTGACAAAAGTAAATATATATCTTAGTCCGTCCTTTCCTTGTGCCTTAGATTCGCTCAGTTGATTCAGCCTTTGAATAAACTTGATATTTTTCATGTGAGGTGTATTTGATGTACTGTCTTTGATGTACTGACCTATTATTAATACTACAGACCGTATTGTGGAATCATTTGGAGCACACGTTTACATTTGAACTCCCACTTCATTTTTTTTTCCTGTCGTGCCCTGCGTGACTGTGATTCACTAGGGAAAGAAAAAGCTGCCATCCCTGAACAAGGGGGCAGAATGTTCTAGGACTCCTAGTCACATACTCTGAAACTGTACCTGGATCAGATTTATCTCCCTTCTGCCTGGCTGTCACTGTCGGTTTCCCGTCGAGTCCAGGGTCCTGTCTGGTGTTGTATGCTTCCCGTTTCCCTTCCATTTTAACCCCGTTCCCGCTAACCCCCCTCCTCCACCCGTGTGTGGTGCTGTAACACCCAGCTACACCCCGCCCCCACCAGGCCACCAGCATGTTTCGCTGGGCTACGTCAGTCACGTTCTCCAGTCAGTGCCTCCGCTCAGGACCAAGCTGAAAACGCACGAGCACACAAACGGGGCAGGTTTTGAGCCCCGACCAATGTGCTGCAGTATTAGTCGCCAGTCCATTGCTAACGTCCTTGGATGGACAGGCTCCTTCGTGTGCTACGTTCGGTATGAATCAAGCAGCAGTTTCTCAGACGCAGAGTCTCCTCAGTTTGAACTCTGAGACTGACAGGCCCTCGCTTAGTCAAAACACATCAGTCGGCGAAGCGGAGAACAGCAGGGTAGGAAGAGCACGGAGGTGCGGAACACACCGCTGACTCCGTTAAACTGGGTCTCTCGCAGGACACCAGGGGCCCGCCACGGCCCACATTCCAATTTTAGCGGCCCTGCATGCGCAGAGGAACCCCGGGGAAAACGGGTCTTCGTCAGAGCTGGTTGGACAGTTTGAGTGCACCTAGTGCCCAAAGTGGCCAATGACGCTTTGCGGAGTGCTGGAACAGCCAATCGGCACTGCTGTCCAAGCTGTCTCCCGGAAGAAGACACAACCGCGCTGTCTCTCAGACACCTGAAGGAGCAGTGTGATGGACTACTTTGTAGCCGTTGCACATCATTTGGCACTGGGAGCTACTTTCTGAGGTGTTTTTTGTTTTAATCATATCTAGATATGAAGCAGTCTTGAGGCTTGTACACCTCTGTCAGCTTCTGTGAGAGTAGAGCCACAGATGACTAGTAGCCCCTCTAACGTTCGTGAGGAAGATGATATTAACATTGCATTTTCTTCTAAGCTGCACATGCTCTGCTTTTGGGGAGTTTGCACAAGTCACTGGCATGCTATTAAAAGTGGGTGTGGGTGTGGGTGTGGTTGGGCGTGGGCGTGTGTGGCTGTGTGTGTGCGGCAGTCATAGCGCATATTGTTTAACGACGTGTGTGTGTGTGTGTGTGTGTGTGTGTGTGTGCGGGCGGGCGTGTGTGTGCGCGGGCGTGTTGTGTGTGTGCGCGCACGTGCGGGCGTGCATGCGTGTCTGTGTGCGCGTGCTTTTGCGCGTGCGTCTGTGTGCATGCACGTGTGTGTGCGTGCGTCTGTGCGCGCGCGTGTGTGTGCGTGCGTCTGTGAGCGAACGCGCGCGCGTGTGTGTGTGTGTGCATGTGTGTATGTAAGAGAGAGAGAGAGAGAGAGAGAGAGAGAGAGAGGCGGCGACATCACTAACTCTCCTCTCCACATGTGCTTTCTCAGTCTGCAGTGCCGGCGCCAACTTTCTCCATGCCAGTCACAGTGCCGGTGTCCAATCAGAGCCCTCTCCCCTTCAGCAATCCCAGCAGCCTCGTCACCACCTCCTTCGTCACCTCCACGCTCACAGACCCACGCCTGCTCTCTCCCCAGCAGCCGCAGCTCCAGAGGAACACGGTGTCCCCCGGCCTGCCCCAGAGACCGGCCAGCGCAGGTGAGGACGACTCGGGTGGGGAGGCAGGGACAGGTGATCCTGACTCGGGTTTACTGGGCTGAAGACGCGCGGGACCCTCACGCGGGACCCTCACGAGCACAGGACGGACTTGGGTGCGCGTCACGTTTTCTTTGTGCGCTGGTCGTTCAGGCGGCCGAAACCCTCCCCGAGCACCGTAGCAAAGGAGCAGACTGCTGGTCCGTCACGGTGAACACTGAATTCTGAAACCGTTTAGGTGTGCTCCAGCAACATTTGCTCAAAGGGGGCTGATGCGGTCTGTGACGGAGGGCAAGTCAGAGACCTTGAGATAATAACTGAGTGTGTTAAAAGGACTCGCTCACAGTGCAGTCCAGACCTGTTCAGTGTGTCTGAAATTGCCACTTAAAATCCTATCACTCACTCGGCTCTCTCTCCCCCTCTCTCTGTCTCTCCTTTTTCTCCTCTCACCCATCATGCTCCCCCCCCCCCCCCTCAGGTGCTCTTCTAGGAGGTGACCTCAATAACTCAAACGGGGCATGTCCGAGCCCAGTGGGTGAGTGCCTTTCATCTTCTGCTCCGCTCTGCGCGCCCTCAGCCTTTCAGTCACTCCAGCGCGGGCAGCGGGAGGCGGAAGGCAGGGAGCTGGCCACGCCCCCAGAGCTAGCGGAGCGGCTCGTGGCAGGACGCCGCGGCCTGACACGCCATCACTTACGCGCGCAAACACTACACGCATGCACACCTGTTGGATGCCAACAGCTGAGGATCACATGGTGCTCTCAAAGCTTGTAAACAGCCATCCCTAAGGGAACACGCGATGGGGCAGGGTGACCAAAATGACAAACCTGAATAGCATAAATGGTGTGGACTAACGCGCCCTTCCAGCAAATCACCCGCGTGCAAACGCGCACACACACACGCGCGCGCGCGCGCGCTTGCGCCCTCTTTCTGCTCTGCCACGCTCCTTGCTCTCGGCTTTTCTCCATATCTCACTCGTGTGTGTGTGTGTGTGTGTGTGTGTGTGTGTGTGTGTGTGTGTGTGTGTGTGCGTGCGCCACGCTGTGCTGCCCCGCCTGGAGGGCAGCACAAGGCTGGCCAGGGGCCTCGCCTCGCAGGCAGCCTTGAGACACACTAACAGCTGGAGGTTTGAGCCCTGTCGCTGTAGCTCATTAAAGAGCAAATGTGGCTTGTGCACCCTTCAGTGATCACAGCTCACTGGCCACTTTGTTGTGAAGCCACTGTCACTACAGCAGAGGGATCGTGGACTCAAAAGTTATACCAAAGATCTATGTAGAACAGCGAGTGCTCCACTACTCCCCTCAGCTCTCTCGCTCTCTCTTTCTTTCTTTTTTTTCTTTTTTTTTTTGTCCTTTCTCTTACTTTCTTTTTTTTGATTTTCTCTTTCTTTGCTTCTTTTTTTCAGCCTTTCCTTCTGTCCATCTGTCTTTCTTTCCCTCGCTGCCTCCATTCTCAGCTGTTGCTGTTGAGAAGGAGTTCAAGGAATGTCAGCATTGACGTCACTACACATTCCTGCCTTTCCCACTACCAGCCTGGAGTAATCGGACCCTGGGCTTGGAGGTGTAGGGGAGGGCTTGGAGGTGTCGGGAGAGGGGTGGAGGCGGGAGGTGACGGGAGGACCTAGCGGGACGAGAGACTCGCTCGCGCACACTCGCGCACAACCACCATGCACTCATAATCGGTCGCGTCCAATTGCATCCACATACTGCACATAGATCTAGGCCCGGTGCTCGTGAAGGGATCCGCTTGCACGCACGTCCCTGCCCTGCTGTTGCAGCCTGATGGTTCTGTTACCGAGGGTGACCCGCTAAGCCCCCACCCCCGCAGGGCTGCATGCTGCGCGTTTGCGCTCTGAGCCAGAGACGCAGCCCCTCCGTACACGGCCTTTCAAATGCGAGCCACCACATCACACTTCTGTAGCGGCCGCGCGTGTGTGGGCTGTCCAGCAGGACGCAGGCATAGGGAGCAGCGCGATCGCCTTCCAGCTCCGATTCACCCCCCCGGAGGAGCGGCTAATCCGCCCAAGTGCTGTCGGCCAGGATCGACAGGCTTTACTGGAACCCTGAAAAAACTTTGACACGTTTGATGCATTTATTGCATTTTTAGGTGATTCCTCTTCTTTATGTTTCACTGCTGTACTGTTTTTGAAATGTTTGACGTTTTAAACTCAGGGATCATTTGACAGTTGTGGTAGTCATTTGTGTAGACATGACACGTTCTAGAACAGAAACGTCCCTGTTAAGAAACTCGCTGCTGTTTGTGTGTGTCCTAGGTTGAGAGTAATGAGTCATGAGAATCCCCAGTG